>NW_026929309.1:0-370766 GCF_032062105.1 Saccostrea cuccullata | reverse complement strand
ATGGTTCAACTCATATTTATCTTTGATTAAGGAACAGAATGATTATGTATTTTCCATTAAATAAGTTCTGAATATTCAACATGCATTACAGAAAACAGACTCAGCACTGTGCAAGTTTTAAAGCAAATGTTAATTATGAAAAACATCAAATTCAATTGAACCCTTTACATTTTATCAAACAATATTCAGATTTTTGTTTTAAGATTTGCACTAGTTTATTTTCTTTTTTGTCAGTCCAGGAACCTATATACATGTACTAAGTAATGTAAGGAGTCTGGTCAATCTGAATGACTATAAAAGTTTTCAACAATACCTGAAAACTTCAAATTTTACACTCTCACCTTTTCTGCATAGACATGATAGATGCAAGAGTGTGAAGATGACAAAGAAAAAGTGAGAATGTGGCAAAGCAAAGTGCAAAGATGCGGCGGTGAGAGTGCAAAGGTGCAAAGGCAAAAGAGCAATACTACTAGAATCACACTACCACCTTTGCACTTTCCCCATCACAACTTTGCACTTTCACCATCATCATGATCATGCACACTTTAATTTTGTGGAACTATTTAACTTTATGAGTTAATTCTAGTGGACTAACACAGTTCTTGTGTGCTAGTTCATTAATATAATGCACTCCTGTGTTCGCATCTTTGCACTATTACCTTTTAATGATCTTTTTTGCACCAGTAAATGAGTAATTATTTTTCTCTCAGATGTTATTGGTATAATGCATGAGCTAGATAAGTGTGACGACAAAAATGGAAGGAAAGGCTAAGAAATGGTTTATCAGGTAAATTGATTGTACAATGATTGACCAATTAAATAATGAATATGTACATATGCAGGGCCTGTATATACTTATGAAACAAAAAATACTGTAATTGCAGGATCACTAGACACTCCAATTTTCATCATCTGAAGATGCTCGATCCTAATTACTATAAAGTAAATTATCTTCAAAAAATACGGAGTACCACTATAAAAAGACACTTTTTACACTCCTTCATTTTCACACTGTCACCTTCAAATCTTTGCACTTTGCCTTTGCAACTCTATACTTTTGCTCATTCACCTTTGCAAATTCAAACTCTTGCATCTTTGTCGTACAGGTGAAAGTGCCAAGGTGCGAGTGACAACTACGGGGCACCATAGATTTCAATAAAACTTGTGTAAACCAAGCTTTAAAATTATTCTTGTGGGTTTAACATTCTGACCGATGGTATAAATGACAGAGTCCAAGATTAATTAGAACACACAAACAAAGAATGTGTCATATTGTACTCTTGCATTTGAACTTTTCTGGAAGGAAAACTAAACAAAGACACATACCTAAATATTCCTAGAAGTGTGCAAAAGATTTAGGACAATCTTTTCTTTAAGCCATATTGTTGGAATAAGTTGTACGCCCCGCAAGTAATACCAAATTGCAGCAAATCACTTATTTGTTTTCAAACAAAATCACATCGGAAACAAAAGCTTCACGGTAAAATACAAAACCGGAACGAGCAACTTTCGACATCATAGTTTTTAAAACGTTTTATCGGTCGAGTTTGGGTACCCCGAATTACCGAAATGCCCCTGATTTACCGAAATGCCCCTGGAAATTACCGAAATGCCCCCTAAAACTACCGAAATGCCCCTTGAATTATATTCTAATGGTCATTTTATGACAATTTATGATAAATTTTATTTATAAAACTGTGTTTTTTAAACAAAAATTAAAAAACAAACCTTCTAATTCGCTCGAATATAGTGACTACTAAGAGCGATAACTCTTGCAGCATTATCGCAGCAGGAAGCGTGTTTTTGGCGGTTGTTATATTATTATGTTCCCCAAACGAAGTTGGGGAACATATTGTTTTTACTCTGTTTCTTATTATTATTATTCTTATTATTTTTCTTCCTGGGAAAATTTTGTCCGCGAGTGATCTTGTAAACTACACATTCCACTTAGGTGAAACCTTTTTAAGGTAAGTAGGCATGTTATGTAGATTTGCGGAATCAAGGTCATTTTGCGCGCACGTGCGTGCAAGAGCGCGCACGTGCAAAACTTGAAATGACCAATATATAATGGATATAACTGTAACTTTTCTATTTTTAGACGAAATGTTTTGAAACTCATAATGTAAGGATATATGAGTAGTATGCACAAGATGACATGGTCAAAATAGCAAGATCGCACGTGCAAGCACGTGCGCTTCGCTCTGATTGGCTGAAACTAAAGTCTCAATATCTTTCTTGTTTTTTGACGAAATCCTTTGAAATTTTAAACATAGGCATGTATTAGGATATCCTACAATAAGATATATAGCAATTATCATGAAAACGCGTGCCTGCACGTTCGCTGCAATCTGATTGGCTTATGCTATAAATAGCTATAACTCCCTTGGTTTTCAACCAAACAGGATGGGATTTGGAACATGAATAGATATAATGGACTTCTACAAGAAGATATGGTCACCATGCACATGCATACACGTGCTTGTACGTGCGCTGCAATCTGATTGGCTGAAACTTTGAACAGCTATAACTCCCTTGGTTTTCAACCAAACGGGGTGGGATTTAGAACAAAGATAGATGTAATGGACTTCTACAAGAAAGTATGGTCGCCATGCTCATGTGAGCACGTGCGTGCACGTGAAATGAGTAAATCAAAAATACACTTGAATTAGCGTATTTTTTAATTCTTTTAAATTAAATACTTTAATATTTAGTATATTAAAATCTATAGATTCTGAAGACAAGATGATATGGTCATTGCGCACGTGCATTCACATGCACACGCGTGCAATGCTAAAATTTGAATGAAATTGGTACGCTTCTGGGTAAACGTTGTTAAAGTCTCAAATGCATAGAGTTTGTCTTATTTAATGAAGCTTATAGGGAATATGGCACCAAAAGGGAGTTGGGGAGCGTTTGGGGAACATCCGTAACGGTCCCCGTTACAATTAGCACTAGTTACTGTATGATTTAATGATCCAGGTTCTTCTTTCTTTCTCTTTTAATTTGTTGACAAATTTTTATACGTTATGTGTTGTTAAAAGAAGAAGAAGAAAACATGACAGAAGTACAAGTAAGTACACTTTATTATTTACATATTTTTATATAGGCCTAACTATCGAAATTTTTAAAATAAATTTGTTAATATATTTGTTAATAGTTAAATTATTTCATAAAAATGAGACATATGTACAGTAATCTACCGGTATTAAATCCCATTCGAGGAAAATCGTACACTTATATATATTTTTAAACAAATGAAAGCAAGGTAATTTAGATTTCATATAAGCAGAATTATTTTCTAAATGTTGTCAATTTAAATGCCGAATACTTTAAATTTATTGTTTTAAACTTTGAAGTTTAATATGCTGTAAGCATTTCATATTTTTGCTTGTTTGGTGTATTAAATTATACAACTCTGAACCCCAGGGGTTTAATCTCCCCCGCTGCATACACTACTGTTTATATGATTGTGTACCGTTATCCATTCAAAAATTTGATGTCCTGTCCGTTGACAAGTACGTGTCATCCTCGTTAATTGCCATTTTGGGTAGTTCTGTATCGATCCAGTTTTAATGAAAGTTATTCTTAAAATTTATATAAAACAAAAAAATAAATAACGTTAAAATATTAAAATACAAATAGAATATGTTAGAAACAAATTTTACCAAATAAAAATAAATGTACACTATATGCTTTTTTAATTATTGCCACCGGGAAATAATATAAATAATATTTCGGTCCAGCGATAGCCGGAATATATTTTGAACCTAGTGACACATGCCAAACATGTGTATTCTGTTTATTGGTATCAGTAGTATATATATATAAACATTTTCAGTGTCTGTTAAAATATAAATTGGTTTTTTGAATTCCGATGACGTTGGGAATTTCAGTTTTGAAATACAAAAAAAAAAAAAATCGCTTTCTGAACTCAGCAATCGACATGGCTAGTTACTACCCCTGTGTTCAGTGTAAAAAACGCTGTCGAAATGACACTATACAATGCTGTAACTGTGACAGATGGGTACATCTAAAATGTGTACCAATGAGTTCATCTCAACTTAAAATGTGGTCCCAGCCCCTTCTGAGCTTCCTTTGCCGAGATTGCTGTTTTACAGAGGACGAGTACGACTTTTCAAAAGCACTGGAAAGGTAGGTTTTCTTTTTAATTTTGTAGCTTGTATTAAGCCCTTATGTCAAAAACATTCACATATGTCTACTTTCAACCAATTCAAAGAATTAATTTACGAATTGATAGTTTATCTATTTTATTTGTAAGTAACATTTGGCAAAATGATAAGTACAAAATAAGTAAATATTTCAACACAATCTGCTGATTAGGAACACAATTTTCAAGTGTCTTTAGAAACAAATCTTGTCGCCAAAACGGTTCTTCTGATACAATGAAAGAGTTTTCTTTGCCCACGGTCGTTGAGGTGCACCAGGTCCTCTGCTCACTTAATATGAAATACTGCTTGGAATACTAGTAATTAATGATATTATTACGATAAACTTATTTTCAATTGTTGGTAATATGAGTACCCGAAAGGGTGTTATTGATAATCAAAATACAGAATCATAATATAAAAGTAAACGCATACATTAATATTTTTTACATAACGTTTCGAGTTTGTTTTATGTTAAATAAATTAAACATTTTAGGATTTCCAGCGCTCTTCACTCCGACCCAAAGGACTTAAAGATGACAGTTTCATCAGAATCCCTCCTGCTAGAGACGTACGGCGTAAAAATCCCGGAGCAAACCAATCCATCCGACCAAGCTGTAGATGAGATTTCCAGAGACATCCTTAAACAGTTTCACCCAGCCATTCTGTCAGCAGTATTCCCGGCTAAAACTGTTGGTGATGGTAATTGTATGTATCGTGCTGTATCTCGGGCTGTGACGGGATCAGAATCACATCATGTCCACTTTCGACTATTGACCGCGTTAGAGATACTGCACAATAAGTATTATTATGACCCTGATCATAGAAAATTTGTTGACCTAGTTAATGACAATAGAATTGTTTGTTCTTCATACTCAGAAGCAATACGAGACGCTGTTTCTCTATACTCATTCTCTTCCATGACTCACATTTATGCCCTGAGTGCTGCTTTACGTCAGCCAATTAGATCTTACTATCCACCCCAACTGTCCGCTGAATTTGTTTCAGAACCTCACTCTAGGAAAGTTGTAGGTAGGGGTGTTAAAATGTCTGAGTCGCCTACTATTACAATTATGTGGACTCAAATGCGTTCTTTATCACAAAAAGTATCATTTTCACCAAATCATTTCGTACCACTTATGAATGTGCATATGACCAGTGAGCAAGATGTTGTTAACTGTGATGTGAGCATGTTGAGCGAAAGTACGAGCGATTGCGAAGTTGAAGTAAGCAAGATTGGATGCGAGAATGTATGCAATACTTCAAGTGCACAGAACACTCCAGTTACGCACGTACAAGAGAGCAAGATTGACTGTAATCATAGTAAATGTGAGACAGTATGTGAATCTGACAACATTGACAATTCCGATGTTCAAGAATCGTGTGCAACGGACATAAATAGCGAGTCTGGGGAAAGTGAATTAAAATACCCGTTTATAGATGACGAATCTGTACATGACTTAGCAAACGGTTGTCTTGACGGAGCATTTCTAGACGTCAATGACGTAGTGACTAAATTACAATCATTTTCCTTTACTGAATCGCACGCGTCAATTCCGGGTGGAATAAAAAACGATGTATACTTTGTTGTACAAAATTCGCAAAATTTTGGCAAACGGACAAAAGGTCAAAGAAGTTGTTTTCCGATGACTGTGGAGTTTGGAAATTTCGAAATTTCAAGGCAACAGAAAAAACGACTGTTACCTCGACAGACGGAAAGATGACGATTGTTAGGCCAAAGTCGTTAGGTAAGAAATTAGGACAGAGGAAGAGAAAGATCAATGAGAGGACTAGCACTTTCAACAAGGGAAAATGTAATTAAATTATACGGACGGTGCGTACGCCGTATCTCCTTGTCGAGATGCCCCCTTTTGGGGTAGGATTCGACCGTCCAAATTTGATTGTATTTCCTGACAATTAGCAATCCTCTTCCGGGAACATTCAGGCCGTACGTCGCCGTGTCGCGACATTGCGTTATGCATGGGGATCTGAAAAATAATGTACATAACAGTTGTTGTAAATAGTATTAATTATCAGAAGAATTTTGTATATATTATTAGTTTTAACGTTTAATCATGTAATTAATATGTGAAATTCTTGCATTTCAGGTTCTCCTTATTCGAAAGTCGTATTTGTAAATAAAGTTTATTTTCACTTCATAATCATTCATAGAAATTTTGTATTTATAAATAGAGTACTCTCGATACAGCTGAGAATTGATTTCATTAACCATGTCTTTTTTATGATTTTTTTTTGTTTTCTTTTCTTTTCATGGTTTTTTTAAAATTCAAGTTCTTTCTTTTAATGATTTTTAAAAAATTCAAGTTAAGCTTCTTGAAAATTTGTCAAAAATACCATGACGTTTTCTATTTCTTATAGAAATATTTTTTATCGATTCGTTTTTTTTTCTTATTAGGTAATCTGGGCTTAATCAATTATTGTTTCAAGAATGATCCCCAACTATCCATCCTTAGATTCTTTAAATTCATATTTAAGTCTTCGTCTTTGGGTTAAATTATTATGATTTTAAACTTGATCTTTGTGTTAATTTTTTTCTAGTTTGATTGTTTAATAATTCATCTTTGGCTTTAATTTTTTTTTCTTCAAAATTATGGCTCTTATTGAGAAGGCCTCCACGTGGCAAGAGCTGGGCAACGGTATCTTGGGGTTGCGGTGGGTGGTAGATTGTAATTTAATGATACCGGCGAACATTCTTAAGTGATTACTATTTAAAAAGATATGATTTGTTCCAAATTAAAATAAAAAATAAATAAAGATCTTTTATTTTTAAACCTGACGTTATTATACTGTACTTATATGAGGTGTAGATAATAAAGTGTACTTGTACTTCTGTCATGTTTTCTTCTTCTTCTTCTTTTTAAATATTTACCAAGACATACCGTATATAATTTTGTCAACAAATTAAAAGAGAAAGAAAGAAGAACCTGGATCATTAAATCATACAGTAATAATATAACAACCGGCAAAAACACGCTTCCTGTTGCGATAATGCTGCAAGAGTTATCGCTCTTAGTAGTCACTATATTCGAGCGAATTAGAAGGTTTGTTTTTTAATTTTTGTTTAAAACACACAGTTTTTTAAATAAAATTTATCATAAATTGTCATAAAATGACCATTAGAATATAATTCAAGGGGCATTTCGGTAGTTTTAGGGGGCATTTCGGTAATTTCCAGGGGCATTTCGGTAAATCAGGGGCATTTCGGTAATTCGAGGCACCGGTCGAGTTTTAATGATTTGCTCAGAAGAAACATTTGTACATTGAGATCTCCATTGCAGTGAAAAACAATGTGATTGACAGAAAAGTCGGAAAACTACAAGGCCTATCAAAAGGTAGACACATTTTTGGTCATTAAACTATTCGAATATCTATAGATAATTTATTTAAGCGACAGTTCCTATGTTCTATCGCATTCTCTGGCGAGGGTAATTCCACAGGTTACGCTTGAGACAGACATGATGACATTGCCCACATTTTTCATACAATTCTGAGAGAGTGTTGATTTAGATGATTGGTTTTCATGTCAATTAAAAGACAGATTATCTATTGTCAAAATTTCCAAACGTAAACGTTAGATTATTTATTTCAAAACTCAAAAGTATGACAGCCCTGAGGCCACAATTAAAATATTGTTGGTTTGGCGTTGCCGACTCGGCCTTAATACGTTTGGTTCGGTAGGTACTAGTGGAAATTTTTCTTTCAATTTCAGAATTCAACTGCATTAATATCAACTTGTCATTTATTTTCAAACCCTAATATGTTGACGGTGCGACCGTTAGGGCGAGCGAAGATACTTATCCAGTTTTCATTTAGATCAGACTCATCAAACCGCACGTGACATTCGGTGCGTATAAGACTCTGATGTCACATAACGTCATTGCTTTACCAAAAGGAAGCCTGAACAGGGCTGATTTAAATAAGTTTATGATTATTTTTCAGCAATAAACAGATAAATTCATTAAATCAATGCAAGTTTATTTTTCTTTTAGCTTTTGTAGTTATTCTCGCAAGAACATGGCTGTAGTGTTAGTATACAAAGCGATGCAATGTGGGTCCAAATTACTGCGGAAAAAATTCTATGGAATAAATGTCCAGTAGTCCGAATTTTCTCTTGGCCCAGGCGTTGTCATAAAGTTTTTTTCACATGCACGAATCCAATCATGGCGGCTAGATTCATCTAGCAAATTGGACAGGATATTGTACCTTGAAATTTTTAATTCAAACAAGTATAAACTGATTTGTCAGTATATTTTTCCCACAACACACATTACAGCAGAAAGTGATGCCATCAACTTCTGTTATACAGAGTTTACCGCTTTCGACAACCATGCTTGGATTTGTGATACACATATTCAAAATCACATAAACGCTTTTAAATGAAAACTACTTCGATCAATCAAGCATTTACATGATTCTTTCCCATTTTGTGTACTACTCAAACATACAGACGCCTAAATCCGGATATATAGAACAAAAAAAAAATTACGATCCATATCAGCTGCAAAATTTATTCGGACCGCATAGATTTACTTGAGTTAGCCGGCAACGCCAAGCAAAGTTAATTTTATTTTTGGCCTGATATCCCATCCCATCACAAAGTAAATTATTGGAGATCAGTTGTAACAGGCTAGGGGCTAAGGTTTGTGAACAAAATCTCTGTGTACCTAACAGCAAAGTTTTATTTCAAAGCGGCATTTTTGTCAATTGAAGCAGTCAATTTTGCTGGTAGCAGGTACTTAGGGAAAACACTGCATCTACCCTTCTCCCCATCATAGTTAGAATTGTCCAATTCATTATTTTCCCTGCTTTAAAGGTTCGAAACATGGTCTGGTCCACTGCATTTTTCTCTTCTTCTGTTACAGTAGATTTAGATGGAATATCGAGTTACAGTATATCCGTTTTTTTTCGCGATGATCTAATTTTCACATTTTTTGTGACTATTTTTGATTCGCAAAATATGAAACACGCAGAAATTATGTCAGCTATAATGTGACATAAAAACATTACCATTTTAAACAAAAAAATCTTTAATCGTAAAAATTAACTTACGCAAAATAAAAATTGTACTAATCTACGTGTACCTGTTTTTCGCAAAATTTCCAACACATGAAAAAAAAAAAAAGGATATACGGTTCAGAAAAAAAGTCAAAAGGCTGTAAAGATATTCATTTTGAACATATAACCTTATTTGCAGCCATGAAGGGCAAGGTGTCTAACTATGCCAAGCGGATGGCCCATCTGTCTGCCAGGATATTCGGGGAGTACACTGGAGAAAGGACATACAATGCCAACCGAATCATCAATGAATTCAAAAGTATGCCAAAATATAAGGACCCTAATATCATAAACTATTACCCAAAACACCCTGAGGCAACATGGTTACTTAACAGACTTAGACATCATGGATTGTTCAGGTAAATGTATTGAAATATTGTGTAACTGCTGATCATGAAAAACTGGGTTCATGTCTGATGGAAGAAATAGCATTGAAAATAAAGTTTGTGCAACATAATTAAATGAGAACTGCATTGCCTCACATGATTTAATAAAGCTTAATGAAAAAAACCCACTAATTTAACACTGTCAATAAATGCTTAATTAAAAAAAAATGCTGATTCCATGACAGTTGATAAAAGTAATCATGATTTAAAATTCATATTCTCCCTAAATTCACTATTTCTATGAGCCCGAATTTTTTCGGGGCGCATATTGTTTTTGTCCTGTCTGTTTGTCTGTTTATCTGTTTGTCTGTTTATCTGTTTGTCTGTTTGTCTGTTGTCAACTTTAACCTTCGCCAAAACTTTTGAACCGTAAGAGAAAGAGACTTCATATTTGGTATGCATACTCCTCTAATAAAGTCCTTTCAAATGACATCAAGGTCAATGACCTTGTGACCTTGACTGTGACCTATATGCTAAAAATAGCTTTTTCCACTGTTTGTCATAACTTTTTAACAATAGGAGATAGGGACTTCATATTTGGTATGCATACTCCACTAATAAAGTCCTTTCAAAGGACGACAAGGTCAATGATCTTGTGACCTTGACTGTGACCTATATGCTAAAAATAGCTTTTTACACTTTTTGCCATAACGTTTGAACAATAAGAGATAGGGACTTCATGTTTGGAATGCATACTCCACTACTAAAGACCTTTCAAATGACACCAAGGTCAATGACCTTGTGACCTTGACTGACCCATATGCTAAAAATAGCTTTTTCCACTGTTTGTCATAACTTTTGAACCATAGGAGATAGGGACTTCATATTTGGAATGCATACTCCACTAATAAAGTCCTTTCAAAGAACGACAAGGTCAATGATCTTGTGACCTTGACTGTGACCTATATGCTAAAAATAGCTTTTACACTTTTTGCCATAACTTTTGAACAATAAGAGATAGGGACTTCATATTTGGAATGCATACTCCACTAATAAAGTCCTTTCAAATGACACCAAGGTCAATGACCTTGTGACCTTGACTGACCTATATGCTAAAAATAGCTTTTTCCACTGTTTGTCATAACTTTTGAACCATAGGAGATAGGGACTTCATATTTGATATGCATACTCCACTAATAAAGTCCTTTCAAAGGACGACAAGGTCAATGATCTTGTGACCTTGACTGTGACCTATATGCTAAAAATAGCTTTTTACACTTTTTGCCATAACTTTTGAACAATAAGAGATAGGGACTTCATATTTGGAATGCATACTCCACTAATTAAGTCCTTTCAAATGACACCAAGGTCAATGACCTTGTGACCTTGACTGTGACCTATATGCTAAAAATAGCTTTTTCCACTGTTTGTCATAACTTTTGAACCATAGGAGATAGGGACTTCATATTTGATATGCATACTCCACTAATAAAGTCCTTTCAAAGGACGACAAGGTCAATGATCTTGTGACCTTGACTGTGACCTATATGCTAAAAATAGCTTTTTCCACTGTTTGTCATAACTTTTTAACAATAAGAGATAGGGACTTCATATTTGGTATGCATACTCCACTAATAAAGTCTTTTCAAACGACGACAAGGTCAATGATCTTGTGACCTTGACTGTGACCTATATGCTATAAATAGCTTTTTACACTTTTTGCCATAACTTTTGAACCATTGGAGACAGGGACTTCATATTTGGTATGTATACTCCACGGATTAAGTTCTTTCAAATGACACCATGGGCAATGACCTTGTGACCTTGACTGTGACCTATATGCTAAAAATAGATTTTTTTAACTTTGTTGCTGCCGGGCGCATAGTGTTTCACAAACACATCTTGTTACAAATTACATTGATGTGCTTGATTGCAGTGAACAAATATACACCTTTTAACACTATTTCTGCTACATACATCTACAGGTGTGTGAACTACTAGGCATAACCTCATCTGTTCAGTAGTAAGGATGGTTTTTCTGCTCTTTTTCAGGGACTACCATGCCGATTTTAAGGAGGAATTTGCAGCTCAGAGAGCCAAGCGGGGTAAAGGCCCCCCAGAGAAGGGCCAGGGAAAGAGGGCATTGAGGAAGTGAACTTTGTAGGACCAATGTGTGGAATAAACTTGTTTTATATTCATTACAGGTGTTCATTGTTATTGGAATGAGAAATTATTTTTGGATGTTTTTTTTTTTTCAAATGAAGAGATTACAAATACGTATGGTTTATTTTCCTTACAATGCGGTATAGTTTTTACTGTCCTTCCTTGCATTTCTTATGAAGGACTACAGTATATAGGGAAATTTTTGCTCCCATTTTATTTTCTCCCCTTTTGCCCTTACCTAGGGCAAATTTAAAAGAGGCAAAATTCAAAGAATACAGAATAATTTGTTAAACAAAACTGTGACTGGGCATATTTAAAACAGGGAAAAATTGTTTGCAAGTGTGAAAGAAAATCGGGTGAAAATAACCCTGTATACAGTATTTTTGCCCCATGTTTTTGCCCTTTTCAGTGGCAGATTTAAGGGGGGGGCGCACCCAGCGCGCACCCCCCCCTAAAATTGTCAAAATTTACATAAATCACAGTTTCGTCTAGAAAATGTAAATATGTATACTTGGTAGACCTCATTTTTACCCTACAAAATCTCTAGAATCCCTGAGCTTCCGGGGGCTTCGCCCCCTGAGCCCCCACCAGGGCATTGTCTTGGACCTACTGGGGGCCTCAAGGCGGCCCCCAGATCCCTTGCCTACTTTTGGCGCCCCCTCTAACTTCAATTCCTGGATCCGCGCCTGCTTTTATACTTCCAAACAATGTTGCCCCGTTTTAAATTCACCCAATAACAGTTCTGTTTAAGAATCATACAGTCTTATTTGAATTTGCCCACTTTAAGTTGGACAAAAAAAGGGGCGGGGGTAAAATGGACAAAATTTCCCTGTATACAGTCCTTGATGGCTAGTCAGTGTAACTTTTTCCAACCAGACCAGGAGGGTCAAGGCCAGAATTGTTACAAATGACATGACCATGCTGCTACAATACATCAAAGATCTAAAATAAGTTTCTGCTTTGTACAGATAAAAGATTCCAGTGAATGGAAATAACAAACCAGATATGTTTGGAGTGAGATTTTAAAATGCCCATTATATGCTGGCTTAATATTAATGAACTATTAAGCTTCATTATTCAGTGTTTGCTACTGGATAAAAAAAATAAAAATAAAAGAAAGGATCTGATACCTTTTAAAGCTGAACAGGACTTGTAAATAGGCATACGCCATTTCCAATAGCATTATCTACGACACATCAATACTAGGGTATACTGGTCGCATTCGTTACATCTGACTGCTTTATTGTCATGGGTATCGACGTGGATAGTGACCCGTGTTCGTGCTGGTTATCTTGCATTACTTTTTTTTTATATATATTGCAGTTACGTGTTTGTATACTGCACTGACTTACACAACTATAATTGTAAACTTATTTGGTATCTTACTATCCTGCATTAGACTAAGTATTACATTATTATTCTTGCTACCGAGTGCTGTATAGCATACGTCCGTCTTCTTCGGTGTCGACTGATTACACTGAACAGTGACTAAGTTTTGCCCTATTTATAGGGGTCTGCAGAGTAGCGAGACTCGGGAACAAAAATGGCGGACAGATTCCTTTTACAAATGGTGCTCAGCTTTAAGTGAAGTAAAAAATTTGTTTACAGAATTCATACACATTTATTTCAATATAATGTACAATATATATGGACATGAATATACAAAATGATCATGTAAACAATACAAATACATAATTTACATAATTATCATTCAACAATTTTTTCAAATATCACAGTTCTTTGTTAAAATGTTAGCATATCAAAACCAACATCCTTCCAATGTTCCCAGAAACAACACTCCATATTTATTTACAAATTATAAATGCTAAGTACATGTGTACATTTGTGTTAATACTCTGGAACATAAGATGCTTTCTGGTTGATAGGTGGCAGGACTTTATGACGATCTGATCCCGGACGACCTTGAGAACTTGGGCGGGGCACGGAGGGAGGGCGAGGATTGGACAGTTCCATGGGATTCATGGTCTCTGTTGGGAGGTGGGGGTCTTTCCCATTGTGAATCGATCCATCGGGTGAGCGAGCGATTTTACCGGCAGACGACATGGAGATGCTGGAATCTGATTGGTCGTCGTCTGAGGAGTCCTCGTCTGATTGGGCCTGTTTGTTGTTGACTGGTGCCGACTGCGACCGGTTTACGTCCTCTGTCATGGTAACCACATCCAGTCCCACCTGGTTATCAACAGTCTGGGGGGCTGTTTTGGGGTATCTGTAGAAAGAGTATATAGCCAATGACTTAATTCTCCAAACAAAGAATTATGGAAATTTCATATGGCCCAAAAATTTTGAAAAAAAAGTAGAAAACCAATGAAATGGAAAGTGAAATTCTTACAATGCATTTCTGACTATAGCAAATGTCTTATTTTTCTTTAATAATTGATGATTGTATTTTTTGATGTTTTAATTCTGATGAAATACAAGGGACAACACAACTTACTGTGATGTGATTTGTTCAAACAATGGAGGAATGTAGCCGGCTACTGAAGCCTTGGCTGCACTGTGTCTTCTCTTCAAAGACATCTCCTCCTACGAAAATTAACATAGGATAAATGTTCAAACCTTGTTATTCTCTTCAAAGACATTTCCTATCTCATATAAAAAAGTGTTACATTAAACAAAATAATCATTTTGACCCCCTACTTACCAGTATGCCCCTCCCTGACAATACAGGTGACTGAGTGGTCTTTCCGCGGGTGTAGGGCTGGGACATGCTGTCAGGGAGGCTGGGTCGGGACCAGGTCCGGGTCCCCAGCTGAGTTCCTGTGGGGGCATTGTTCTCTGTGTCCTTGGTCTCAGCTATATCCCCAACCTCGGACTCAAACGAGGGAATGCTGATACCGAGATAATCCATAACCAGTCGTCTCAAGTGTTTGTATGCTTCCTCTATATCATCTGAGAAAGAAATGAGAAGTATGCAAAATATAGTTTTAACAGTTATGTCCCCTTTTTTAGATGCTAGATAAGTTTTCAAACTTTGCTTTTGTAAATTGTGGTCAAATACATTTCATATTGTCAGAATTGAGCATGTATGTAGAGACTACAATTTTCACAGGATAAAACTACATGTACCAGCTTACGATTTAGTCAAATGAACGTTCACTGAGAGGTCTAAAAAGCTGACTGCACTGAATGACACACTCTGACATTTCATTAAACTGAGTGGCAAAGTTCATTCTTTGTTCTGTTTTGATAGTGACCTATATATCTTGTCTTACTCACCACTGTTGATCATCATGTCAAAGAAGCCCGGATGGTCCCTGTTGTATTCCTGATACATCTCGGCCCGAGTGAGATTGTCCTCGATCTGAGCCTCGGAGTACAGAGCACGTTCTCGGAGTCTCTTCTCGTGACACTCTGAGCTAAGGGGCATGATCAGGACATACCGGGGCTCAAAGTAGGTGTTCTTCAGAGTTAGCACTCCCTAAATTAAAGAACTTTGTGTGATTATGTATTCTTACTTCAACAAAGACCCCATAAAGGGGAACCCTCAAAAAAAATTTTTTTTTTGAGGGATAGATTACTATAGAATTAATGTTTTGTGGGGTAAGCAATCTCCGTGGATATTGTGGATTTCTGTGCCTTTGCATTCACATCCCCATAAACAAAGACATTATAAAAGTGTAAATTTAAGTGGATTATTCTACATCTAACAATGAAATTACATCCCCATGAACCAGTGATATTTTGATTCTTATGATTGACACACACCTCTAGTTCCATGTGGACGACACAGGCCAGTCCCTCCCTAGCTATGTCCTCAATGGACTGCATCTGAAGTCCGTACCACTGACCGTGGTACTGACTGGTCTGGATAAACTGGCCCTGTAATTAAAGAGCAAAATACCTATTATTAATCAAAAGCAACTTAACTTTATAAGGAATTTAATTAAGAATTTTAATTATTCTGTCTGTTACTGGTAGGAAAGGATAAAAACATAAAATTTAAAAGATTATTACCATCACAATTAAATTGTACCTGGTAGATGATATAAAATGTGTTAAAATCAAACTTTACAAATTTTATGTTTCAACTCACCCATCTGATGTCAAATTCAAATTTCTCTAGATCTACAAAATGGTAGTCCTTTCCTGGTGTTTCATCTTTATTTGGTTTACGTGTAGTATGTGTTACACTGAAAATAAAATCAACATCAAAATTCTCAAGAAAAACCATTTTGAGGACATAAAATAAATGGTTATGATTAAACCTCTCTTCCTCCATATTAACTAACGATTTCTCTGGTCTGCAGCTTTGGCCAATTTTTGATCAAATTTGTTACATGTACCAGTGTGCAACAGCTGCAGTGAGCATATACATGAAATAAAAGTGAATAATATAGTAGGAACATTTTTATTCCATTGCAACAAATTTAAGATTCAGATATTTTTAACTTACCAGTAACCAAAGTAATCAGAGAATTCCTCCACCAGTTTTAGAGCGAGGTCTTTTTTCCCTGACCCCTGGGGACCAACCAGGACCAACATAGGGTAGGGGGTCTCCATACTGGGCAGGGTGCTGAAAATAAACAAAAATTATTATAGTTCTCACAGTTAGAAATTATTGTACGAGTAGTTGTGATGCATGTGCCCAAAAAGAAAAATTTTAAGTAAATGATACAAATGAGCATTAATTTTCCATATTTAAAATTTACAAACCCAATATTCTCAAGAAGAATATTAAAACCTTAAATGACACAAAAGAGCCTAGCTTATTTTGCCACAGTGGTCAATAGATAGTTTTGAAAAAACACAATTTGAGCAAGTTTTTTCTTTGTGCTTGTTATATGGGAGGTCAACATGCCCATATTCCTTCTTCATCAATTGCATTTTAACTTGTCATACTGTACACTGTGTGGAGGAAACATTGCTCTAATAGAAAATGTATACATGTATTTGCAAAAGCCTCCTTTAAGTCAGAATTTTCATTTTAATAATAATGAAAGACACCCCCCCCCAATATTTCTGCTACATGTTTAAAATAATATTTTGATATGGGAAAAAGGGAAAAAAATCCCTAGGTTGACTTCCAAGAGGATAGCCATCAAGGGAAATAACTCATAAGGAACATGTCATAGAAAAGCTATCTAAAGTTTGAATTATAGGCTTACTTGTCCAGAATTCGACTTGGCTGAAGGAAGGAATACACGACATGCATGATGTGGTCCCGTGCCGCTACAATTTCAGCTGGGGGGTTAAACATGTTCACGGCTGCTACCTGTAATACAGACAGGAATTTACAATGTGAAACTTTTCTCTCCTTGACATCAGTATTTTGTCTTCAATGCCTTATACTGTTCATTAAATAATATAGTAAGGTTAATTCTGAACAGAAACTTTGTAGGAATGAATGGAGATAACCAAAATTTTAAACTAATTTTAGTTTTTTTAATTATGCTCTTCTGCAATTTTCAAATATAACACTAAAATTTGACGTTGTATTCATTCATTTAAAAGTTATCTCCCCTTAAGCTCATTTATTTAAATGTACATGTATTTGTTTAATGTGACATTTTCATTGGCTGACAACTAATCAGACAAACGTCCTTGACCTTTTCTTCGACCTCCACCCTGTGCCTATCCAGCTCAGTGAGACTCTGCATCCGGAAGAGAATGGACAAGCGGTAATCCGGCAGTTCCTGTATCGGATTCCGGAGCAGATTCAGCTGACGTAGCATCTGGGACTCCTTAATGTACTTCATCTCTGAGATGTCAATTACCTAGGAAGAATAAAACATTATAGTGTACATGTATACTTTTACTTCGATATTCCTTGCAGACATTATCACACAAAAACACAATTTGCATTTATATTAATTTGGTTGCTTGGCCGTGCTATTAATCATTATCCAGTCATCCCAAAATATTTAAACTTAAAATTGCTTTTACAGTTGCTTTAAAAAGCCTGGCAAATAGATATTTAGTAATTTTTAAAATCTTGAGACATTCAATTAGACTAATTATGACCTACTTCATTATCCTCTACATCCACATTCTCCAAAAGGGGGTGGTCCTCTAGCCCTGCCAAACTTCGGATGTTGTTACCTGATAAATTAACACTCTGCAATGGAAAAAAAAACAATTTCAGAAAGTCTCACTCATAAATCAATAAAATTCTGATTTTAATACTTGATTATAATTCCTTTTTGAAATGAATCATGGGTTGAAGAAATACATGTATGTGCTGACTTCTTAAAAGCCATGATATGTAAATTTTTATTTTTGTGTATTTTCACTTACTCTCAACAGACGCAGAGTTTCCAGGTTTTCTATCGTCTTGATATGGTTGTGGCACTGAAAATAATGGCAAAATTGATACTGGTAATTAAAAATCAGGCTATTAAGAGTTTATTATATATTTTTTACCAATAATTATAACAATACACACCAAATTAAGGCTCTGTAGTGGTAGATTTTCTAGACCATGTATCCTCTCTATTTTGTTGTGGGCTAAACTCAGATCTTGTAGACGTTTACAATTTTCTAATCCTTTAATCTGTGAGATTTTGTTATCTAGTTTTATGGTCAAGGATAAAAACAGATTATTAATTTCTCATTCTTTAAACAAAATATATAAGTTGAAAATGAAGTTGTGTAAAATAAACATATTTTATGCCTGAAACAAGGTAATCTTCAACTAGCTGTCTCTGTGCATCTTATCCTAATTCTTGTGAGAGAGAGAACTATTCTTTCTGATATTCATAATGCATTGAATGAAGAAAATCTTGTAGTACTTTCCAGTGTTTTCCCTAAGAACTGGCTACCGGCCAAATTGACCACTTCAATTGACGAAAATGCCCCTTTGAAATAAAAATTTGTTGTTAAGTCCACAGAGATTCTGTTCATAAACCTCAGCCCCTTGCCTGTTACAACTGATCTCTAACCCTTTAGTTTGAAATAAAGGGAAAACACTGACTATCTCATATGTGTACATTGTGTCTCACCCCATTTGTTTACATAAAGAGACCTAACTATACTGATAATCATAACTATGCATGTAAATTAAGGATACGATCAAGATTAAGAGTGGTTAAGTAATGGTAGGCAGAGAGATCAGCCATTTCCTGGATTTCATTGTAACTAAAGTTGGCCTCCTTCAGATTCTTTGGAGGCGTGAAGTCTAGGAGCTTTGTCAGTTTATTGTGAGAGACGTCTAAAACCAGCATGTACTGCAGGGAACTAAGGGGAGATAAATCTGTAAAATAACAAATATACATTATAACAGTTAAAAGGAGCTAAGGGGAGATAAATCTGTAAATAGATATACATTATCAGAGAGGAAATAAAGGAAAGACAAGTCTTAATCATCTGAACAAATATGAAATAAAGAGAACACATGGAAAATAAAATGAATTCACTTGTAAGGAATTGTGATGAAAATCATACACTGGTGTTTGTATAAACCCATTTAAGATGAGAAAGACTATATAAAAAATAAATCTGCCACATTTAGATTTTCCTACAGAAAGAGTAACAATAACAAAACCTATACCTGTAAGTTCATTGTAGGGTAATTCCACTTTCTGGAGATGGACAAAATTTGACAGAGTTGATATGTCTTTCAAGTTGAAACCCTGAAAGGTAAAAAATCAAAATTTCAATATAGTTACCTATTCAAAAATATATTGAAGCAAATAAGATTATAATATTACTTAGTTTTTCTTTAAAGAAAATTATATATTTTGCTGCAACAAAGGATAGAACTGTATCACCAGTGACTGATGTGATATGCACTTGAAGACATTTTTTTGTCTTATAAACAACTTACAGCAATGGTAACATGGAGAAACACTTGTTGAGTCCCATCAGCGGATCGTCCCAGGTTTGATAAGTTCCTCCCAATAGTTTCTTCATCCAGTATTCCACCAGGAGAAAGCTGTAATTAAAAAGAATAGTAACATTTAAAATAATCCTCAACCAATATAGTGTAATGGTTTAGGAGATGGATATCAGCCTGGATAGCTCAGTTGGTAGAGTACCTGACTGGAGATACAGGGGTCCCGGGTTCCATTCCCGGTCCAGCCATACATTTTCTCCTGGAAATTGCAGGTGAAAGTCCTGCCAAGGGTTAATAAGAACTTGGATTGTGTCTTTGAGGGCAAAGACCATTTAAGGAGGGAGGAATGTAATGGTTAGTGCCGTGGATAGCTCAATTGGTAGAGACCTGACTAGTGATACAGGGGTCCCGGGTTTGATTCCCGGTCCAGCAATACATTTTCCCCCTTCTTGTTATGATAGAAATTAATCTAAATATCTTATTATTATTATCTTTATTTATTGTTATGTGCTCGCACTGATGGCCGCACTATCAGCACATTAGAAAAATTATTTAACTCACGTGCATCGTTCTTGGGTGTCACTTTCACTTAATTAGAGAGAGTTCAAATTCAAAAAATACGTTTTGGGGGCACTTGTTACCTCGATATCCTCCTCCTCTTCTCCATCGGACTCGCACACTTCGTTTTCAGCGCCGTCCGTCATCTCTGTTGGAACTCGCACATTATCTAGAGACAGAACATTTGTGTCATAGTTCAGAATATGTGTTTCTCCGCCTGTATGAACTAAATTTCCCTCAACTACGGGAGAAAATTCGTTTTCTCGCATAGCTTGTTGTCCATCCATAGCGGCCATGATGTTTTCCTAGGATACAATCAGGTTCGCAGTGAATAAATTTAATATTCCGAGCCCGATTCATTTTTAAAGTGAAAGTAGAAATGGTAAGCCTGAGGGGGAATAAGTTAATTTACCCGGTTTTCATTCTTATATCATACAGATAAAAAGTAAAAATAGTTTTCACGAGCTATTTTAAATTATTAAACGTGGAACTTTCTGCAAATAAATCATTTGTCAGTGGTATTTATTTCGGTCTCGGCATGCAAACTTTGGCCTTCACTGATCATATGATCACAGATGATCGCCATACAACAGACGACAAAAAGGCCATGCAAGAATGTCCGATTTTCTTCAGTTTCTTAAAGACCACATCTATGTAAGACTTTTATTTTGTTCTTTGTTGTTATTTGTATATTGAGGGGTTAATTTTCTTGCTAATTAAGCAACTTCCCATTCAATATGTTCAAAATAAATTATTGCTTTATGTATGCAGGTACATGTATGTGATCATAAATACTGGTGCATGTTATAGTTGAAATACTGTATATATTCACTGTTTATATTCACTGTTTCTTGCTGATCAGAATTTTAAAACAAATCTCCTCAAACTAATTTTATTTCTTATATGCAGATTTATGTTTTGAGAATTTTTTTAAAAATTTGCCAATGAATACTTGAATTTATACGTAGGTGCCGATTCTGGTTGGCTTATTCATTCTGTCCCTGATTGTCCTCCTGATCTGGTGGTGCTGTAGAAACAGGTAACAGAAATCCATAAGTAACTGTTGCAAAATAACCATGTCTTAATAAAAATACTGCATAGTAGATTTTCTTAGCAGGTGTAAAATTTGACGCTGTGTCTGCTCAAAGGTATGCCAATAATTTAGCGTAATTTACCTTAGTGGGCAAAGGATTTCAATTCTTAGCAGATGAACAATAAGAAGAGTACTAAATATTTTAGCTATTAAAATTCTAGCGGGCTACTATCAAAACTTCAAAATAAGCCAAAATTAGTACCCCTCTAAACATGCTGAAATTAAACCCGCTATACAGTATTCGATATTCAGATTCATAACATGATCTCAATTTTAAAGTATTCATTGATTCAATGCAATTTGATGCTTCATTGGCTTTTTTTTTCAGATAAAAATTCAACATTCCTTTGATTTCATAATTCTTCTTCAACTTGATAAAATATTTTTGTTCTGTAATCAGAAATAGGTACCTCTATCAGCCATTGAACAACCATGATGTGGCTCTGTATGACAGAATGTACAACAACCAGAAGCAGACAGAGGAAAAAGTACAAGGTGGGTACCAATCCCATGATAAAACAATCTACAATTAAGGAATAGAGAAATATGCAGGTCTAATAAAAGCTAATAGCTGTGTGCAGATCTCTGGTCCTATATATTGTGGTGGCAGTCAGATGGCCAGATATGTCAGCAGTTGATGAGCTTGATCTGCCTAGAGTTCAGGAACTTGGGTTTGAATCCTGATCTGCGTCCTCATGTTTTCTCACTTTAATTCTGAATGGTTACAAATAGAAAGTCCTTGTTTTACTAAAGAAGCACTGACTTGGAACACCTCAAAGGAACTCGGTTATATCAATATTATACTGGTATATTAAAAAGGTGGTAATATCACTTTGATTTGATGAACCTTTGATTAGTTCTTTGTTTTTATTTTCTGTAGACACAGCCTGGATGAATGCTCAGTACTACCTTAGATCTCATTCACAGTTCAACAAACTGGAACAGCTTAATCAATTAGGTAACACATTACTGTCTGCTTTATGATTGAGTTTGAAAGTCTTCATTTATTTCTGTAAGAAAGTGTGCCTTTTATCATTTCTTTGAATTTTAATCTATATTGTCTAAATTTGATTTGTCCACCATTATCAGTTTATATTTACATCCACTGAATATTTTCTCCTTTATTTCTTAAGAAACCCCATTACGTTATCCCTGCATAAACTACAATAGGCATGTCGCCTGTACAGATTTCTTAATCAGTGGCTGTTCCATCAATGAAACGTATAAAGACGTTCGCATCATTAATACAATAATTAATCTTTTTAATCCTACTTTAATTGATTATTTAAACAGATATAAATATAAACAATAAAATGTCTTTCTTTGTTTGTTATTACTGGAATGAACGGTCGCAGCTATTGCAGAAAAAATTTACATAACCCGCGTAAGCGGGTTATGTATTTTTTCTGCAACAGCTGCTTCCGTTCATTCCAGTAACAACAAACAAAGAAAGCATTTTATTGTTTAAAAGATCTGCATGTATGACATTTGGAAAAAAGCAATTAGCACATTCTACATATATCTCCAGTTTTCATTATGGTTCTGTAATCATGCAGATCTTCTTAGTGCAGTGTAGGAGTCTTAAACTTTTCATAATTTACCTCTGCTAAGTTGTGTCACAGTCAGACAGGATTGATTACCGGTGGCTAGATAGCTCATTTGATAGAGCACCTGACTAGAGATTCAGGGGGCCTAGGTTCAAATCCCAGTCTGGTCCATCTCATATTTCTCCTCTCCCGTTACACTTGCTTTTATGATTTATGATATGAAAATGTATTACAATTCTTTTTTTAGGAAGCAGATCTGATAAACATTGGTTCAGGGTCAGCGATCAGAGAAGAAGGTCAGATTGTCTCCTTAACACACTTCCACGCTCCGATAAATATCTACTGGAGTTCGACCTAAAAACCAGAAAAACATTAAAAGAGCTGTTTAATCTCCTGAGGGTTAGTGCTATTTCCATCTTATTTGCAAGCATTGTACATGTATTTTTAAGAGGAGATCTTACAAATCATTTGAGTGCATTCTGATTTCAGTAAAATTAGAGATATAATTAATTACTGCTTATATTGAGGAAAAATTCAGTATTGGGGTAGTCTCTGGTGCAAATTATATCCTATGAATAAAATATAATACCAGTTATGCTATTTAGAAGAAATATAAGATATCTTATTTTGAGATTCATTGGGATATGACATGGAGTCAGTCACATGATCAAATTAAATGGAACTCCAAATATGATTAATCATTTAAAAGGTTACATTTCCCTCTGACAATTTAGAAGATGAAGCTGATATTTTTATACCTTTGTGTCTTGCAGCATCCCTACATATTTCCTATGATTGAGTTTGACTTCGTGATTGATCAGAATTTTGTGGTCATTATTCAGCCTGTTTGTAATAAAGGATCACTCAAGGATATTATCTATCAGGTAACATTATTTATGATATACCCATACATTTCCTAGTTTTTGTTACTGTTAATTTTACAGAGTTTGATCCGATTTTCCGGATCACCACACTGCGGTTTTCTGAATCCATATCACCACCTCTCTGAAACTGATGACGTAGTACGCAAAAACATGACGTTATTTTTCTTGTGTGTTAAAAAGTCCCTTGTTATTATTCTTTGTTTTATGGATAAATATTATACAATTTAGCTCTAAAGTTTTATTCTGACATATTTAGCTAGTTATAAGGGGGTATATAATAAATTTATCATTATAACAGTAATTTGATCCAAAGAGCTGTATGTACGTCTCGTTGACAGGCGCGGATCATCAGATCAAACTCGACGCTTCGCGTCTCGTTAGATCTGATGATCCGCGCCTGTCTACTCGACGTGATACGACCCTTCCGATCAAGTTACTGTTATAATATATAAATATATCAGGTAAAATCAATTAGCTTATAAGAATACTAAGGCAAAAAAAATTAATTTCTTGGTTCTCAGGCCCTCCCTAATCTCTTCTTAGGGTGCCTTATTGAGCCTTTTTATTGCTAAATCAATAAAATATAAACACCTAATCACCTCCCTCATCATTTTTTGAGGTTTTGTACAATGTATAAAGCTGCCTCATCATGTTTTGGGGGCAATGAAAAAAAGAAAAAAATATGCCTCCCTCCCTCATCATATTTCTTGAGAAAAATTCTGAGAACCAAGTAATAAACTTTGCATGGCCTAATATTGTATACATGTATCATTTGCATGTTAGTCTGTCATTTTCTCTGTGGTTGTATTTCTAGTGAACATTATTCTATTATTTCTGTTTGTAGAGTCGTTATTCCACATCTTGGCATGATAAGTATAAAGTACGAAGCCGGGGTCTAGGTATACAACAGGTAGCATTGTACGGAAGACAGATTTTACAGGTAAAGCTGCAGTCTTAAAAATTGAAGAAAAAAATCTTTGGCTATATTTTACTCTTTATAAGTGTATCTTCTATCTGAGCTGGTTTATGAGTTGAAAGGAAAGAACCCTTCTCATGACCATGTGCATTAAATGTGACTTGTATGTTTACTGACTGTGTCTTTGATATTAAAGGTGATGTTTTTTTACAGGGTCTGTCATACATGGAGGAGAAAGAGTTCCCTCCCCATGGACATCTTCACAATGGAAACATAATGGTTGAAAATGGGGTCTGCAGGTAGAATAACTAAAGATATTATACAAAGTCCAGAAATGAGAGATACAAAAAAAAACATTTTTTAAATTAGTGGTGGGATGCATTTCTTTATCAGTGAGCAGACTGAAATTTGTTATTTTTATGTCTGTTTTTTTTTTTTACAGAATAACAGGGTATGAAAACACCTTCCTTGGTATGAAGTCCAAACTTTCTGTGATGGCAAGAAAGAAACTAAAGGAACAGCCTGAAGCGATTGATGTCCTCTCCTTTGGTAATACTTAGTCTACAATATGTAGACTATATATCATTCAAAATACAATGTACAGTAAAATAATATTTCACATTTAGAAGTCAATTAGGCATCCACTTTTAATTTCATACTTTCAATCATTTTGTGCCCGCTTTTCAAGTCTGGAGGAGAATGTACATTTATGACATTTTGTTACGATTTTCCAGGTCATGTGTTCTACGAGATGTGTACAGGATCAGAGCTTGACTCCGCCCATCCACAACCTCAACATCTCAGTCTCATCAACAACGCACAAATTGTAGGGGTAAGAAGTAAAATTAAGCTCCTTCAACTACAGGCAATTGAATTGCTTGTAAATCAAATGTCACTCTTAGTTGTTGAGAAGGATTAAACACTACTGCAAATTGGGTGAATTTTGGAGAATTTTCTTCTTTGACCCCCAGCCTCCTTAGTCTTCAATACATTGAATAGGATATGATTCAACATGTGTGGTGGATCAAAGGTTATTGATATGTGTAGAATTGATGCTGTATGTAAATATAGCAATATTTAATGTATGACAAGTATAGATAATATTTTAAATTACCTGTATTGTCTGCTCCCAAGAGTTTCTAAATGAGTATCTGTGGATCCTGGATGAAATTTAGCTGTGTGAGTAAGAGGAATATGTTGTACAATGAAAGGATTTAAATATGTCTAGGTGAATGAAGAAAGTTAAATTTTATGGGGAGAGTTAATCCCCTGTTTAACTTATCCTGACGCAGAACTTTAAGGTCCAAACCTTTCCTGCCTAAAACAATATGAAGTTTGTACCCCAAAGCTTGTGGAGGCCAGAAATTATTTACCATAATCCATAGAAAGTGAGCATAAAACATTATAAGTACCCAAGCCCATTGTTTACAAAATCATATTTCTTTTGATTGAAGAGTTTTAAATGTATTAAATATGTGAGTATGTGTAAATTTACATTTGTTTAATTAAGATATTCATCATACAAATTTAAACTTTAAGAGTGAAAAATTAAACTTTGTGGTAAATTATTACATGTAGTATAGCCTAAAAGGCATCTATTACATGTACATATAATTGTATCATTTATCATTTGTAAAAATAATTATTTAATTTTTTTTTCATTTAAAAAAAATGTTGAATAATCTAATTTTGAAAAAAATTAATGACTTATTTAATTTCCTTTATTGATCAATTTTGAACTTTCAAAAAATAACAGGTTAAAAAAAAAGCATTTTTATTTATTATATCAAGTAAAAGTTCTGATATAATTTTTTTTTTTAATTTGTTGATCAGCTTCTCACTTTGAAATTCAGAAAAGTAAATGTATTATCTATTATTTATCAATTATTACCTTTATTGGCCAGCATCTCACTTTGATGGTCCTACACTGTTGGACTGTTACCTATTATTGGTCAATTATTATCAATCATTCTGGTCTTTTCTCTTTGATCTGTTACCTATTGTGTATTAATTATGACCCATCACAGACTGGCTTATCACTTTGATCCTAATAGTCCATGGTCACTTCAAACGGAAGCCCCTTAATGACCCAAGCTCATTCACCTGATTAATTAACAGGTGGGGCTAAGAATGTAACTAAACCAATCATTGATCAGCTTTGGATTCAATAACCAATCAAAGAAAAGATGAAATGCTGTTAGCCAATGAAATTTTAATTAAACTGTCCCAAGCTGATTTCTAGCAGAACTTGGGGTATAAATAAGCCTTTAGAAGGCAAAGCTGACATATCACTATTGTGATCCAATCTAAGCTATCATATTGCTAAAGCCTGCAAATCATATTAATCAATTGAGCTATATTGGTTCTATTGATTAATCACTGTGGGCTAGTCTTCTGAGCCTGTTGTGATCTATTAGTAAAGTGATAAATTTAATAAATAATTCCTTTAAAAGTAAGTCGAAATTTAGTGAATAAGTGTTTGTTAAATTTGTGTTGTGAAGTGCTTTGTGTTGTGCAGTGATTCAGTGTAGTGCAGTGATTCAGTGTTGTGCAGTGATTCAGTGTTGTGCAGTGATTCAGTGTTGTGCAGTGTTTTAGTGTTGTGCTTCAGTGTTGTGCAGTGATTCATAATGGCTTCCCGTGCTTCTTCCCCTGTCATCGAGATCAACTTTGCCACCACCCTAGAGGACATCATCAAGGCCACCATCTTTGACGATGCACCACCTTCACCACATTCTACCGCCATCACCATACAGACTGACCTCAACACCAGCGCCGCGGAGACCAGATTCGACGAGTGCCTGTCCTCCCTCATCTGTGATTATCCCACACCAGAGAAATCCCAGGACAACGACCTTCAGCTTGCTCTTCAGTGTCTTCAGCCATCATCACCAGAGAAGATCCGCGATGACAACACCCTCTCCTCTACAGAGATCTTCAGTGCCCTCAAGACCATCTTCCGCTTCGAGGCCAAGTCATCCACCCCATCAGTGCTCATCAAGTCAGTCCAGCCAGAGATGTCTACCTCCCAACGAGAACAACAGCTTCTGCAGAGATTCAACGACCTCCATCAACACCATCCTCAGCAGATCAACGACCTGTCATCCTTCTTCAAGTACCAGAGTGCCCAAGTGGAGACGGACCGCTACTGTGCCCTTCACCAGAGCTCCAACCAGCCACACCACATCAGGGAGAGCATCAACCAGCACTACAACATCACCCATCACCGCATCATGGACCGCGTGGAGAACAGCCTACAGATCCTGGAGGAGAGTCTACCACAGCCACCACCCAGCGTCAACCAGACCACCACCACCCAGATCAACAACCTCCGCACCAGGCCGTCGCTATCCCAGAAGTCCGTTCAGCTGATGGAGAAGTGGTACTACAGTCATCTGGAGCATCCCTACCCGTCGTCTGACGTCATCGAGGAGCTGGCCAGGAGAGGAGGCATCAAGGAGGAGCAGGTCAAGAAGTGGTTCTCCAACAAGAGGAACAGGAGCCGGAGGTCATCAGGGGTCAACAAGAAAAGGTCATCAGGGGTCAACAAGAGTGTGCCGTGCATCTGGTGATTGTGTGTCGAAAAGAATGTACTGTGCTTCTAGTGATTGCGTCAAGAAGAGTGCTGTGCTTCTAATGTAATGTGAAGAAATTCTCCAAAGGGAAAGGCAAAATAGTTAAAGTTTTGTTTAGTGAAAATTCAGTGCTTAGTGATGAGTGAAGGAAAGGTTGGTTTATAGTGCTTTATATTTTTTTATTGTTGTGATATACCAGTGCAATTTCATGCAAGTGCTATCATTTGATATTTTAATTAATTTGTTGAATGACTTTTTTTGAATACATGAATGAAACAAAAATATGTTGATGAATACTTGTATGTTCATTTTGTTGAGAATAAAAAAAGACTTTAAAAAGTTTATTCTGTTTTGTTTCCTTCCTATTATGAGTTAGGAATGACTTTTAACATTGGGCTTGGAATCTCAGTTTCACATCTCAAATAAGGGATATGTCAAAGTGAAATAAAGGTCCAAGAGTAGACAAGTTGAGTTTTCTATACTCCGTTTATTTTTGTGCTGAGCCAATTAAGCGACACTAAGGAATCATTGTACAGTCTGTCACATCTTGAAAAACATCCCTAAAACTGTTAAGAGGTATGGACCATCAAGAGTTTGCTAAGCGGATTATAGCTGTGTAAACTAGAGGTTCTATGAGCATTGAGCTCACTAAATCATACTCCCTACCTCGCATATCATGATATGATTATAATGGAAAAGTACATGCTTTTTTGGGGTAGCTTTAGAGCTGAAGTATCAGATCAAAAAGTAAACTAGGAGGTGCACAATTGCATTCTGTTACAAAAAATTTGTGAAAGTATCATCATGATGATAATTTTATTCCGTGGTGTAAGATGAGTTGCAAATAAGAGATAAGTTTCCTCTAATATTATACAAAGAATAGCAGCTAGGTCAATGCTTTGCCTTGGGTATCCCGAAATATGTGTCTGTTTAAAAAACAAAATAAGAGGTGCATAATTGCACTATGTAAAAAATATCGTAAAAGTTTCATTGAATTTCATTCAGTGTTATAGGAGTAGTTGCTGATAAGATATGGGTAATCCAAAGCATAACAGACAGACGTACACAGACACCCTTAATTATACTAGTCTTTACTATACTCACACTTTTAAGGGTGTACAACACATCCACCCCAAAAATTCCTGTTGTTTAATTTTTGCTATTTTTGTATATTTAATATTAAATATCTACCGTTTGTATGTAAATTTTGGACAAAATCGTTAAATGGTTTTTGGACAGGAAATTCAAAAATTTACCACCCCCCCCCCCCCCTTTAGTTGTTTATGAGGAGAAACTTTTAATCAATGAACTACTTGAACCTTGATTTAAAAAAAAAAACAGGTTAGCTTAGCTGTCAAATTTCAAACATTTATTCTTTTAACCATTTAGCACAAAATATAGTTATCTTTTTGATAATCATATCATCATAAAAAAAATTTAAGGACCTTAAACTGAAAAAGTATGAATTGTCTGATCTTTGAAAATGGTGGCTTTTTTTTTTCAATTTCAAAATTTATTGTGAAAAATCTGTTGTTTAATTTTGGTAAAAAACTTTCTTTAGGTAACTGGTAGTAAAGATAATCTTCAAAATATTTCATATAATTTTTAAATACCAGCTTTAAATTGATAGCAGAAAATCACCCCCTCCCTCTTTCTCCCTGAAACGCGTTCCCTCACGTCAATTAACCTGTTACAGATTTTCTTCGCAACTGTTGTACATACTGTAATGAAATTTGGTATACAGATATATCAGATGAAAATCTAGGTCAAGTTCTGTTTTTGGTACAATTGCACCATTTTTGACAGAGTTATGCCCCTTAGACTTAGAAAAATTAATTGAAGTTTCCGTTCATTATCTTGGCAACCATTGCACATACTAAAATGAAATTTAGTTTACAGATTAAGGCAGATTTTTTTAAAGCAAATTATACTTTGCATTCATTTTTTTCGGAGTAAGATTATAATTTTTACTGGATCATGTTGGTAGAATTATTTCAAAGTAAAGATAATAGTCTCTTCATGTATATTTCAAAATGCCCCCCCCCCTTTCCCTGAAAAATTTTTGTTTAATGTTTAACTTGACTGTGCTAGTACACAAATAACACAGTCCAAGCAGGTAAAAAAAATCCTACCTCCAAACTTTAATAATTTTTGCACATATTTCAGATAGATTAATACAATTCCTTTCTCAAGTGTAACCCTTCTTCTTTTTTAATCAAAGAAATTGGATGTAAATGCCTTTTTTATATTCTTTTTGTTTCAATAATTGTCATGTCAACCCAGGTGTGCTTCATGTGTTGGTATTTAAAAAAAAATGAATGGAAACAGATATATGGATATCTTTAAATTACTTTATTAAATAAAGATTATATGAAAGGATATTAAAAGTTATTATAATAAACACATAAAAGTATGTAAAAATTAATAAACGTTTAATATAATTCAAACACATTAAGATTTGTTTTAAAAGTGCCCTTGTGAGATCCCGTCGCGACGCAAAGTGCCCTTTTGATTCCTTGATTACCATGCCCTTTTTAGGGTCTAGATTTAACACTAGTTTTACATAGAAAAATGTAGAAAAAATCTTCAGAAATCTTCTTTTCAAGAATGGGAAAGCCATGATTAATTTGGTCATATTCATATGGAAGCATTCTCGGGTATGACAGGTAGTAGTGTAGATTCAAGTTTGTTCAAGTTCTTCCTAGCCACATGGCTCAGGTGAGTGATGTGGCCCATGGACCTCTTGTTAAAAAAACACAATGGTGTATGTTCAACTCTCCCGTGATATAAATGGAATAATTATGGTTTCTTACATGTCATAGATTATTTCAAACAAGACAGTGTGTGGCCGTGGGATACATTAAAAAGCCTACATATGCATGTGCACCCGTCAGGTTTGTATGCTGTTACATGTATTGCATTCTTAAATTTTGTTGCTTTTAAAGATAAAATGAAAATTCCATATTTGTCCACGTGAACTTCAATATATCAAACATTAATCTCTTCATAATTAATAGATGAAAAACCGTGAATAAAGGGAGGATACATGGGGATCGTATGACTCGCCATTTTGACGCTTTATAATTAACGTCATGTCAAACGTTCAATCAAATCACAAGAGTTATCTCCCCTAGTGTGTTGTACGTCTTTAAGGCAGGCGATATGAATCAATGATTACTCATCTAATGACCATTAAATTGGCTTTTGACCTTTTTTTTTCAAAATGGAATTTTGTTTTTGTATATATGTTTGGCAATCATGAGATAAGTTTTTGTTTTATGGCAATCATGAGATAAGTTTTTGTTTTATGGCAATCATGAGATAAGTTTTTGTTTTATGGCAATCATGAGATAAGTTTTTGTTTTATGGCAATCATGAGATAAGTTTTTGGTTTATGTATATCCCCTTTTTTTCATAAAAGCAGCCACTTTACCTTGAGCTCTGACTTACCGTGTATACTCGCCTATAAGTCGATCTGCCTATAAGTCGGTTGTAATTTTTGACGTTATTATGCCCCCCTTCGAAGAAGGGAGGGCATATTGCTTTGTTGCTGTCTGTCGGTCGGTCGGTCTGTCTGTCAGTCCATTTAGTTTCCGTTCATTTTCTACACAACTGTTGCACATACTAAAATGAAATTTGGTATACAGGTATATCAGATGAATATCTGGGTCTTGGGTACAATCGCACCATAATTGACAGAGTTATGCCCCTTGGACTTAGAAAAATTCCAATTATTTGCAGTTTCCGTTCATTTTCTTCGGAGAGGTTGCACATATTGAAATGGAATTTAGTATACAGATTAGTCAGATGAATATCTAGGTCAAGTTCTGTTTTGGGTACGATCGCACCATAATTGACAGAGTTATGCCCCTTGGACTTAGATAAATTCCACATTTTTGCAGTTTCCATTAATTTTCTTCGGAGAAGTTTCACATATTGAAATGAAATTTAGTATACAGATTAGTCAGATAAATATCTAGGTCAAGTTCTGTTTTGGGTACGATCGCACCATAATTGACAGAGTTATGCCCCTTGGACTTAGAAAAATTCCATTATTTGCAGTTTCCGTTCATTTTCTTTGGAGAGGTTGCACATATTGAAATGGAATTTAGTATACAGATTAGTTAGATGAATATCTAGGTTAAGCTCTGTTTTGGGTACGACCGCACCATAATTGACAGAGTTATGCTCCTTGGACTTAGATAAATTCCATATTTTTGCAGTTTCCATTCATTTTCTTTGGAGAGGTACGTTGCACATATTGAAATGGAATTTAGTATACAGATTAGTCAGATGAATATCTAGGTCAAGTTCTGTTTTGGGTACGATCGCACCGTAATTGACAGAGTTATGCCCCTTGGACTTAGATAAATTCCATATTTTTGCAGTTTCCATTAATTTTCTTCGGAGAGGTTGCACATATTGAAATGAAATTTAGTATACAGATTAGTCAGATAAATATCTAGATCAAGTTCTGTTTTGGGTACGATCGCACCATAATTGACAGAGTTATGCCCCTTGGACTTAGAAAAATTCCATTATTTGCAGTTTCCGTTCATTTTCTTTGGAGAGGTTGCACATATTGAAATGGAATTTAGTATACAGATTAGTTAGATGAATATCTAGGTCAAGCTTTGTTTTGGGTACGACCGCACCATAATTGACAGAGTTATGCTCCTTGGACTTAGATAAATTCCATATTTTTGCAGTTTCCGTTCATTTTCTTTGGAGAGTTTGCACATATTGAAATGGAATTTAGTATACAGATTAGTCAGATGAATATCTAGGTCAAGTTCTGTTTTGGGTACGATCGCACCATAATTGACAGAGTTATGCCCCTTGGACTTAGATAAATTCCATATTTTTGCAGTTTCCATTAATTTTCTTTGGAGAGGTTGCACATATTGAAATGAAATTTAGTATACAGATTAGTCAGATAAATATCTAGATCAAGTTCTGTTTTGGGTACGATCGCACCATAATTGACAGAGTTATGCCCCTTGGACTTAGATAAATTCCATATTTTTGCAGTTTCCATTAATTTTCTTCGGAGAGGTTGCACATATTGAAATGGAATTTAGTATACAGATTAGTCAGATGAATATCTTGGTCAAGTTCTGTTTTGGGTACGATTGCACCATAATTGACAGAGTTATGCCCTTTTGGACTTAGAAAAATTCCAATTTGTGGGGGAGGGGGGCATAAGTGTTTTACAAACATCTCTTGTTTTAGTGGGGTTTGCTATTGACCCGCTTATAAGTCGGTACAACTTTTTTGTCAAAATCTGGTAACAATTTCAAGTAAATCCATTGATATTTTAACCTGGTTTCAATTAATATTTTTCGAAATGACACTGAATATTTAATTTTAAATCATCAAACATAAAAGCGATGTCATGCACTTAAAATGCAAATAAAATTATTAAAATATGTATATACTTGCACTTTATATATATAATCTAAGAATGCAAAATGGAACTTGTATACTGACAATTGCTGTAAAAGAGACAATTATTTACTATATAATTGTAATAGCTAAAAAAAAAAAATAGCACACCATACATGCTTAAATTTATTTACATCCTTAATGACGCTCTAAAGGAGTGTCAGTCAGTTACAATACTTAAAGGTAAAATTGACACAAATCTTGATATTCGATCATTATCCACAAAAAAAAGTAAAATTTGATCAAGAAATATTTATATATGTAAGTACCATTACAACCCTGGGGATTTAATTTACATGTATATGTTTGTAAGCTTACAATTTTAAAACTTTTCTTGATTCAGAAATAATATGTAATAAACTCATAATATCTTTTTTTAAACTGAATATGAATTTTTATAATTTTAATAAAAAAAAAAATGATTGTTCCAGTTTCAAACTCTCCTTATTTGTCATGTAAAAAAAAAAGAATAATACATAAATCAAGTAAAAATCATGTTATCAAAATATTTATAATGATTATAATTATTAATCAGCTATTCACTTTGAAAATTTGAACAACAGAATGTACTATCTATTATTTATCAATTATTACCTTTATTGGCCAGCATCTCACTTTGATGGTCCTCTACTGTTGGACTGTTACCTATTTTTGGTCAATTATTATAAATCATCAGTCCTTTCTCTTTGATCTGTTAGCTATTGTGTATTAATTATGACCCATCACAGACTAGCTTATCACTTTGATCCTAACAGTCCACGGTCACTTCAAACAGTAGCCCCTTAATGACCCAAGCTCATTTAACTGATTAATTTAAAGGGGGAGCAAAGATTGTAAATAAACCAATCAGTGATCAGCTTTGAATTAATTAACCAATCAAAGAAGAGGAGATGTACAGTCAGCCAATGAAAATTTAATTAAACTATCCAAGCTGATTTCTAGCAGAACTTGGGGGTATAAATAAGCCTTCAGAAGGCAAAGCTGACAAATCACTATTGTGATCCAATCTAAGCTATTAAAGTGCTAATAAGTAAAAGGCTTGCAAATCTGATTAATCAATTGTGCTATATTGCTTCTATTGATTAATCATTGTAAGCTACTGCTGTGAATCTGTTGTGTGTTTATAAATTAAATAATGTGAAAATAAAAATTATTTTGAAAGTAAGTTGAAATATAGTGAAGTGCTTAAAATTTGTGTTGTGAAGTGCCATAGTGTTTTGGTGTTGTGTTGTGTAGTGTTTCAGTGTTTTGTACAGTAGTGATTCAGTGTTGTGAAGTGATTCAGTGTTGTGCAGTGTTTCAGTGTTGTGTAGCGATTCATCATGGCTTCCCGTGCTTCTTCCCCTGCCATCGAGATCAACTTTGCCACCACCTTAGAGGACATCATCAAGGCCACCATCTTTGACGATGCAGCACCTTCACCACAGCCTACCACCACCACCATCCAGAGCAGCCTCAACACCAGCGCCGCGGAGACCAGATTTGACGAGTGCCTGACCTCCCTCATCAGTGATCATCCCACACCAGAGAAATCCCAGGACAACGACCTTCAGCTAGCTCTTCAGTGTCTTCAGCCATCATCACCAGAGAAGATCTGCGATGACAACACCCTCTCCTCTACAGAGATCTTCAGTGCCCTGAAGACCATTTTCCGCTTTGAGGCCAAGTCATCCACCCCATCAGTGCTCATCAAGTCCGTCCAGCCAGAGATGTCTACATCCCAACGTGAACAACAGCTTCTGCAGAGATTCAACGACCTCCATCAACACCACCCTCATCAGATCAACGACCTGTCATCCTTCTTCAAGTACCAGAGTGCCCAAGTGGAGACAGACCGCTACTGTGCCCTTCACCAGAATTCCAACCAGCCACACCACATCAGAGAGAGTATCAACCAACACTACAACATCACCCATCACCGCATCATGGACCGCGTGGAGAACAGCCTACAGATCCTAGAGGAGAGTCTACCACAGCCACCACCCAGTGTCAACCAGACCACAGCCAACACGCAGAGCACCACCCAGATCAACAACCTCCGCACCAGACCATCGCTATCCCAGAAGTCCGTTCAGCTGATGGAGAAGTGGTACTACAGTCATCTGGAGCATCCGTACCCGTCGTCCGACGTCATCGAGGAGCTGGCCAGGAGAGGAGGCTTCAAGGAGGAGCAAGTCAAGAAGTGGTTCTCCAACAAGAGGAACAGGAGCCGGAGGTCATCAGGGGTCAACAAGAGGAGGTCATCAGGGGTCAACAAGAGTGTGCCATGCTTCTGGTGATTGTGTCAACAAGAGTGTGCTGTGCTTATTATGATTTTGCTGTATACATGTCTAGTGTGCCATGCCAGTGTGATTGTGTTTTGAAATAGTGTGTATATATTTAAATGTTTGTTTTTGTGCATCTGTGAAATTCTCAGAAGAAAGAGGAGAAGAAAGAAGAGTGAAAATAGCGAAATTAGTGCTCAGTGAGAATTCAGTGCTTAGTGTTTGTGAATTCAAGGTTGTTGTGTATATATGTTGATGTATAGTGCTTTGGGTAAATTTATTGCTGTGATATATTAGTGCTATCTTGCTTATTTTATTTGTAAATTTCTTGAATGCCTTATTTTAGATATAGTGCTCCAATGTTATTTATGTATATTCTTGAGTTGCTAAATAAATAAAAACAAAAAATAAAAAAAAATGTATTTGTTGCATTGTGATAAGTGAGAAAAAAGAGACATGAGAATGAAATTTGACATCTCCATTGATGTCTTGAAATGATTTTGAGGTCCTAAAACATGAAGCCTTTAAGTGTTTTAGCTTCAGTATCTTTAGTATCAATCCCTCAGTCTCACTTGGGAGTTTGAGATTATGAGATTTGGGTGTTTCAAGGATTTTTCTTCTGTTAATGAATTGACCAATTTGTTACAGAAAAGCAACCAACAGTTGTGTTGTTGTTTCAGTAAAGTTTTATATTATTTTTCAACTTCAGGTGCTGAATTTTATCTTTGGTGTGGAGACAGGCGGGAGATACCCTTCACTGAAAATGGTAATATGATATATCATGAGACAATATTTTATAAAAATACCCTTCAAGAATTAATTTTTTTCCTATTCTCAAGAATAATTGAAGTGTAAGATTTTCAATGCTCTACTGAGCAGTCACAAATTAATCTATTTGAGCCTGGTGTGAGATGTTGGACATATCGATGAGATATTGGACAGCTTACTTCTGAATCATACAATGGGCAGAATCATCGAAATCTTCATATGCATTTGTTAGTGTACGACATACTTGAAACTATGTCATAAGAATTAATTGATAATTAAAGGTTGATGAAAAAAATGAAGACTGAAAGTCTTTCAAGTAAAATTTTTTTCATAAAACGAAAAATAAACCTCCGTAAATTAAATTGAGGTATAAAAGGAGAATATTAACATATTAAATAAATTGTATAAATAAATATGTAAATGAGAAAAAATTCAAATTGGCACAATCAATTTGTTATTTAAACTCAAACAAAGCATAACTATAGCTTTAAAATAATAACACACAAGCTCTTTCACTTTGATCTACATGTATTAGGGTTTTGTGACTCAATTATAACCAATCATATACAAGCTTTTTCACTTTGATCTGTTAGGTTTTGTGAATCAATTATAGCCAATCATATACAAGCTCTTTCTCTTTGATCTGTTAGGTTTGTGAATCAATTATAACCAATCAGAGACAAGTTCTCTCGCTTTGATCTTTGAATTAATTATGATCACCCATAAGCACTCTCACTTTGATCTGTTACATGTATGTTTTGTTTATAAATTAGAGCCAATCACATACAAGCTTTTTCACGTTGATCAGTGCATCAATTTTTTTTCGAAGACAGTCTAACAGCTTTTTTGAATAATTAGTCAGTACAATTACATTTTCAATAAATTGAAGGTATTAAAAAAGATTTAAATTTCTATAAATCTTATCTGTTCATTATACTTTATATTTTGCAGATATTGGAACTAAGCTTCTTCAAAGCTGTAAAGTTAGTAGAGATGGATAAATTTAACCCTGCAAAGGTTTGTATAGCAAGAAATTTTAGATTATGATAGGTTTAATGTAAAAATATATAAACAGAAATAAAATATGTAAGCAAATTCATAAAAATGTAGAATGGTATGTTAAACCTTTTATGTGATCATACAAAAGACTGGGTTTTTAGCTCACCTGAGCCAAAGGCTCAATTGAGCTTTTCTGATCACAATTTGTCCGTCGTCCATCTGTCCATCTAGCTGTCTGTCCGTCTGTAATCTTTTCACATTTTTGACTTCTTCTCAAGAACCACTGTGCCAGTTCTAACCAAACTTGGTACAAAGCATCCTTGGGTTAAGGGGAATTTAAATTGTTAAAATGAAGGGCCAGGTCCTCTCACAAGGGGAGATAATCGAGAAAAGACAAAAAAGGGTGGGGTCATTAAAAAATCTTCTTCTCAAGGACCACTGGGCCAGAAAAGCTGAAATTTATGTTGAAGCATCCTGGGGTGGTGTAGATTCTAAATTGTTCAAATCATGACCCCCAGTGGTTGGGTGGGGCCACAATAGGGAATCAAAGTTTTACATAGAAATATATAGGAAAAATCTTTAAAAATCTTCTTCTCAAGAACACTGCACCAGAAAAGCTTAAACCTATGTGAAAGCATCCTGGGGTAGTGTAGATTCTAAATTGTTCAAATCATGACCCTTGGGGTACAATGGGGTCACAATAGGTATTACAAGGGGGAAATCTGGTTAAGAATAGCATGGTCAAAGCTTCTCAGGTGAGTGATGGGCCTCTTGTTAATTTTCATCCCAATTAACATTTTCACCTCATATTTTTACAGATTCATTTGTCAAAAGAAATGAAGAAAGCAATCAAAACCATCAACTCTGGAAAGAAAGTGTGAGTGACTTATAGCAGTCATTGTATCTGAAACTATTGAAGTTTTTATATTAAATAATGCAATGTGTTTAACATTTTTTAACCTACGTTTTCCACAGATTATAAAAAGGATGACACCCTTAGAATTTGGATATTTTCACGATGAAATAGGATCAACTGATAACTTAACAAGTGTTTGATATAGGCACACATAGTCTCAAAATTTCATATTTCACTTGTACTTTTTCCCTTTCGGTAAGTGCATATTTTTTGTGACTATGCCATAATATTATAGCTTTTGATTCACAGGAAGAAACTGAAAAGAACCACCTCCTCAGTTAGAATGGAGAGAACTGATTCCAAGACCATGCTTCACAGTGGTGGATCCAGACCCCCCTCACCCCCTCCACCTGGGGGCCCCCCAGTGGGGGTCCCTCCCCCTCCACCCCCACCTCCCCCACCCACAAGCCCTGGAGGACCACCACCCCCACCCCCTCCCCAGGCCCCCGCCCCTCCACCCCCACCCCCAGCCTCATCAGGAGGGTCCTCAGGGAGGGCTGCCCTGCTGGGTGATATCAGGTCGGGGACTAAACTAAAGAAAACTGTGACTAATGACAGGAGTGCCCCCAAGGTGTGAGGAACCGGGGCAAGGATCACACAGTGATGGCAACTAAAATGAAATGGAAAAAAATGATGCATATTTTCAACTGCTTGATAGTGTGCAACCAGTATTCTTTTTTTTTTGTATTGTGTAACTTGACTACTGGTGGGTATTTAAATATTCAACATCATTTTTTTCAAAACACAGGAATTCAATTGATGGAAGTCTATGGCCCAGTTTTTTGCAAAATTTGGAAATGTAAATACACTGCATTCACATTTGAACTAGTGCAATGTAATGGCATTACTGTTTATGATGTTGTTTTTTAAGCCTCATGTGCAATATGAATTATTGATTTATGTATTTTATCAAATTTGTTGTTAACTCAGATGCATTGTTATTGAGTGTATTATTTATAAAATATACTATACATGTATTCCTATTATTGATAAATATACTATATTCCTAATGAGGATTTTTAAGAGAATACAAATAACTTATTTTAATAACTTATCTAATGGTATAAAAAGGACTTTTACTGTCTCAAGGCTTTGATTGATCTTTATATTCTTCTGATCAAGATCAATCATCATATCTATAAGTTAATTTTATTGTGATTTTTTGCTCTAAAATAACTATTTGCAAAGGAGAATATATATCACTTTGTTGACATCATTTTATCATTACATTTATGATTATCATTATATTTTACACAAAATTGGTTGTGTTGGTGCAAAATTTAATTAACCACTGATTTTAAACCAGTGATGGGCTTTGTTATTTTTGTTTGTGTTTAATTATAGGTGTACATTTTGTTGTATTGATTTGATGCAAGATTTTATTCATTCTCTTATTACATATTCACTTATTAAATGTACATTAAATTATTTTTTCATTAACCAAGTAATACATTTTTTATAATCAGATATTGACTTTAAAAAATCACAGTTATGTGCCTTGAATTGTTATAATGTTGAATTCGGTAAGAAGATTCTGTGATCTAGTGGATAAGGATTTAAAGGTTTTTTTGTTGTTTTTTTCATTTAATATTGGCTTAAGCGAGCACTAACTTTTTTACCTGAGGTGAAAAAGATTGTGATATTAAAGTGTACAGTATTTTTGTGCTGTTTAAACTTTTTATAAGAGGGAGGGGGTGAAAAGCGTTCTAACAAGTACCATGTCCCCTCTTAATATTAGTTAGCACCATGATTCATTGGAAGGGTCTGATCCTTAATTAGGAGGCTTCACAAAAACCCATAACCTCAATAAAACTTACTATTCAACCTGTTGGAATCGTGGAGTTAATTCAGTGACCACAGAGGGTTTTTACCATCTAAAAATACCTTATTATTCAGGTCAGAAAGTGAATACTTTCTCAGATGAGCAATGTAATCTTTATACCTTTCTTTATCATTTTCCCATGACATGTTTTTTTTTCCCCAAAGAGATTATATATGTACTGTTTCAGAAATAAAATTTTAAAACCGCAATTTCAAATTCTGTTTTATAATTTCAAGATACATTGAGTTAGTTTAGACTTAGTTATTTAAGTTTTGTACATCATTCAGTCAATACAAAATACAGCAGTGCAAAAAATGTCATAAATTGCATTATTCTAACATTGCATCCAGTTTATGATTTATAAATTTTCATCGTGAGCCAGTCCATGGTAAGTAAAGTCACGCCCACTTCTGATCCTAGTCACCAGGCATGCGCTGACAGCACTCCTTCCGTAGTTCAGAGGATATAGTCTTCTCCAGGCCTTCTTAGCAGGGTCATACTCCTCAGCATTAGGGGATGTTGTGGACCCTAAAATTTACAAACAAAGTGCAATATATTTTCTGTAGCATAAAATATTAATGCAAAATATGTTAAACATCTTAAATATATAGCAGAAATACGGGGGAAATATTTTCTATGTTTTATGGCAAACACTGGCTGACATTTAAAAACGTTAAAAATCCCTCTAGATCTATAACTGCGTTATCTGACCTGTGTACGTCATCATTTGCGGCGTATCTTACCACCACGCTAATGACGTCACTAGCCAACCACTTACCGTCATATCCTCCGATAGCCACAATTTTCCCGTCCATTATTACCGCGGCAAAGTTACTTCGACCCTGTATCATAGAGCCCATGGGAAACCAAGAGCGTGTTGCCCAACTGTATCGCTCAACTGATGAAAGGAAAATGCAAATCAATATTCATTTGACTTCTGAAGAAAAAAGGAAACGATTCAATGTTTCAGCAATTTACTCACCTGATGAAAGTCGGTCACTGCCATTATATCCCCCCAATGCAATGAGTTCTTTCTGCAATGCCACCAAAACCACGCCACTTCTTCGTGACGTCATTTCTGCCAGCATTGTCCATTGGTTTACAGTTGGGTCATAAACTTCAGCGGAATCCAGACAAGACGTGCCGTCAAAGCCCCCGGCAATGTAAATCTTACCTGGAATGTAGTAGATAAAAAATCAGATATATAAAACCAAAAAAATCCATTAAAAAGATGCAAAATGTGGGCAGGCATAGCAAAGACGAATCTCTGAAACATCAGAGGTGGGATCCGGTATCGTGGGGGAGGAAGCATCCCTTAAATGCCAAGAAACGTATGTACATTTCGTTTATTCTTTATATTTGAGAGCTGGGAGTAGCAAATTGAGAAATTAATCAAAACAAGTTGTGCACCCCACCCACCCCTTGTACTGGAGCAAGTAAGGAAAAATATATAACAGTGAAATATGTTATGCTTTCCATTGATTCATTTCCAACATACAGACCAAAACACGCAATAAACCAATGCATTTCAGACGTGATGTTTAAAACCATCCAGTTAAAGCGATATTCAGATTTGTAGGAGATAATCTTCATCAAGCTTAAAAGAATTCCAAATGTTTTAAATAGATTGAGAACAATGACTTTAATTCGTTTAACCATCAAGAGCCGTTGCTCCGGCGTCGCTGCGTTTCCTCCACATTGGCTGTACGTGCGTCCATTGGTTCTTTATTGGATTGTACTTCTCTACAGAGTCTTGTCGATTTCGTCCATCAAAACCCCCGCATGCGTAAATTATACCTACAAATTGCAAATCTTTCTATATTAAAATTGTCTAATATCAAATGTAGCAATGCTCACGAATAAATTTGGTGCAAAACAATACCATTCAATTCCACGGCACTAACGTAACATCTCATAATGTACATGGGGGCTCTCTCCTCCCAGTTCTTTTCGTCAGGGGAGAAGCAGTAGACACTGTTAAGGTACTGGTTCCCGTCAAATCCTCCTACAATGTAGATATGTCCGTCCATAAACACCGTGCCGTGGTAGGCGCGCGAACACGGCATGCTTTGCTTTGTGACGTACCATCGGTCAACGTTCTTGTCGTATGCTTCAATAGTGTCCACCACCCCGCTACTGGACCACCCGCCCACCGTGAAGATTATTTCTGGGGGTACCCGCGGTCTCAGCAAGACGTTGTCATCGTCGACGATAAAAGGGCTCTCATAGAAGATTCTCATGAGGTTAGACACCCTATTGATGAGTTTCTTGCAGTCTCTCAGATTTACAAGGGTTTTGTTTCGTTGGATTTTGGTTTGAAAGAAATCGACATTTACGAAGCAAAATCGCATCGATTTAAGAAGGTCTGAATATTTTTCTTTTCTTTCTCTTTGGTCGTAGTCGATCCATCTTTGAATTGCCAGAAAGACTTCGCTCTCGTTGCGCACAGAAAGGTCGTCGTCATTTAAAATTTCTTTCAGGTCGTCGACGTGCAACTGAAGATATTCTTGACTCTTTTCAACAATATCTTTGAAATTTCGTACAATGTATTCCCAAGCTTTTCGTGATAGATGTTCACAGTTATAGAAACGAGCAAACTTGAATATTCCTATACAGTTCTCTGGAGAGATTTGTTCATAAAGGTAATGGGTACATTCTTTCAAAAGTCCAAAAACGTGAAATCTGTCAGAAGCTGCTAAAAGATCTTCTACGTTGTCAGGAGTTATAATGGCCTTCCTAATATAGGCATACTGGATAATTTGGTTCATGGTATTTGCCGACACACCAAAGATGGAAATTTCATTTTGTTCCGATTCCTTTAGTCCGGACGTAAACAATGATCTGAAATAATGACTGCAACTTGCCATAACATTTCTGTGCACAGGCAAACGGGTGTTTTCATCCGGAATTTTGATGTATGCGTCACAAAAAATCCCTTGCAAACGCATTTCATGAAGTTGGGTCTGGGGATCCATGTCATAAACACTACAAACTTGAAAATCAGTCATTTTCGAAAGGTCTAATCTTCATTCATATCCAAAATTAACGTTCTTTACGTCACGTACTGCGACGTCATAGTAACATTAAATTTAATTCGGGAAAAGCTGCATTATTTTTAATTATTCAACATTTTCCCTCCAAAATGTTCCATTTAAAAAAAATCTGAGCAAATTTTGATTTATATTATAGCTAATTAGGGTGTAAAGTTTTTCTACGTACGTAGAGAAGCGCCTTGACCGTGCTACCAAAATTTAGAGGTGTATTAGGAAACTATATGTTGCCACTTTTATTGTCGTTTTCTAACATTAAACAAATATTAACATTTATAACGGTTCACATGAAATTAATGTAATTGTTTTTTTTTTCTTTGTACTTGTATTTAAAATGCTCTTTGCCTTGCTTATCAAATAATTATAAATAATTACAAAATACGTTTTCTTTATTCAGTTGTCGTTTGTCAATTTTTTTTTAAAGAGAGTTCTTTTAAGATGAGTAAAGGAAAGCAATCAAATATTCTTGTATGATATTGGAAGATTTCTCTCAATATCTCATATAAAACAAATAACATCATTTAGGAAATTAGTTTCTCATTGTTAGAATGTACTTGTATTAATCAGTGTTAATTAATATGATTAAATAAAAGACAACTTACTTTCAGGATTTTGCTATACATCAACAAGTATGCATTTTACATTTTTTCAGTTAGGAAATTTTTCGAAAAAAAATAAGGCTATTGTAATTTAGCATATGCGTTTTTTTTCATAAAAATTACGAGCAAGAATTGATTTCACAGTTTAAAAAAGGTTGCCTTAAAAAAGGAGGGGGTGTTTTATAGCCTAACCGTTTTCGCGGAATTTTAGAGTTGTTTCCCTTTGAGTCATATAAACAGGAAGTAATGGATAATGCGCACTTTCGGTTTACTAAATCTATTTTTACCTTCATATTGCTTAATAACATTTTTGTGTGTGGCAATGTAGATTGTGCTTATTTAAAGTATTTATATTCTTTGTTTTGAGAAAGCAACTTAATTAAATAAATGTGGATCTAACTCAAGTGTAAGTATACAGGTATACTAGCTACAGATCTGTAGCGTTATGGTTTTATATATTTTTCTTTGACCATATAACGCTACAGATCCTTCAAAAAAGGTGATAAATTATTTGTGGGTTTCTCCACTTTTTAGCATTGGTCAATCAACTACCTTTCACTCCCTAAGTCTAGACACAGTCTGTAGCCAAAATATATATTTTATCCACCCCCAAACATTGATAGTCGTCTCTACAGGAAATAAACTCGCTTGAAGTGAATTTTCAGCAATCTAACAAATAATTTTAATCCAGCGAGTTTATCACTTGTAGAGAGGACTATAAAAGGTTGGGAGAAGGATAAAATATACTGATTAGTTAAATAATATTCCTAGAAATAGGAAGTGAAAGGTAGTTAATTGACCGATGCTGGAAAGTCTCCCCAAAATGAAAATTGCAATTAATAGGTTATGGTGAAAGACAAAATATATAAAACCATAACGCTACAGATCTGCAGCTAACAGGTATACAAGCCCCCCTCCCTTCTTTGTGGGTGCAACCACAGAAATTATTTCGGTATTCAGGTAAATCATAAATGTCGCATCTAGCAGTCTACTGATCTAGCAATGTAGGTAATTATTTCAAACTGAATTCAATAATATGAATTTACTCGAAGATATATATATATACATGTATATCGACCACTACACAGAAATGAATGTAATCTTTTTAGAATGATATTAATGTTTTGTAGATGTAATCTGCTCAATAGGCAAATGACGGGAATGAAGAATTCAGAGACCCTAGGCTTTATTTGCTCATTTTTATGGACCCTACCTCTTGCAGCAGCTTTCAAAACCGGTAACTATTGGCTAAAATTAATAAACATCATTGATAAAAATTGATTTAATTTCTTGGGGGTGGGGGTGCAATGCAGATAAATTAAGGTAATTGACATATAATCTGAATTTTGCTTTTTTTCAGCTGTTTAGCCTATTACATTTTTTTTTAGTTTTGAGAGATAAAATGTAACAAGCTTAAGTGTTTAATTAATGTACACATATTTCAGATCCTGGGGATTGGCCTCCGTTAACAGCGATCTCCGTAGTGGTATCTGCTGTAGTTATTATGGTGCTAGTTGTTGTTCTGATACAGTGTGGAGGATGTGTAGGAATGGAGGTGTCTTCCGAATCTCACCCCGCTGCTGGCCCCTCAAAAGGACACCACTACCCCTCAGCAGTCATCACGGATCCATGCAAACACCCAGGTTCTAATGTCTTCCCACACCCTCCCTGGTGATGATCCATATCGACCAGGTAATGGGGGCCAGGGCTTGCCATATTCACTGAACCCCACTGTTCCCAGTGCCCCTGGATTCACTGGTTATCAGAGCACTGCACCTACCCCACAGCCTGCCCCAGGGTGGGGACAAGGAGGAGGGGGGCAGGGACAGGGTTATCAGTCCCCTGGCCCCGGGGCACACCGCCCAGCAGCAGGAAGTGAACCCCCTCCCCCCTCATATAATGACAGTGTCAGGGGAAGTGATGCTTTGTGGTGACATTTCTTAAATTTGGAATTTGGCAATTTTTGTTTTTTCTCCTTTAAAATAATTTATTATATTTACCAAAGAATAACTCTTATGTATGAATATCAGTTTGTATTAATTTAACATATATTGTTGGGCATTAAAATGTCAAACATTTCTACAGTTGTGTCCCAGGCATTTGTTTTGGGAAAAATTATAACTCGTAGTATAATATTATACTATGGGTCAAAAATTTATTACAAAAAAAGTGCCTGTGAGTTGTGTATATCATAATCGAATTGTCCATTTTGTAATGAACAAACTACGCTTGAAACTTTATCATCATCAGCAATGTAAACCTTGTTCAAATCCTGCTTAGTATAAATTATTTGTATATTGGATCATTGGTTTAATCAATGATCATTTATTATGTTTCTTGATTAATTTTTTTTACCCTTCCCCCTCCTTTCAAATCTTTCCATGACATTCCCTTCTTTGTCAGATCTGATTGATTTTAATAAATATTCTTCAGTTTAGTTTGAACATACTTTTATTGTAATTTTGATTACAAAGGGGTCGAGAAAATGTTTTAAAAATTTATTTAGACCTCTCTTTTCGATCCAGTTGTTACTTTTATGTTTGTCATTGTCTTTAATTGAAAACTAAATGGGCCAGAATAAGATGTGCTATATTAGTACAGATTTGAAGGAGTTTATAAGAACAATGTGGCTCATTTCAAATTACATATGGTTATAATATGTGCTACAATCTGTGATAGCTTTTTCTTTGTAACTTTCACCATTGCTATAAATAGTATGATACTTTTTAGCTCACCTGAGCCGAAGGCTCAAGTGAGCTTTTCTGATCACATTGTGTCCGTCGTCCGTCCGTCCGTGTGTGTAATGTCCGTCTGTCCGTCCGTCTGTCCGTCCGTAAACTTTTCACATTTTCGACTTCTTCTCAAGAACCACTGGGCCAATTTTGACCAAACTTGGTACAAAGCATCCTTGGGTGAAGGGGAATTTAAATTGTTAAAATGAAGGGACATATCCCCTCGCAAGGGGAGATAATCAAGAAAAGACAAAAAATAGGGTAGGGTCATTAAAAAATCTTCTTCTCAAGAACCACTGAGCCAGAAAAGCTGAAACTTATGTGGAAGCATCCTGGGGTAGTGTAGATTCTAAATTGTTCAAATCATGACCCCCGGGGATTGGGCGGGGCCACAATGGGGAATCAAAGTTTTACATAGAAATATATAGGAAAAATCTTTGAAAATCTTCTTCTCAAGAACCACTGTGCCAGAAAAGCTGAAACTTATGTGGAAGCATCCTGGGATAGTGTAGATTCTAAATTGTTCAAATCATGACCCCCGGGGATGGGGCGGGGCCACAATGGGGAATCAAAGTTTTACATAGAAATATATAGGAAACATCTTTGAAAATCTTCTTCTCAAGAACCACTGTGCCAGAAAAGCTGAAACTCATGTGGAAGCATCCTGGGATAGTGTAGATTCTAAATTGTTCAAATCATGACCCCCGGGGATTGGGCGGGGCCACAATGGGGAATCAAAGTTTTACATAGAAATATATAGGAAACATCTTTGAAAATCTTCTTCTCAAGAACCACTGTGCCAGAAAAGCTGAAACTTATGTGGAAGCATCCTGGGATAGTGTAGATTCTAAATTGTTCAAATCATGACCCCCGGGGATTGGGCGGGGCCACAATGGGGAATCAAAGTTTTACATAGAAATATATCGGAAACATCTTTGAAAATCTTCTTCTCAAGAACCACTGTGCCAGAAAAGCTGAAACTTATGTGGAAGCATCCTGGGATAGTGTAGATTCTAAATTGTTCAAATCATGACCCCCGGGGATTGGGCGGGGCCACAATGGGGAATCAAAGTTTTACATAGAAATATATAGGAAACATCTTTGAAATCTTCTTCTCAAGAACCACTGTGCCAGAAAAGCTGAAACTTATGTGGAAGCATCCTGGGATAGTGTAGATTCTAAATTGTTCAAATCATAACCCCGGGGATTGGGCGGGGCCACAATGGGGAATCAAAGTTTTACATAGAAATATATCGGAAAATCTTTGAAAATCTTCTTCTCAAGAACCACTGTGCCAGAAAAGCTGAAACTTATGTGGAAGCATTCTTGGATAGTGTAGATTCTAAATTGTCCAAATCATAACCCCCGGGGATGGGGCGGGGCCACAATGGGGAATCAAAGTTTTACATAGAAATATATAGGACAAATCTTTGAAAATCTTCTTCTCAAGAACCACTGGGCCAGAAAAGCTGAAACTTATGTGGAAGCCTCCTGGGATAGTGTAGATTCTAAATTGTAACAATCATGACCCCCGGGGTAAGGGCGGGGCAACAATGGGGAATCAAAGTTTTACATAGAAATATATAGGAAACATCTTTGAAAATCTTCTTCTCAAGAACCACTGTGCCAGAAAAGCTGAAACTTACGTGGAAGCATCCTGGGATAGTGTAGATTCTAAATTGTTCAAATCATAACCCCCGGGGATTGGGCGTGGCCACAATGGGGAATCAAAGTTTTACATAGAAATATATAGGAAACATCTTTGAAAATCTTCTTCTCAAGAACCACTGTGCCAGAAAAGCTGAAACTTATGTGGAAGCATCCTGGGATAGTGTAGATTCTAAATTGTTCAAATCATAACCCCCGGGGATTGGGCGGGGCCACAATGGGGAATCAAAGTTTTACATTGAAATATATAGGAAACATCTTTGAAAATCTTCTTCTCAAGAACCACTGTGCCAGAAAAGCTGAAACTTATGTGGAAGCATCCTGGGGTAGTGTAGATTCTAAATTGTCCAAATCATGACCCTTGGGGATTGGGCGGGAACACAATGGGGAATTTAAAGTTTTACATAGAAATATTTAGGAAAAGGCTTTGAAAATCTTCTTCTTAATAACAACTGGGCCAGAAAAGCTGAAACTTATATGGAAGCATCCTGGGGTAGTGTAAATTTCAAATTGTCTTAACTATGATCAGTTGGGTAGGGTTGGGTCACAATATGTATTACAAAGGGTAAATCTAGTAACGTACAGAATTGTCAAAGCTTCTCAGGTGAGCGATGTGGCCCATGGGCCTCTTGTTGATAGTCTTGCAAAAGAAATATTTAAAATTTGATCTTTTATTTACAGACCATGTGTGTGTAATGCATAATGTACGTTATTGTTTTTATATCATTTACAAGCATTTACCTTGGTTGTATTTCTAGTAGGCTAGAAATTTTGTATGTGATTAACTTTTCCACTTGTGACATTTTAAAAACCTATGACTTACAAAATAAATTCAAATATACCAGGATTGATTAATAAAGTTTGAAATAAAAAAATATTTCCTCACTTATTGAAACATTGCTGTGATGGTTTTGATATACATGTATCTTAAGCTTCTCATCAAGGTGCCCTGTTAGTTGTAACAGTAAAGGGGGGGGGGGGGGGGTGCGAAAGTCCAGACCAGGGTCTACATTTAGGCCCACGAATCTATTAAGCTAAGCTAAAGGTTCACAGCCAGGTACTTTTGACTTGGGGCATCATACCCTCTGAGGTATAAATGGAGCAAAGGGATGTTAACTGTGGTTTCTACTCGTAGGAGTATATTAGTAACTTGTGGACAAGCAGTACTATAAAATCCATGGTCCCTATTGCTTGTATATTCACTGTCTGTTTCCATACTTACTGGCTATAATTCTTTGATTAAATCTTTTTTGAATTAACAAAGTTGTCACATTAAAATCTCCTAATCGAACACGCAAGTAATTTGTATTCACCTGTGGGGAGCCTCCATTTTTCACTGGGTTCATTTAACCCCGTTTTATACCTCAAATCACTGGACCTTTAAAATATTGGTGAGCCCGTGCTTCAGTTTGGACACGGCAGTCCAGGTAGAAGGACGTTTTAATACTTCTAAAGATATTTGAATTGTATTATACACATGGCAGACCACTGAGGGTATTTCAACTCAACCCTTATTTAGAATTTATGGTATGGTCCTGCTTCTCTGAGGTAAGCCTTATTTGCGTTTGTTTTTATTATTTTATAAGTTGTAAATATCTTAAAACACCCAGATACGGAATTTCTAAAATATGCAACTTTAAGCTATTCTATTTCATACTTTTAAGTTGTGTTATTTATAGTTACATTGTGTTCGAAACTGCGTGAGTTTTAAATGTACGGTGGCTTGTTTGTATCTTTATTTGCCGGTTCTACATTTTGTAATAACTGTTGAGAAGTATAGCAATTACTGCATTGTACATATTGCAATGTAACGTTTCACAGCGTAAAATGTATGTCTATATTATCCTGTATATGATATTTAACAGGTCTCATTGATCATTCCTGTGTAGTAGTGTAGAGATGGCGGCCCGTACCAGTCACATCTCGTTGTCTTGAACGCAAGACGGATGTGTAACCTCCTCGGCACTGGAGAGGGGGAAGTGTAATCTCTTCGCACTGGAGAGGGGTGTCTGAGCCTCCTTAGCGACAAGAGACAGTTGTGTAACCCAAACACCGTTTGGAACCATAGACTACCGGCATTCGAGGGACACGGACGACCACACACCACAGCAGTTTATTTTGTTGTACAATATTTTGTTAATTAAAATGTAAAGTTTAAATGTAGAAAAGATTTTCTGTTATTTATCAAAGAGGAGTTTGGATCACTATTCTCTACGCAAGGTCATTATTTGACAAAAGTGAAAAATCCATTTTAAAAATGAGGCACATGGACAACTGCACTCACCTGAATATATTGGCTGGGAAAAAGAACATATAACAGCTCACTATTGAAAAGTTTACATAGAACCTAGCTGTGGGCAGAAGAATGTGGTGGTCCCTCGATCCTTCACATGTTGAATCTATACTACCCGAGGAAGCTTAAATGTTCATATATATTAATAATCATGGCTCTGCTGTTTTTGAGCAGCAGAAGATTTAATAGAAGTTTTTCCTAGTATATATTCCAATGTAAAACTCTGATCCTCCATTGTGGGCCTTATCTTCTCAACGGATCATCAGTGAAACAAATTTGAATCAACACTACCTAAGTGATTCCATCTGACTTTGCTGTTCTTCAGATTTTTTTTCTATATAATTCTATGTCAAACTTGGATCACTCATTGTTGCCCCATCCTACCCCTAGGAGGGAGGTGTCATCATTTGAACTAACTATAACTTACACTACCTGAAGATGCTTCCTTATCAATATGAGTAATCATGTTTTTGCTATCTGTTCTTGAAAAAAAAAATCCTAATTTAAATTACATTTTTTTCTAAGTAAAACTTCGGTACATCACCCAACTACCACTGGTCAAGATTGAAACATGTTTGGGTTAAGGGAAACTGTAAAGGATTCCAGTAATTTTCACCTTTTCTTTTTGGCCTAGTGGTTCTTGATATTTTTAAAAGAAAAATTTTTTCAGTGTTTCTGAATTATCTCCCCTTGAAAAAGGGTTGACCTCCATTTGAACCCCTTTCATCCATTGTTGCCTTGTGGCAAGTTTGGTTGAAATTGGCCCAGTGGTTCTGGAAAAGAAGTGAAAATATGAAAAGCTTACAGACCAAAAGAATATACAGACAAAATGCATGATTAAAAGTTCTCTTATGCTTTAAGCACAGGTGAACAAAAAATAATTTACAAATAAATCTCTCCCTGTTTTTTCCATTTATAATGATGTTGGCAACTCTTACACCAGTTTTCAGCATAAAAAAAAGAAACAGAGAGTGTTTGTGTGAAATTTTAATTGCCTTATTGTTCACCGTCACAATTAACGTGAGGGCTTTTATACAAATAGTCTGAAAATTTATACAAAATTTTATACAATCAAACTGCATAATTTAAGTTTCATTTTCAAGTCACTTCAGAAATTTTAGCTATCTCTTGTACTCCTTAGTTCATTTAAACACATCAATCAAGTACACACATCAAATATCAAAGTTATAATTAAGTCATATGTCCTTAAAAAACTTTAAGGACACCCAATAAGTAACTCATTAAAACAAAATGACCTTTCTGTGTACAATAAAAATACTATTGGTATATTTTACATTTCTCAAATCTAAAACAAATTTAACATATTTTTGAAAGAGAAAAAATTAGCTAAATGAAAGTTTAATTGCAACAGTTCAAAAAAAAAAATCTTAAGTTTTACTGTACCAATTCAGGGCATTGAGCCATTTTACTGAAAGCTGACTTGGGAAAACCCTCCCTATTTAGCAGTCTTATTGTTAAGGACAGGTACGGCCATCACTTTAACCCATTCTAGCAGATCTAGGGAGAATCCTCTCTATCGCAGTATACTGCAAGTAAATCTTAGGACCTCTCCTATATAGTGTTATGGATTGGGGTGTTACTTTTAATTCATGGCACTGCCGCACTGGCCCATTATACTGTTAGCAGATCTAGGGAAAACCTTCCCCTACAGTAATGTTAAAGAATATGAGGACCATGATACTTGATATAGACTGTTCCCTTAAAATTCTTAAATCTTTGGAACTGAGGTAGTCAGTACATGTACTGGTACTTTGTTATGACAAAAAGTGCTGATAAAGCTAAGTCATATGGATTCATTGAAAACGTAATTGAACTGTGTTGATTGTTACATTTGCAAATACAAAACTATCAGCCCTTGGGAACAGCAGTAAACAATTCATTGTACATCAAAGAACTTGTGTGGGTGATGAAAAGAGATTGCAGAGAAATATTGGAATAGTAAATCATAAACAGAAAATTGATCAATAAATAATAATGTACAGGAAATGACATAGAGATCTGGCGTAAGTTTCATTTCTCACCCTGTATCAAACAGGATTCAATATATACAAAATTCATTCACACTCAGAAGTTTCTAATAAAACAAGTCTATTGAAACTGAATCAAAAATAAATAATTACAATAAAGAAATCATCTCTCATAATTGGATATAAACTTTCACAATACATTATTTATGTACACTTTCTTCAAAATAGTAAGTAAAGTGGTCAGCAGTGACCAAAGAAAATAAAATTCTTAGTGGCTAATCAAAATTAAATTAATGCCTTCAGAAAACACAATCAACTACATAAGTTATTCCGTTTTCCTAGTCATCATCGATTACAATGGCTTCCTCTGGTTTGTTGCTGACTAACTTAAGCGGGGCTATAGCTATAGAGGGGCGCTGGAGAATGTTGGGTTTGGCAGTAGCGTTGGTCGGAGGTTTTGATTCTATCTGTACGGTGTCGACGACCCCGGAAAATTGTTCCAGAATGGGATTACGCATCACTTTTTTACCCTGCATGGGTTTCAGTGGTGGTGCACTTTGTGTGTTTGAGATTCGTAATGCTGTAGGGATACCCACTTGACCGAAACTGATGTTACGACTAGCTTGGGAAGACGGTTGTGGTTTTTGTGGCAGTTCACTCGCGACACCTGGTGAAGTTGAGTTGAGTTGCCGCCTTATGGCATCGTGCTGACCCGGAGACGGCGAATCGTATTTAATTCCCATGTAAGTAATCACACCTGTTCTTGATTTTAATTGATTGTTTTTCATTATAGGACTGTTGCGTCCTACAAGGTTTTCACTGGACATAGAGGTTGGTTTGAGTATACCAGTCCGAGACTGCGGAGTGGCCGGTTTAACCGTTCGATTCATCTGAGGTGGACATTTCCGCGGCGACTCCGTCAGCTTCGTCTGATCCGCTTCGTCGTCCGAGGAGTCCGACAACTCAATAATCTGAATGTCATCGTCCTCTTGGATAACTTTCCTGTATGGACTAAAATTCTGCTTCCTCTTTTTCTCCTGGGTTTTCTTTGGGACGTAAATAACTTTCATGGTTTCGGTTCCATCAGGATTTGTTACAACCTTGGTGATCATATCGTAATGCTGCATGGACTGGCTTGTGCGAATTCTGTTGATATTTTCGTTGATCTGTCTGATTCTAGCACTCTTGGGCCCAAACAGTGGTTTACTGAGAATCTGCCGGAGATGGGAATCGACTCTTGTGGCAGTCTGGTTGTTCATTGGGTAACGAGGCACAAATACTGGTTTTGATACCGGTTTGGCTACTGGTTTTGGCTTGGGTCGGCACCACTCCTTTATAATCTCAGGTTTAAGCCGCTGTAGTTTCACGGAACAGTCTTTGAGATGACACAGTAAATCTCTGCTACGTTTGGTCAGGCCAGTTTTCTTTGTGATCATGAACTCCCTGCGCTGTTCAGAATTAAACTTGAACATGTGTGTGTGCTTCGTGGAGAACTTTTTGCGTTTTTTGTACACAATAGGATAAGTCCTCTCCGAACGCAGCTTCTCCATGAACTGATTCTTGTCCACTCCACCACAGAATTTCTCGTATTCTTTCACCACAGGAATGGTTGAGTCAATCTTTAAGTGTTTTTTCACTCGATGTCCAAGAGCAGACGTGATGTCAATGCCGAACAATAGGGAACTTTTGGAGATCTTTTTCTCCATCTCCTCCCCACTCTCGGAATCGCTAAACATCCCACTAAAACTGAGACAACGCCTTCTCGAGTGAGCTTCCGAGTCTCGACTGAGTTGAGACATGAGTGATTTTGGGGTTCGAGGCGTTCGGGGGGCCTCGGGAAATGACACCTCGATAATCTCACAATCGCTGTCCACTTCCTTCTTTGGAGAAGCTTCCAATGAATTTTCAGCATCGGGTTTTTTCACCAGGTCTAACAGACCAATGAACACAGATTTATCTGGTCTTGTATTTATGTCTAAATATCGAATTCTCCTCCTCCTTTTGCGATATCTCACAAAATTTCTGTTTTCCTGAAACCATAAGGTTCAAAAACTTTAAATTTCCCTACATGACAGATAGACAATCACTAACAAATTTTTCAGATTTACACATAGTTACTTGGTTCTGGATTTAATTCCACGTGACATTAATTAATGAAGCCATACAACTGAAGTTAGAAAAAATATACCTTTACTCCAACTTTTTTCAACAATTCCTGCTGCCGTTGGATTTCCAGAATGCGTTGTCGGGCCTCACGAATTTCAGCCTCTTTTTCACATTCGTCCTGGTGTTCCATCAGTACTTCCTGGTCACTGAACTGTTTGGTGCACAGGAAGCAGATCCAGATGGGGGCATCATTAGCCGGGGATTCCCCTGTCTCAGGTGCTGTAACAGTGTCAACACAAATTTCTACTAATTGAGCAAACAGTTAATTAGTTCCTACAAATTTTATGACAGGATTTTTTTTTAATTCAGTGACATTCCTAGAAACATATACAATCACTGTACATTCACACATATTTTAAAAAGAGTAGAACTTCCCTATAAAGAATACATGATTCTTACCAAAGAGTTTTTATGAATCTTGTAGAAGACCTTGCATTTTTGTTATAAGGAAGCAAAAAGTCACAGTAAATTTTCTATAATACCAGGTGGTCCTTGAATTAAGCTGAAGGAAGAAGCAACTGCTTTTTTAACAGCCTCTCTTTGGTTATCATTTAATCTGAGGCCGAGATGATGATCAGCGTTTCTGCTGAGAGTTTTCCCAGCAGTGTTATATGTTCCTCATCTATCAAATACAAATAATTGTTCCTTACCTGGCCCCTGTGAAGCAGGAGCATCAGTGACATCACCCTCCCCCTTTGATTCCTCCGGCTGGGACTCTGCCTGAGGGTTCACTTCCTGTTCTGTCTCCATGACATCCACGCGTAAGTCGGATTCATTCAGAAGCTTTTCTTGACCTAGATGTTTGTAGCAGGAACGCACCACCTTTTTTAAAAGCTCCAACTGGTCCTACACAACACAAAATAATGGAAAATGAAGACAGGACTATTTTAAAATTTATTCTATAAATGTCCTCTATGAATGTAATTTATCTGAAATATTAGGCTGATACAATTTCATACATGTAAATGCATTTACATATTGATGTGAATTAATCTAAATTTCTCTGAAGAACAATTTGTTTGACCCATATTCTTCATGCTATCTTTTTTTTAATCCGGCAGCTCTTAGAGATGGGAAACTTTACTTCTCCATTACAATATGTAGATTTTGATCATAAGAAACAATGAGGAAAAGTAACAACCAAGAACTGAACATAAACTGTACTTGCTTGCCCTCATTCCCTACCTCCTGTGTATTTTCTTCTAAGCCTGGATCCACCCATGGGGTTTCACTGGGCCACCACTCCGGCTTGAACTGGTTTTGACCAAAAAGGGGCAGGTCTCTTCCGGTAGACAACTGAACCAAGTTAGGTATGAACTCCGTCAACTGGACCTGAGTACGAAAATCAAAATTTAAAAGATAACCGCAGCTACTAATCAAAGCTATAATAAAATTCTCAAAACAGAACCTGACCTAGATTATTCTTACAAAAACTTTGTAAAACAAATTTCATTTCAGTAAATGAACTGAAACTGTTGGCGGATAAACAGACATCACAGGCACTTGTTTCTGTAATAAATTTTTGACCCATAGTATAATAATAACACAAGGTTACAGCGAGTACCCCCTCTCTTTGAATCGTGCTCATTTACACTCTCAGAGGAAATGCACAGGTAAACTGTTTATACCTATGTTTTCTACAATAATTTATCTACACAACCATATGTGAAATGCTTGTCTTTATTTTCTTTTATCTCTGTAATCAGCTTCAAAACTCTGCTCGCTGAGTGGAAAGTGAAACTCAACCATAGAATGGTATGTTCTAGTCTCGGGCAAAGAATAAGACCTCAAATTTGATTGGCTAAAAATCTGTTTCTAAAATTACATCGGAAAAACATCGTAGTGTTTTTAAGACTCTATGAAATTCTATTTATTCAACGCAATATCTAAAATCTGGAATTAAAATTTTAAACCCATGCATTCTTTAATTTTTTTCTTTGCCCGAGATTAGCACATACCGTTTTATGGTTTAGTTCAAATTTTCTACTCAGCGAGTAGAGTTTTGACGCTGTTTACAAAGATCAAAGAAAACAAAGACACCCAAGCCATATAGGGTTGTGTAAATAAATAATCGTAGATGACATAGGTATAAACAGTTTGCCACTGCCTTTTTTTTCTGAAAGTGTAAATGAAAAGGGGGGTAAATTGGAGTTATTTGCGTTATTACATTACTAAGGGTTAAATTTATTCCCGAAACAAGTGCCTGTGACAGACATACTGGCCGACAGACAAGCAGTAAAGCAACATCCCCTCCTTCTTCAAAGGAGAGCATAAGAATACTTGTTTTTGAAAAAATAGCAATAAGTACCTGTGTCATAGTATCCACCTCCAGGGAAGGCAAGGAAGGTAACTCTGCTGTCAACATCTTGTTGACCCCTGGTTGACCTTCACCTTGAACTACCATGTCTCCCCCATACATCTGTCCTCACCATGTTTATCTGGAAGTACATACAAAACATACAATCCTTACTGAGAAACAAGGTGGGATAACCCAGATTTCTAATGCAATCAAGATGAATTTTTAAAATTTTGGCCTGAAAAACTGAAAATAAATTTCTATTTCTAGATAAGTACATTGGGAATTGGAGGGGGGCAATTTGAAGGGTCTGTTTATGGCCCCAATTCTCAGGGATATTTCTAAAAATGTATCGATGTGCATATCATCCTCAATCATACAGAATCAAAATTATCATGAGGATTATATTTACTTTTGAAAACTTTTGATCCTGTCGGCAAGAACAATTAAAAGTACCAAGTACCGATTTACGAAAAATCTAATTAAATTCCCTTCAAGCAACTGATCATAAGCTGTTAAATGCTTTTCTGTAAATCTCTTACTGGAGGGAATGCTCTGCAAGCTTCACATACAAATGTTGGAGCAGAACGTAAAACACCCTCTGATGAGAGATTGGCTTTTCAGTATCTCAAAATGCGTTCTTCAATGAATAAACTGATACTACATACAGGGTTATCTTCGCTCACCTTTATTTTCTCTCTTTCATTCTTGCATATATACAATTTTCCCCTGTGTTGAATTCACCCATTTGTTTAACAAATTGTACTGCATTCTTTGAATTCACCACATTTTAAATTCACCCAACCGAGGGTAGGGCAAGGGGCAAAAATTAAATGGGTGCAAAAATCTAGTAGTTAAAATGGCTGATAAAGTTTGTGTAGGTTGACGAATCTGAGGAAGGTAGACCAAACTAGATTTTAAAAAATATACAAAGAAAATCAACCAACACCAAAATTCAAGTTCAATTCAACATGTGTTTTGCAGCTATATTTTTACAATAAAATCTGTTTTCAAATACTTAAAAGAGGGTTAGGGTTCTAATAATGTTACGACAACGACAGATTTTGCACCTCCAATTTTCTAACAAATTTTTGTTTAAATGTTTTTCACCTAAGATAAAAAATATGTAAGATTTTTTGTGAAAAAGGTCGCTGAAGTTGTCTATTTCTCAAATAAAGACATGGGTTATGTAAAAAACCAGAAGTCTCTGTCGAGACTGTAGCTCTACTGGTTTATACTTAAAACAAAGGAAGAGAAAAGTAGCAGTTGGGACTTTTTAGACTTTAAATCAGCAATAAATAGAAAAATTCCTTGCCACTCATCAAAATAAAAACCAATGCACAGAATTATGTCCTTAGTATAGTCTATTGTGTGCCAAGTTATACTGAAATCAGAACAAAACTGCAGGAAGGGTAGCATTTTGAAAGAATTTCACAGAAATTTCTATTTTTAGTAACCATGGCAACACCGTTCATTGAAATCAAAAACTGATGCACAGAATTATGTATCTTAGTGTAGTCTACCTGTTTTCCAAGTTATATCAAAATCAGACCAAAACTGTAGGAGGAGTAACATTTTGAAAGAATTTCAAAGAAATTTCTATTTTTAGTAACCATGGCAACACCGTTCATTTTTATTTTTAACGATGCACAGAATTATGTATCTTAGTGTAGTCTACTTGTGTGCCAAGTTATACTGAAATCGGACCGAATCTGTAGGAGGAGTAGCATTTTGCAAGAATTTCACAGAAATTTCTATTTTATAATCATTGCAACACCGTTCATCCAATCAAAAACCGATGCACAGAATTATGTATCTTAGTGTAGTCTACTTGTGTGCCAAGTTATATTGAAATCGGACCAAAACTGTTAGCATTTTGAATATTGTTTAAACAGATTTTATTGTAAAAATATACCTGCAAAAACCAAAACACATGTTGAATTGAACTTTTTTAAGCAACTGCCCTAGAATCGCGAAGTAAGGAGTTGATCCTTACGTCGCGGGTTTGAATCCCAATGTGGGATGCGGAGACCGGTCCTCCCGATGAGAAAGTATAAACAGAGGTCCTGTGTAGCAGTAGGTGCTGGCATGGAAAAGATCCCTCCATGCTCAATGGCCTTGAGTGCCAAGCATAGAACAAAATGTGCATCTCTCCATTGGCAAGTGGTGGCGTCTCCATATGTGTGAAAAATTCTCGAGAGGTAAGTTAAACAATATACAATCAATAAAACAGTCTAATAATATTTATATGTTTCCAAACCATTGTCAAAAAATTAAATGAAATGCAAGTCCATTTCACTTACAATGATGCAAAAGGATTTTCATTTGTGTCTGAATGTTTTGGACACCCCAATTATAACATAATGACACATCCATTTCATGTAATTGAAAAAGGATTTCACTGAAATGTTTAGACATTCTTCGTGACAAGCAACAGAGACACCGAAAGATTTTTAAAGTTATGAGAGAGAGTTAAAGAGTTCCCGCTTCTGTAAAACACGTATTACAACGAATTAGTACATAATTAAATGAATTTATCATGTTTATTGTAGTTAGGCCAAAAAAAAAAAACAGTCTTGTTTTTTCTGCTACCCGTGCCCTATTTTTGGTTTAAAGTTTTTTTTCGATTTGGAAAAAAAACCCGGAATATTTCCGGAATTTGTCGTTCTGTCATCGTTTTCAGTTCCCGTGTTATAAATACAAAACAAAATGGCGGCGGCCATTGGAAGAGGCCAGCCTCATGTGCTCTTTGTTATTTTGGTACGGTGCCGCCACAAGGACATAAAAACAAGTGTAATAGCAACGTTTTCAAGTACTACCCCTTTTAATGATATCTTTGCCAGGTATCATGAATCGAAGAATAAATGCACTGAATGTTTCGTGGTTAGAAAATCCTCTATAGACAGTGCATATATACAAATATACAAATAGTAAACAAGGATAAAATTAACCTGCTCAGAAATCAAATACAGTGTAATCTGACAAAGTTCATGGTTTTTGTAACACATATGGTCCTTGGCTGAGTTTTTAAAGGAATGCTTGTTTGGTTATCTATTTGACAAATACCTTCATGTTCCAACTGAAAAAAAAAATACTGAGAAAACTAAAGGAGCTTCCTACACAGTGTACTGTATATTATAAAATACCACTTGAGTTGTTGTGCATCAAGACATGAAATTTAATTGTAAAAGATTATATTGAGTGACTTGTGATATGTTTACATTGATCATGTATTCAGTTCATATCCAAAAAATGCCGTCGGAAAAAATAAAAAATAAAAATAATTTTCCTACCTACCTACCCTATTTTTTTAGGCTGGTAGCAGGAAACAAGACTATTATTTTTTTTGGCCTTAACATAACACAAGTATCAGTCGAACACATGCTTACTCGGGGTTTAAGTAGACGGTCAATTTGATTGGCTATTATATTTATGGAAAACCTGTTCTACGGGTATTCTAATGAACCATTTGTCAGTGTTCTTGCTTTCTAAAGAAATGGGTGTGTAATCATATGACAATCAACTTCTAATCAAATGACAATCACACTTCTAAATATAGCTCAAGAGGTTCCATCCATTCGGAAAATTTTACCACTTCTATGCGCTTCATTGTAAGATTTTCATATGACCTACTTTTACATCAGGCTTTTGTTTGTGATGTCAGATTTTAAACTTCCTTCCTCCACAAGCGGTTGCATTCGATATTTCATATCAATAATGTTTGTTATGCTGACAGATGTCAAAAATTAAGTTTTATATATTATTTTCTTCCACTTATTTTCCACTTATTTTTGGAAAATAAAGCATAAGGAAGTCAATAATAGAGACACAAATTCTGTAAAATCTTAAGTTCGATCTGCTACAAATGCGTTCTTGAAAAGTACTGATCGAAGATTTGTCGTACGAGATTCTTCTGTTGAAATTCAAATATTTTTTGTGAAAAGGGCTACTGGAGGTTGGAATTTTCTAATTAAATCTACAGAGAAAAAAATAACACAGGACCAGGATTTTACTTTGAGAGATCAAGAACTTCAAGACATTGGAGTTCAAGCCAGAGCTGTGGAAAACTTTTTCAGGTAGCCAGTCATTTGGACCGGCAAGAAGAAAAAATATGCCGGTCTGAGGTAATTTTTGCCGGTCCGAAATAGTAAGTTGCAAAATTGAAAAGAAAAGCATAACATTTAATTTTTTTTATTACACTTTACTTAATAATGACATTCAGTCTCCATTTTCAAGTCCACCTCCGTTTCCGTTTTTTGCATTTATAACAAGACTATAGATTTCATCATTTTGCAGTTTCGGGCAGGTGACAATGATAATTCTGCATAGTAAACGTATTTTTAAAACATTAATAATGCATTTGGGAATTATATTTTACCCCGAAAATGAGTCTAAGAAATTCTGTGCATCAATAATAAAGATACCAACATCAAAAACATGATCGATGAAAAAAAAAAACGAAATCTAGGACAGTCGAAACGATGGAAGTACTAGATTTACCGTTTTACTCAACTGTGTTTGAATTTTTTTTTTTTTGTCGAAATGTTTTACATACCCAGGTATTTAGCCTGTCTTTTTTTACGTTTTCTAGCTAATTCTGTCCCATTTGTAAATTTAAAAGGTCACGCGAGACAATGCTGGTTTCGCTTTCATTCATAGCCTCGATCTCGTGCAAAGAAAAAGTATTGCGTAATCATATAACGGTATATAAGATACGATAATTAAGCTGGGAAGTGCGCCGATGATAGGCCCTAAATCAAAATGGAAAAATAAAAACCTTTAACAAAGAAAGAGGTCGATCATGTGGACCGACATTGATAGCATTTGTAAAAAAAAAAAACCAGTCTTTTGACTCAACCTGACTATTGCCGTATACTTAAAAAAATGCATTTTGTTTTATTTATCTCTTACACTTTTACATTAAAAATTGGATCCCACGTACTCACAAAAGAATAAAAGCTCTTGTTACATTAAAACAACTTACGCAAGAATTTATTTGAAAAGGATCAAAATAATAAAATTTATTATTTTTCTTTCGATATTTTTTTCTTCAGTTTTTTGGTATAAGGACCTACGGGCTCTGTTGCTTGAATTGCATTGGGATGAACTCTTTCTTTGTAGCCAAAGAGGTTGATATTCAGTACAATTCCATCCACTACATAATCATGATAATCAAATAATAATTTATTTTCTTGGCATAAACTAGATTTTTGTTTGTAAAAGTGTGAATTTTTAATCAAGAATACCGTGTTAAGTTGAACTGATATAAAAAATTTTCAGCAGTTTACAGGGTTAGAAATGTTGCGAACAGAAAGTGAAAGTCGAAATTAACGTCGAATCAAATCGCGCAGAATTTACGTCATCGATTGTAAACATCCGTTTTCATTTCGTTTTTAAATGCAAAATATTATCCTATACAATTAAACAGAGGTTAATCGTAGGATTTTATCCAATATCTGTTTTGTCCGATTTATGAACATGTTATTTTCTTTCAACGAGGAATTTCAGCCTTGTACACAATGGCGCAAAATCACGAGTGCTCGACTTTGTTCAAGTATTTATCGATAAATATCTACTCAAAGTATAAAAATTTTACCTGATTATAAGCCCCAAAGAATCAATCCTGTCTGTGCCAAATTTCAGCTCTGTCCACTTGGAAATAAGTTAACAATCATCCAATTTATTCACCACCCCTCGCTCTAAGCGGAAACCAAGATGGCGGACAAAATATAAACCTTCGCCTTCGCCACTCGCACGATGACGTCACAACACTGACCTACCTCGAAAAAAGCATGACGTTGTGCACGAACATCTTACTAAAAGCTCTTTCGCAGACTGTTTTGGGAGAACGATTTTGACAGTTGTATTGAAATAAGCCCTATTATATGTTGTTTAAGGCGTAGAGAAAATTACATCAAAATACCAATCTTTATACAATAGCCTAGAACATGTAGAACGAGGCCTGATTGGAATGACATATATAAGAGGACCTTTTTATATTTTACGATATATTGTGATTATGAAATAAAATCTGTGCAGAATTTTTTTTTTAATAATTGGATCATTTTGTTGCATAACTGTTTTATTATTTTTAAACGTAATATTGAGAGGGGTTGTGCAATGATTATGTGTAAATTCTTTTACAGAGTTAACCCCCTTTATGCAGCGGTGATTTTTGTCTGGTCAAATAAAACTAGATCTATATTTCAAACTTTATGACGGACTCCAGTAGAAAGTTTAGTTTTACTATAAAAAGCCTTTAATTTAATTACACAATCATAAAAAAACACTCATTATGAGATTAATCTCTCTCTCTCTCTCTCTCTCCTTTAATTAAAATTTCATTTTCTTTTGCTGAATTATTCATTTTTCTGTTATTAATTTTAAAGAGGAGATAAAAGTTTTTTAAATGCCCCCCTCTCCAAACAACCTACCCTGTGAAGTAAGTAAATTGATAAGGGGAATGAATCAGTGAATGGAGAAAGAAAAAATTATTTGAATCACATGATTAAGTATAAAATAAATAAAACTTTGTATTTAGAAAATTAAGTGTACAATAATTTACAAACAAATTATGAAATAACTAATAATTAACTTTTTATTATTAAAGAAAAAAATTAGTCAACATTTCTAACCTGATATATCTAAATGATTATTGTTTTCATGTAATCAGTTATATATATCAAGTAGAGAAAGGTAATCTGTTGTCATTCAGTAAGCTTATGAATGCATGATTGACGTGGCAATGGCGGCACATATAAATTAAATAACATGGAATTATATTGATGTTTAAAAATACAACTATCAAGCTAATTTATCTGTAGTTACATCTTTTATTTATTTGTGGTTGAGACATCAACAATTCATAAATGTAAGAGTTGCTGTTCTTTGTTTTGTTAAGAGTTAACTACCCTTTTTTGTGTAAAATCATGCGCTTACTTTTTTTTAATTATCCTCCGAAAACGGAAGGCGTCTAAACTCATAAAGTTTCCGATAAAATTATGGGTTTTTTTTAAATCATTAAGACATACACAATTTACATTTAAATGTGTAAAAGCCCCTGTTCTCCATTTCTTAAAACTTTAAAAAAAATCCTAACATTGATTTTTATCAACATCTATGTTAACAGTTGGAAGCATGCAATTTGCTACGTCTATGTGAAGTTTGAAACATTGCTTATTACTTTTTTCATAACTAAGGCCATGTATGTAAATGTAAAATAAATATTCGTGCAATCTTCAAGAGTTATCTTTCCATTTACAAGAGTTATTTTTCTTCAAAATAATTTCAAGGTGAAAAAAAATGTGATAATTAATGCAATTTAAATTTCTGACATAGAATGATGATCAAAAATTTCTTAAGCATTTGCAAAATAAAAAAAAAACCTTTCAATTACACTAAATATACTGTAACAGAAAGAAGAAAATATGCTGCAGACTAGATATTGCAAATAAATAAAAAATTTAACAAAAACAACAACACAAAACGGGTAAACTTGAATAAACATCAAAATTGGAAATCAACCCTTTTCTTCTGTGTGTGAAACAAAAGGGGGCCTAACAATAAGAAGCACAAAAATGTCAGCCACCATTATAAAGAACAACATTCGAACAATTTGATTTCATTTTTCTCATAGAAAGAAATATGCCTCTGGAAAATCAAGGTAACTATACATAGAAATAAATCGAAATGATTTCTACAAATTTTGATAAAAATTTGAAGATTTTCTTGTTTCCCTCAAAACTTGTTGGTTATTGATTATGTTTGTTTTTCTGAAAACATCAAAAACAAAGGTATATGTAGATGCTTAACATAAAAAAATGAAATGGACTAATGTACCTTCAGCATCCGCTTAATTTTCTGTGACAATTCTTCATTTCTACATTTTCCATTCCATTTCAAATTCATCATTCACTAGATTGTTTGTATGATAATTCGTTGCACTGCTTTAATCTCCGTGCTTGTTTTAATGAAGAAATATTTTGTCAAGTGTCACACATTCTTTCAAATACCTTCTTCAGTGTATAAAATCCTTAAATACTGATGTACTTTTCATTTAAGACATAAAGAATTGCTTCAATAACACCTTTTCTTTTGTTCTAATATCGGACTGTCTCAGGTAAATCAAAAGCAATGTTTTAAGTACGATATATGCCTCATACAATTCTGTATTCGGCATATATCCAATACATAAATAAGTGCATGTATGTGCGTGTAAAATAAGTATTCGTGCCACCTACAAGAGTTATCTTTCTTCAAAATAATTTCAAGGAGAAAAAATGTTAATGATGAAATTCTGCATCCGGTACATCAAAAATTTCTGTAGCATTTTAAAAATTGCAACGGAAAAGCCCCCCACCCAAAAAAAAACCCTACACATATAGTACACGACGTGAACATTTCGTGCAGTTTCTTTTTACATGAAATATTTAATCAGTGAAGATCCCCTGCTAAGCGTGATCATGATCCAGAAATAACGGGGAAAATTCGTTGACATCCAGTGTGTAAACAATGGCCTAACAATTATTATGAAAAATGTCTGTCACTTAAATTGTCTTGATGTCCATACATTGTATTTCATGACAAGGTCATTGTATCGACTATAGAAATTACGAAATGTTGACTCTTAACAATATTCTTGTTTCATCAACTTGTTTGTCAATAACTAACCTCGTTTTAGAAACTGCTCATACGTAGAGCATGCTCTTGCGTATCGAATCAACGCCATCACATTTATCATAAAGCTTTGTAGTTAGATTGCCATTAATCTACATGTATTTTTCTGGTAAAAATATCCAAATATGAAACAGATGCATATGTCACACATGCACTGTGGTATCTTTAAATTTTATTTTAAACTTACCATGATATACACATGTACCGTTTCGACATAAGAATGGAAATAACAATTGTTAATTCATTGACAATAACTCGTCGATATACATGTACGATATACATTACATGTATCTCATAAATGTCGAGTTGAAGGCCACAACAAACTTGTGGGTTTTTTTTTTCTTTTCATGTAAAAGATTTTGAACAAATTCGTTGAACACCGAGGAAATGCAACGTCATACGTGATATCAAAATTATTTTTTTTTTAATCTATAAAACATTCCAGCAATTCAAGGTTTGTCCCTTTTGCTATCAATCTGAGGTACATGTATGTAATCAGTGGAATTTATATTAAAGATATCACTCATTTAACTTAAAATTAAATTTAAAATTAACTATACAGATATATTTTAAAAAAAATCCAATTCAATTATTTGGTGATACTTATATTTATTAAACTAATAAAATAGCCTTTTTTTTATTAGGTGGAAGCTTAAGGAATCAATTCCGTTTCATCGTGAAATATTATAAAATTGAAAATTTAGAAATCTAATAATGTAGACTAATTAATAAATTTGAAATACACGAGGCTTCCCGTGTCAATTTCATTGGTTCCCGCACGCTTTGTCAAACACAAAGACAGCCTACTATGTACAGCATAATTAAATTATACTTAAGCATACAGAAAGACAAGCTATCCAATAGTTTATTTTTTTGTGTGTGTGAAAATTCTGACTTAAACAAAAATATTTTAACTGTATTTTTATTATTGTTTGTTTGTTTGTTTCCTTTGTTTTTGTAAAAATTGTCCGTGGGACAATGTACCTATTACAGAAAAAATGAGAAAAAAACACAACATCGACACAATTTCATTCTCCTCTCATGTACCATAAAACATATCGTATATCAATGTAGTCTGTCATATTGTGCGTTATATCAGCAAATCACTTTATTTGTTAAGAGTGTATATAACTTGATCAATGCTCATACGTCACGAGATTTTCCCGGAAACGTGACGTGAACACTTTGTGATGTATGCTGAGGAAGAGAATCCGGTTTCATCTTAGTAAAAACACTATCATGTCCAAACGTAACCTCAAGGTATGTTTTGGGGTCAAGCTATCAACAAAGTAATCAATTAATATTGCGTCTGCTGCATTTTTATATATTTATATATTTCAGATGAAAATGCATGAAGTTAATCCGATTGTGTGATTATTAAAAGTACGGTCACGAAACAATTTCAGCAGTTAAAAAAAAATGTTCCCTGTAAACATTGTATGTTTGAAAAACTTTCACTGTTTTTATTATTATGTTAATTGATAGAAAAAAAAAACTTTGACAAAAGTAAGTTAATGTATCCTTTGTTTTGATTATTACGCCAAAAAAATTGCACTGAAATTATTTTTTTTTCTTTTTAGCAAGTTAACGTGATAAAACTCTTAAAAAACTTGCACACATTTTAAAATTTCCAATTTTATGAGAAATAAGCAGAATGCTATTAAATGATTACAATATCTATCGCATGAACTCGTTCACAGAAATACTTGCATCTGTAGCTATAGAATTTATCAAAACATGATGGTTTCGTGTTACAAAAAGCGTGGCTGGCCTGTCACGGTTATAAAGTATTCTCACGCAAAGTCTTTCAATATACAATGTACGTGTAAGTGATTTAAAAATTAAACAAATTCATTTAAGATTTTTGTAACATGCACAAACTATATATTTTATCTTAAATCAGATCATCAGCAATATAATTGTAGTTTATATATATATTAATTAAATGAATAAGGGAGGGGGGGGGGCAACCTAACAGAAATTAGAAATTCCATACACTTCTTGACAAGAGTCAGATTAAGAGGGGGAAGTCATTATAAATTTTTATATAGAGGTACAAAGTTCTGCAAATTGTTTTATTATCTATAATGTTTAATCCTAATTTCTTCATTTCATGCGAAAAAAAGGATTTACATACTAGTATTCTGGTACCTAAATTTTAAAGACAAGGGATTTTATACCTTTATTTAAGTGAAGATCGACTTTAAATATTTTATAAATATTTTCCAAGGAGTTCAATTTATTTTTATAATTGTTCACGGTCTATTAATAATTGCTCGTTATCCCTCCCCCTTAAAAAAAATAAAATATTTATCATATCTTCTATTATAATATTTAAAATGTTATGATTATATATATAGTACTAGTACGTATATATATAGTAGATTTATTCAGGTAATAAAATCAATGTATGATACAGGGTGGTACAAATATAAATAATGCATAAAATGAAAAACCTAATCACAGTAATAAAATTTCAAAAATAAATATAAAATTCTAAATACAGGTGTCCTTTTCCGAATGTTTAAAATATAAAACAATTTTTGACATTTATAATTTTATGAATAAAAATATATGCATTATAATCATCGTGATATCATGACATTAATTAATAAACCTAAGGATAACCCATGAAAGCAAAATTGCTTATTTCCAATGGGGTCCTTGTTATAAATAAATAAGTGAATAAATAAAACAAAAAACTAACTAAACAACAAAATTAAGTAAGAGGATGTAGGCAAGATTTTGGCAGATACATTAATCAAGGCACCTCATTCAGATAGGACAGGTATTAAAAAACCCTGTATCAAATTTGAAAATAAATTACACAAAGCATTTAAAATAAAACAATACATTCATAGTTGTTAAAAATCAAAAATATATAATCTCTTCACAGCTTTTAAAATCCTCCATTAGATACTTTTTTACACTGTTCTTAAAAGTTTCTTTACATTCTAAATTCTTAATAAAAAGAGGCAAGTCATATATCTTTGATGGCATTGTAATAAAAAGTTTTGGCAATGTCTAATCAAATTTAAAGTTGTGGCTATTAGAGGATCTAGTATTAGAGTAATTATTACTTAAACTTGTAAAATTTGTTTCAAGATAAACAGGGGCTTTCTTATGAACAATATTAAAAACCTGATTCAGTATCATCTGCTTCACTCTCCTGTCCACATTCAACATATTAATAGACTCAAAAATATTATAATTGATGGAATGCACTATAAATATATGTATGACCTTATTTTGGCAAATTTGTAATTTACGTTTCATAGCTTTTGACAGTCCAGAGTACCAAGAGCTACATGAATAATCTAATAATATATATATATATATTTTTTTACTTTTGCCTTGCCTTTTAAAGGATAGGGTACGTGCCTACAAACAGATTAAACTCAATTTACGTTTTGCCTTTTGGTATCAAAAATTCTTTTAATGACTATATATATAATCACGACTTTCTGTTAATAACAGTGTAGATCTTGGTGTATTTGATAAAACAGTGTTTTGTGTTAGCCTATCAGTTTCTAATTGAAAAGTAAATTGAACCTAATCTTACATCGTTTCGCGAATCTCATCTACTTGAATATGTTCTTCGTGTTTAGAAGTGTTGAGAAATAGTATGTACATTCAAATAAAATACATCGAATCACGTGTCTAGCAAAACCGCGCTTAAAATTGGCATATTTTCTTGTGAAATTAATAAACTAGTTTTACACTTGCATCAAATATCTCTATTCAGGCATCGTCTACATGAATTTCTTCGTCATAGGCATTTGTCTTTTTACATATATAAGCCTCGGTTTTTGCATATTTCTTAAATTTGTACATTTGGTTCAAGTTCTAAGTGTTCGTTTTGCTGGAATAGAGTCTCTCGCAATACTCATTGGTTAGCTGGAAGAGCCCGGATGTACGGTAACAGGCGCATTATGTTTAGACGCCATTTTGCCAGTATAAAAATAAAGATAGCAATGCCTGATTGATTATTCGACAAGTCGTCGGATCGGGATAAATATTACTGCGAGCTGAATGTTTATAGTACAAAGATGGTAAGTTGATGTAAACAAAGGCGAATGGCCAATCGATAAGAGTTGGAAATTTAAAATATTCGAGATTGTTAAACTGGGTCGCCGTTGTATTGTGAGGTCAGCGACACCGCGCTGTGTACGATATCGCGTAAAAAGTATCGGAAAATTTACGTTGCGTTTTGACGTTAAACATGTGCGTGTTTTCAGAATATTTTAAGTTAGGGCTAACTTTAGACTGTAAAACTGTTTGGAAAATTAAAACGTAACGTGATAATTAAGCATGTTAAAATGAGGAAGATTTGCTTTAATTACGGTAATTAAAAATGATTTTTTAACATTAATGAAAGTGAAATTTACAACTTAAACAAAAAAAAGCCAGTGAAAAAGGTGTGTTTTTGATTATAAAAAATACTTGAACATATTAATTTGGCTCATAAAAGTTTTATTAAAAATTTAGTGAAATCTGAAAAAAAAAATTGGACATAAAATTTAAAACATTTGGGAGTGTTAAGTTTTAGTTAAAGATAGATAATTTTTTTTATCTTTTATTTTTATTTAAAAAATATATAATAATAATACTTTGTTATAAATGTTAACCCGACGTGCAATGCAAACTTCCTCGGGGCTGCATGTTCACAAAAACAATAATACAATAATAAAATCATTGTACAATAATAAATAATACAACATGACGTAAAAATACAAGTACATATAGATTTCAGGAGATTTTAGTGTTATTGTGAATTTTTTCCAGCATTTTGAAAAACGTATGTACAAAGGTAACTTGTTCCACTCAAAATGAAAAGAATTTTTAAATTGATTTGTTCATATAACTTGTTATGATCATGTATATAAATATAATATATATATTTAAAAATATATATATATTAGTATTTTGTTATAAAAGTTATCTACTTGTATCAAACAAGGGGCTGTTATGTGTCTGTTGGTGCTTGTGGTTTTTTTTTCCAGGTTGTGTCATAAATACATAAAAAAAAAACTCTTTCTTACATCGTGTACATTGACTATGTTGTTGAAGTATGTTCTATGTCTGTTGGTGTTATGGTTTTGGTTGTGCATATAATTATGAGCAAATGGGGACTGGTACAGATTTGGTCTGGTCCATCATGTTTTTCTCCTCACAGGTTTAAAACACTGGTATATATATAAAAAAACCCATATTAGGCATAAATTCTGATAAATGTATAATTATATGCTATATGATAATAATATACATCAATGTAAAAAAGGGGGGGTACTAAGCAGTCTAAACCTGTCTGAAATATTATTTCTAAACCTTAAGCCAGTTAAGGTTTGGTCTGATTTTGCACAAAAAAAAATTCTAAATTTGGTGGGTGGGTCTGTTTCCATTGCTGGATGTCAGGATGTTGTACAAGCAAGGTGAAAACATTCATGTTGTTGGGTTAAATAAGAAAGATACACATGTATTGTGAGAAATGAAGGTAACAAGAGATAGATAAAAAAAAGGTGATATAAATAACTTGGGGGATGGTGATGTAACTACAGGTGTGTAGGGGGTTATTATTGGAGTGTGACATCACAGGGGGTCCTAGCACTAGCCATTATAGGTCAATCAAGGTAAATTCAAAGCTTTTGTTGTGAAAATTGGCTCTTATGTGAGTAATTGGTTTAATGAATTTGATTTATGACAGATCGTGTATGTATATAGTGAAGCTAAGTTTGAAACAGTCATTTAGGGTATTTTTAGAAAGACTGTGATTTTTCAAGGAAATGAGTCTTATGATAGTGGAATTCATATTTTCCTGATTTTATATTCAGCATAAGGGGATTATCACAAAAAAGAATAATTTTGTGGTTTTACAAAACCCATAGAGGAATATAAAAAAAGCTTGCTTTAATAGCAGTACAAACCATTTTACTTGAAATTGTAGGCATTAGTATATAGGTAACTAATATACGTCAAGAATTTGTTTTCTGTGATTGTGTTACATCTTTGATTTTGAATGTTTAATCTTATTATTGCAGCTATTTATTAAAACCTTGCTGTATTAGTCATAATTTATTGGGCTTTAACTGTAAACCAACTTTTGTAGGCGTCATCTTTTATTTACGATTTGTCAGTTTGTAATCAATCTGCATTATTAATTTTCACAATTAATTTTCCATTCTCTTAAAATATGAAAAAAAAAAGTGGTTCGCGTCTATTAATATTCGTTAGATAGAGTATGTTGCCAAACTCGTGAATATTTCTTGCACACAAGTAAAAGTTGGTTTACAGTATTTATTTCTTCATTGAAGTCAGTAGTTTAAAATTAATATGATTTTTTTGCATCAAAAATGCAAGTCAGTAGTTTAAAATTTGCCCATGACACAGGTATTTTTTTTTTGTACTGCACATATTTTCAAGGGTCAAAATGCCAGAGGACACTAAATTACAACATATCTTTATAAATATTGCATTTCATGTTGGAGTGGACATAAATTTGTGGGTTACCTCCCCTCTCAATAGACACAATGACACAGGTATGTCTGTCTGTCTGTATATTCTTGTCTAGAGTTAGAACACTATATAAAGAAATCAGAAACCGGAATTTACGAATTAATTTCATTCAGAAGTTTAATTTTTTCTTGGAAAGGTAAACCCCCCAAAAAGGAGTGTAAGATATGGGTTATTAGTGTGTTATCATTTTCATATGACAGTGGATGGACTAATGAATTGCTCTGATGTACTAGTAAAAATTAAAAGTCACTTAAAAAATCAAATTTTAATTCCTGTTATACATTCCTGGGAATGCCATTAGCAGTGAAGCGTTATCTGTTTTAGTTCCTGCCAGTATGTGTCATCAAATTTCTGTATCTCTCTTCAGCATTTTGTGTCTTTGTTCTCAGATTTTGAAGAAAAGGTTTTCTGCCATTGACTCTCATTTTTCAGATCTCATAACTTCCTGAAAATCTGATGATTTTAAGAGTGCTTTTCCTTTTCACACAAGAATTCAATGATTTACGTATCATGTTTATTTGTTACGTAATCATATGAATGCAAGCCTTCAAATGTCATTTCAAAGACCTTTTTATGGAAAAGGTTGAAGTTTTATATTATGCATAAATAAAAATTTATTTAATGATAAAAATTAAAGATGTCAGCATAAAAGATAAATCTTCGGGTCATAAAAACTCCTATACCTGTTGATTCGCTATTTATGTAAGTAAAGTATGCAGGTAAAATTCCCACTACATCAAAAGATGCTTGTCTCTGAAAGTACTTGGTGGCAGAAGCTTTAATGCATTATTCCAGGAGGAATAAAGAAATTATACCTAAGTGCTTCTCTGTTATACATCCTTAAGAAAAATTATAGAGTTAATTCCCCCAAGTTCTTCTCTGTGTTACGTCTTGTAGGAGAATAATAGAGTTGAACACCGAGTATTTCTCTGCTCTACATCCTTTAGAAGAATTACAGAGTTGATTCCTGTGTACTTCTCTGTTTTATGTCTTTTTGAAGATCTATAGAAGAGTTTACAGAGTACTTTTCTGTTGTAGGTCTTTAGGAGAGTTTTACTATTGCACTAGTACTTTTCTGTTGTAGGTGGAGTTGCAGGACTTTATCCCTCAGCTGGTCAGTATTATGATGACCAACAGAACCGGGCTGTACAGGAAGAACTCGAGGCCGGAGTGGTGGCCGTCAGATTTACCCTGGTCAGGGACCAAAACCGACCTCTTGTACCAGGAGGTGGGTTTATTTAAAAAAAAAATTAAATAGTCATAAAAATATCAATATTTTACAATATGTGATGTTTTGAGTTCATTTAAATTTTGAATGAAATTCTCAATAATAAACAAATTTTTTTGAAATTTTATTTCAATAGGCATCCTTCCTGTTCCTTGCTTCGTTCCTTGGCTAGAACTTAATCTGCTTGTAATTTCAAAACTGATGGTTACATACAACTCATTCAAAGATTTACCATTTATTTCTACTTCTAATCTTTTTTAAAAGACTACTTAAAATTTCAAAACTCTCCACTTGCAGAATAATTGGTCGGAGCCGTTAAGAGACGCGATAAGGAAGTGTTACCGTCACATGGGACAGGAGCGATTACTGAAGATGACGCGGCGAGACAGCAAACAGGTATAAATGATACATCACAGAGTAGGAAGAATCCGTAGTTTGACACCATATTTTCCACTAATTCATTAATTCGGCCAAAGCATGATTCTTTGAAATTTGGGTTGGGGGGATTGGAGGGGGGGGGGCATAAGGATAATCCAATAATGATAATACAAAGTGATAGTGATAAAGTTTTTCATGAATGCAGGAGTTGTCCAAATTAGCCTCTGTTTGCTAAATTTTAAAAATGCTTTTTAAAAGTAAGAACTTGTGTACTGTGAAAAAGATTACTGAAATACCCCTTGATTTGCGTTTAATTTATTTTTGCATTTTCCAAGCAAAATTAAACAATTGCTCATTGACATTTTTTATGCTGAATTTTTGCTATTGAGATAATACAATTTGCATACTGCACAGGATTTTGTAAAGTAAGTTAGGAGTATACAGTTGCTTTACCTTGAAAATTCTGAATAAAGTGGTCTTACTTTAGGTTTCCACAACCAGCAGTCGAAGCAAACCAGAGGAAAAGCTAGATTCTTCATCAAGTTACTACACAAACCCCACAGAAAACAGTAAGTACTGAGGAAAATAGTGTTTTCAAGGAAAAACATGGTCTGATAAATGAATACAGGTATTTGCATTGAATCTTCTGGAAATTGAAAAGTCAAAAATGGGTTATGTACAGAATTTTTGTGTTGTCTGCAGAGCTTCAGTCTATTCATCTTTATCACCTTAACTAATAAGATTTAATAATATTTTGCACATATATATCTTGGCACTATGGCTTTTGTAAAATACCAGTTACCCAAGCTGATGATTTAAAGCAGTCAACACTTTCGTTCCTTGAAATACTCTAGTTTATTAAAAATGTATAATTCAATTCCTTTGTATCCTGTTTCAGAGAAGAAAACCTGCCAATACGCTGAGATCTACATATGTTACTTCTGTGAGAGTGAGTTCTCCGATCGGACGTTGATGCGAGAACACCAGGCTCAGTGTCAGGAGAGACCCCCACAGCTCCAGGAGGCCCTAAAGACCCCGCCCACAGCCACAGACCCCACCCAGGGGCCACCTCAGATGAGTCCCGTCAAACTGAACCTCAGCTGTAAAGCCCCAAAAATTCCCAAAGATGGCTTCATAAAGATGTTCAATTTAGTACCGACACAGAAAGTGGACAAGATTCTGGCGCGACACAGGAATAGTCTGGACGTAGAGTGTGAAGAGTTGGATTACTCTGTTCCAGAGACTCCGATTTCTCCCACCACCCCACGTACACCGAAGTCCCTGATCTCACAGCTCAGTCGAGACGAGGGGCCATCCTCCAGAAAGAGGCTGAGTTACACAGAGGGTGGGGATAACGAGGATAAGGAAAGTGTGGTCAGTGGATGTAGTGAAGAAGCGGAGGAGAAGGCCACTCAGAAAGGGAAATCTCTACTGACCATAGACATCTCATCCCTGCTGGGCCAGAGGATTCAGAAGCACGTTAAAACAGACTCGTTTGTTCAGGTGATCGGGGATTCCGAATCATTCTGTAAAACACCAGTCAAAAACTCTTTCTACGAAAAACTACGCAATCGTACTATCTCTTATCCTGTGTTATATAAACAGCGGAGGAAACACGATGGCAAGTTTGTGCATGCGTATGGATTTACAAACGGGCAGAAACGAGAAATCAAAAGAAGACTGAAATCGGGGCTGAACAAGAAAAGCCGAGAGTTACAGAAGAGCATGCCAAAGTGTTCAGTGGAAGTAGCAAGGCTAACAAAGTGGGAGCTAAAGAGGTTCATGTCCAGACACTCCTACAGGAAATTTTTGAATCTCAAGACTGCAGATAGTGCTTCTGAATCAGAATTTCCAAAGGAGCCTCTTCTGCTGTCTCAAAATGTGGATAAACTCCTGGGGCTGAAGAAGAGATCTGAGTTGAATGTGGCTAAACTGAATCGCTTGGCTCCAGTGAATGTTGTGTCTGAAGACGCTAATGCTGAAATCACCAAACACAAGTTAACACTGTATCGATGCCTGTTATCTGATCTGGCCACCATGCAATCAAGCTTGAAGAAAAGCAAGTCAACTCATGCACTTCAGCAATCTCTGAAACTGGAACTTAAACAGGTACCACTAGAAAGGCAAGGTGCAGATCAAGCATTAACAGTGAAGGTACCAGGGCATAAATCACCAAAGCTACCACTAAGCCCCCCTACTACACCATCCATATTGACACATCAGGACAGAAAGTCAAGGAAGCAATCTTCAAAGCTGACAGAGGATGACATATCCATCATTTCAATATCTTCTGACGAGGAGTCTTTGAGTTCCCGATGCTGCATGGCCTGCAAGAGGAAGAAATTGTGTCCCTGCTCACCCGAGGTCTCACTGATCCGAGTCTGCTCATCACCCTCTGTTTGTGGCCTGAGTGTGTCCGTTGCGAGTTCTACTTCCATCACCCCCCAGGTCTCCCCCTGTAGTTGTATATCCTCCCCGGAGTCTGAGGGTTCCCTTCATCTGAAGCTCTCCCCCTCACCAGACCTGGTCCAGTGGCAAGTCAAGGCTCCAAAACCACCAGCAGCCGTAAATAAAACGGGTACCAAGCCGCTACGCAGATCTGACACTGATACACCTGTGTCTTCCACCACGGCTTTAAGACTAAGGAGTAACAGCACTACTCAGAAACAGGAAACAGTAGAGGGTAAAGACAAGTCTGTTGTGTCCAGATCTCCTGTGAAGAAACCACTCAGTACATCAACACCAAAAACCTCACCCCACACCACCACACAAAAACGGGAAACAGAAGAGGGCAAAGACAAGACTGTGGTGTCCAAATCTCCTGTGAAGAAAGCATTGAGTACATCTACACCAAAAACCTCACACCAGAGTTCTGCACAGAAACAGGATACAGAAATAGGAAAAGACAAGTCTGTTCTGTCCAAGTCTCCTGTGAAGAAAGCATTGAGTACATCTACACCAAGAACCTCCCCCAGGAAACTATCACAACAATCAGGCTCCCCGGTCTCTTCTTCTACAGAGGTCAAAGTTCAAGGACTGTCGAAAGAAAAGGACAAAAGTGCAATGAAGAAAATGTGTTCAGAAGAAAGCAATGGTACAAAAGAAAGTGCTGGACAAAAATCTCCTCAGAAGAAAGTGTCTCCTGTGAAGAATTCTGAAGGACAGTATGAACTGATAATCAGAACGAGGTCCAAGGCGGGGATTCAACTGAAGAGATCAAAGAGAATCATGTCAGCATCAGAGGGCTCCCCACGGGGTAGTCCAAAAAAGATAAAATTAGACACTAGATAAAACCTCTACTGGGTAGACACTAGATAAATTCTCTACTGGGTAGATAGAAAGTTAAATAAATCTGTTTTAGATGTAGGGTAGAAATTCTGTTGAAAGTTGAATATCACAAGATTTTAATGATGTGTTCATGTGTGAGACAGCTCCTGGAAATTTTTCTGGGCCCAAAATATAATAATCCACTATTTATCTGACTGAATGCAGTGAACAAGAGTAGTTATAGTGTTCAACTGAAGACTCCAATGCAATAAATTAAAATGCTTCATTCCTGTGCTATGATCTCCTGCTGATACAAGTGGATTTCAGTGAGTTATAGATATTTTATTGGTGTGCTCTAGACCAAAGTTACGTAATTTTGCATGTTACCATTTAGCATTCTGTTGCGACATTTATCATGCTAGGTTTGGGTAAAACATTTTACCATGAGATGAATGAATGGTTATTATAGTTTTTAAAATTAGTGTGAATCTATGTGACGTATGTATTTGTTGGGATATATACCACTAAATAGTGCTTTTTTGATGGTGCTGTTTTACTCTGGTACAAAGATATTTTTATCGTTGTTCGCAAGGATATTTTTATAAGTCGGATTTTTGTTCGCCAAAACTCTATGTCCGACTTATAGGCGAGCTATAAAATGAATAGTATTATAGGAGGTCAGTCCCTCTGATATATAAACTTTTTAAATACAACCGACTTATAGGCGGACCGACTTATAGCCGAGTATATACGGTAATTTCTACTGCATACATTTGCCAAACATTTGTATAATGCCGCATTTAAAATTAAATATGATGGCTAAGAAAGTATAAAAGTTAAAAAAAATATTAATGTTTGAAAATTCTTTGAGGAGTTGTTTGAAATTTTGAAAATTGTACATTAAATGTAGCCAAAATTTTCAGTCTACTTAAACCAAAAGCTGTTATGGGTTGCTTGCTATTTTTAAGACCTCACAATATTTTCTGTCCATAAGTTGTTAAAAAAGAAAAATACATAAATAAATCAAAAACAAAAAAAAAAAGAAAAATTTAGAGCAAAATTACCATGAAGATATTGTGTGAGGTCTTATGTGTAACAAGTAAACACCGTGCAGTAACCCAATTTATTATGTGATACCCTTAAATAAAACAAAGTTATATTTTTTCATTACAAATTTATTGTTGAATACCATATAATTATTTTTTTTTTTTTTGAGAATCAAAATGTATAAAATTCCTGATGCATATATAATAGATTCTGCCCTCTTTTAGTTATACAGAAGCATGTGACTCTTAAGTCTCTGTTGTATGATAGTTTTCCATGCATGAGATCTTTTTTTTTGTTTTAAAGAGATTATGAGCAAAGGTTGTATTCAGTTACATATAAATGTATAAATGTTGACTATTTCTGAATTCGGGCATTACTGGTAAAGTCTTAGTCATTTTTGTTATCCATATGCAGTTATTTTTCTTTTACTACTTTGTGTTTTTATGTTCTAGCATGCTAAAATTGTTTGAAAAAATTCAACAACTACGGATTATATTTTCATCTGGAATTTGTATGGCATTTTTTGTTTAATTGAGTAAATGTATTTAAGTTTTCTGTTCATTTGCTAATGCATGGTTGCATGGTTTCAGATTTCTGATTTAAATATCAACTTATTTTCCGTGTATTGATAAGTTATTTTAGTTATCTTTATTTTGTGAAAAAGATTACAGCACTGATCTTCTCAGATCATGACCTAAGTGACCCCGGGGTGACCTCTGACCCAGGATGTCATCCTACATGTAGTTGATACATGGGGTACAATGTTAGCCCTGTAAACCAAAGGTGCATAGCAGCATAATAGTTTAACCATGACAGTTTGTTGTCGGTTTTTCCCAGAATTCAGTGGAGCAAATATCCTTTGTGCTTATGATTTTGCCAGCTGCCAATGAAGACATAATTGATAAACTGAGGAGTCATTAGATATTGTGGTGGCTTGACTTTTGTTTGTAAATATTCATTTTTATTTTGATGTATATGCAATCAACATTTTATTTTTCATGTGTAGAACAACCTCTCATTTAAAAATTTACATCCTTAGATAATTGAGAATCCGAATTACAAAGTTGTACTTCTATCTGTATGTATAAGTTTAATATACAAGACAAAACGAACCCACAGACTGGTAAAATATCTGCAATCTACAATTGTAATGATTCTTCAGTAAGTATGTTACCTTAATTAAATTTATTCCTTATTTTTTTAAGTAGTCTCTTGCTAAAATCATAGAAGTGGTGAAAAAGCACTTGAGATATTTATTCTCTGAAGGCTGGTACCATACACATATAGATCCATATGTTTGTAAATATTCATTTTTATTTTGATGTATATGCAATCAACATTTCATTTTTCATGTATAGAACAAAAGCAACAACTGTTATTTTTGTGTAGATAGTTTTAGTTATGATTTTCCTCTAGATTTTGTGATGTGAAACAATGGGTTTCCTCAATTCATCAAGCTTATTGTAATAATACTTCTTGCACTTAGAGAAAGGGAGGAAGAGGGAGTGAAAGAAAGAGAAACTGAAGAGAGAGAGAGAGAGAGAGAGAAAGGTTTCAAAAAGTATTTTACAGTGCCATATGGTTGTAATTGAAAGCTGAGCTTTCAGGCTTCATCAAAAACTTTCTTTTTTTCCTGAAATTCATGGATTTTGCAACATCTCCAATTTTATTGAATCATCTTTTATCTTCAAAAATCTTGTCAGTTCACAAGGGGCAAGCCATTGTTATCATCTTGTATTAATTTGCAATGAAGACCATTTCATCGTTTGTTACATTATGCTTAGAATTTCTTTACCATCACTGAATTTCATCATTTGATCAAGAGGTTATAATACACTTATATTTTACTTCAAAAGGTTTTAAAATCAGGAAAGGGATTTCTTATTTGCATATACAATCTGTACAGCTCCGTTTTTAAAACAAAGATTTCTGATTGTAAAACTACTAAGTACTTGGCCACAATGTATTTCAGTGGCATTTACAAAGTTGCAATAATCATAACTGTTTTAATTTTCAGTGAAAATGCAGTTCACAAAGTAGTTTTTGTTTCAACTATTGTTCATTTCTGCATTGTTAAAATTTTAGTTATGTTCTATTGATTTTTAAAGTTCAAATGAATTTAATTTTTAGTTGCCCGTCTTTGATGTTATTTTCCTCCTGTATATTGATACATTAACCTGCGTTATCAATGGAACTGTTTTAGTTTGTACATCAGGTACTGGATGAATTTGTTTAACTTCTGAATTGTTTTTATTGGATTTTACCAGACTGATTGTTTTATTGTAGATCTGCAAATTGACTCTCTTGATTTTAGAACAAACTTGTTAAATATGGAAATCATTACTGTTACTAAATAACATTGCTCAAAATTAAAGCAAATGTCACACACACTGCTAATGTGTTTTATGTTTCAATTACTGTATAAACAGTTACTTTCATCCTGGAGCAAACACTTTCGACAATTTAAGAAAAAGTGTTAAGTACATGCAATTGCCTTCAAAGAGAGAGAACTCTGTCCTGTTGAATTCGTACACTGATGTTTGGGGGTGTAAAAAGTAGACAATTTTCCTGTATACATATAACTAGGGATGGATTGTATCTACTTTTGGTGAACTATGGGGCCAAAACACTACTGCCATATGAATTACTGTAAATATAGTGTTTAAAAGGATTTAAATAAACAAAACTGCAGGACCAACAGGGACACTCAATTCTTTTTAGTACAGGCATTTGCCTAGCATAAGATAAATGGAGGGCATAAATATGTATACATGTACTAAATAAATCGTTAAACTATTTTACACCAATATATGATTTACAGCAATACTGTTCTGTATGCAGATTGTACTACATTTCCTGATGCAGTATAACCTGCCCCTTCTATTCCTTTATAAAGAATAAGACGAATACAAATTGTTAAAATTTTAATGACTTTTTTTAAATTGCAGAATGAAGCAATGTTTGGCCTTTTTAGGAAGAAATGTCTAAATTCTTAATTACATATCAGATCTGTATGAAAAAAGATATGATTTAATAACTACCAATCATCAAATAACTGAATAACACTTGGTAAAGTAACTGTTTTATGCTTTACTTGCTGATTTCTCAGAGAAAGACATAAACAAGCAACAGGTTCTTTCTCTGATTAAGTGAACACAAATGATAATAAGTACACATGTACCAAAGAAATGACAATCAATACATATAAGTACACATGTACCGAGGAAATGACAATACATAAGTACACATATACTGAGGAAATGTACCATATACCCACTCTAGTAGAGTGAACAAGTCTCTTAACAAAATTTTAATTGATAACATTGAGTGAACATTAGTTTGAGCTCTGTGTTGTGATTATTGTGAAGATATTCAGTAGATTTGATCCTATGTATACAGAGTTAGCACCTTGGTCATAATGCACGATATAAAATGATAGAAAAAATCATGAAACTTGTTCCATTGCAAACTTTTACTACAGGCGACCAGTGTTATAATTATTTCAATGCAGTCATGAATGATTTGTTTTTTCTAATTTGGTTAGAAAAATAAAAATAAAATCTGTAAAATGTACAGAGCTATTGTTAATTTATAATATACTTTCGTACATATTTTGGCGATTTCATAAAAGTAATACATCTCTGATAGAAATCAACCTTAATTAATTAAAAAAAAAAAAAAAAAGAAAATCTTTAAATAGTTTACATAATTAACATTTTTCACAATACTTAAGACATGAATTTCAAATTCTGCATTTGAATTGTTCATGTGTATATATGCACAGAATCAACCATTGCACATAACCCTGTGTTAAAAACGTATTAAGAGGTATGGTCTATCAGTGTTGGCCTAATTAGAATCAAATTGTTAATGACAATATACACACCTATTAATATTTTATATCAGCCAAAATGTTATGACCCATTTAATCAGTTACTGGCATTTAAAGATATTCTTGTTCTTTTCCAAAATGCATGAGTGAGAAAAATTATACAAACATCCTATATATACCTGGTATATATTTTGTGTCATTTGAAATCTACAAACCAGACATTGCAATTTTTAATACACAGCTCTTGTACATAATTATAATAATACAATATTCAGATAGTTTGACAACGGAACTAAGAACCTAATTTCATACAACCCTGTAGAAATCAGTGAGAGACTTTTGTTCAGTTCTGTACTTGGAAGCGCCGAGATGGAGTTTATCACAGTTACATTGTATTATGCCAGAAAGTATATTACATTGTATCACACACGCCAGTAATGAGAATCGAAAGATTAAATCCAAAATTTAAAACAATGTGTAATAAAAGATCACTCTGAAAGATATATGAAATTAACAAAATTAGATGAGATGGAAAATACTGGTAGGGAAGAGCTGCTGGTTACGTGTAAAGCTATACTATAAGATTTGATTCTATTTTGAGCAATGACACATCTGCTTTGGAATCCGTGTAACTTAAGACTTCCTGCAATTTGCTTGAAAATGTAAGATTCCTTCATCACATTCATTGTCCTAAATTTATATACATGTAAATAGTTTTTCACCTACATGTAATGCAAATTACATTACAAATATATAAAAGAGTAACTTCTTATTCATCATGTTCATATATATTTTTGTTCAATTTCTCTCTTTTTGAACCAAAAATTTTAGAATTTTCTTATAATCATCAAAATAAAAAAAAAAGATGAGCAAAAGCCTCATGTATTAAATGCGGTGGATTGATAGTTTTCTGAAATAAATAGCATCAGGACGAAAAATGGAAATTTCCCTTGTTTTAGAGATACATGTAGTAAAGCAAACCGGGTTTACATGAGACAGGCTCTATGTAAATACAGTTTATAGATAAAGACTGAGAATGAACATAAGTTATATACTCTCACTTCTTTCAGTTTATAAAGTCCAATATTGCACAGAAAATCACACATACCTCCCACTTACACTAATTAAAAACTTGTCAGACAATTGCACTCTTGTGTATACATAAAAAATCCATTCAATATGGAATTCTGAATAAAATAATCCTCAATACACAAATAAACACAATTCTACTTTCACTTCGACACTATTCTACTTTCACTTAGCTCATTGCTTGGAATCTAGAGTGGTTGGCTGTGCAGGCTGTCGCCTCTGTACCTCTGGAGATCTCGGGGGCTTTTTCATGACAGGTGGTTTGACCTTGGGGGGAAGTTTTGGTTTCTCTGCCACTGGAGGAGGTTGTTTGCCTCCAGACAATCCAGTGGGAGGAAGCACAGGTGGTACAGAAATGGAAGATGTCATCGATGATGTCATTGATGATGTCATGCTGGATGACATTTCTGATGAGGTCAGTGATGATGTCATAGAGGCTGACATAAGGGGTGAGACAGGGCCTTTAGCAGAGCCCTCTCGAGCACTTCCAGGTCTTTTCCTTCCTGCAAACGACCCCAGTATTGGCTGTCCGGTCATAAAATTTGACCCGCCTTGTTCAGTGTCTAAGAATGTTCCAGGGATATTCCTTGGCATGGAGTTGGCCTTTTTCAGCGTTCCCTGATTGGACTGAGCAAACGTATCAGCAGTGGTCGTGGGGCTGTCAGGTTCACTGAGATCCTGAGGTGACACATTAGCCCCCTCTGTGGGGAGATCTAGCACCAGATCGGGGGTGTGTTTAGGGGTGTGCTTTATGTTGGGTAGACTCATTCGTTTGTCCGACCTCTGCTGCATGTCTGATCTCTGTTGCATCTCCAGAGAACGAAGACCAGACACTACCTCAGCTAAAGCACTATCTATATCAACATCAGCACTTAAATCCTCCTGATTCGGCTTCACCATATCTTCTTCCTCTACAATTTTCAAGTCTTTATCAGTCCTTCTCTTTACTTGAAGTTTTGGGGAACTATTGGGTAACTTAGGGGGGCCACTAGAGAAGTCCTTAGGACCCAGGGAGGACCGGGGGGTCCCTGAGGGGGTGACGTGGGGGGAGGGTTTATCTGGCTCGCTGGTCTTGGGGGTGGGCTGCTGGGGTGGTTTCTCTGGCCCCTCCTCGGACTCTGTGAGTATCGTGGGGAGCTGGGAGGTGCTGACCTTACTGAGTGTGGACGTCCGACTCACTCCGTCCTCCTCTGAATGACTTCTCCGATCCTCAGGGCTGAAAAACCAGAACAGAGTATTAGAACTTTTTGATTTAATACACTACTGTGGAATAATCCCTATTTTTAAATTTCATGGATCATCCTTAAGTTATCCTAAAATTATTTTTGTCAATGTATCATAAAAATTTATTCTGTATATATATATATATATACCAGTTGTCTAGGAAATTACACTCGCATGTACCATTACAATTTCAGCTGCACACATACAATGATCCCTTACAAATTTAAAATGATTCCACAGTATATAGCTAAAACACAGCACAATAGATGTGTTCATATATTGTATATGTATCATATCCATTACAAATCAAATGGCAACTTGTATTGACACAGATGAAAACTGAATATTGATGACTGTTTAAAAGAATTTTTTTTTAAATATTCATTCAATTACAGAGAAAAGAAATTAAAATTCAAATCAATACAGGTCTCCCACATATAATCTAATAAGAATCTAAACAATAAAATATGAATTTGTTATAAAGTGATGAAAAAACCCCCTTATTTTCATTATCCCTGAACACCAGACAAGAGGACCAACAAAATACATGGATACATGTATATGCAGTACTTCAAATCAAAAACAGTGTAATGGGTTAGAAAACTCACTTCAAGATAAAAACTTGTGAAGAGTTAAAAAATAAACAACTCATCCTAGAAAGGGGTCAGAGGTCAAACTTAAAATCTGTCTAGAGTGTGCTAGGTACAGTGTGTTTCTTCTAGAAATGCTCAGAGTTTAGGACTGGGACAAAGAAAAGTGGGTTATATACATAAATGGACTTGGTAACTGGAAATCAAAATGACCTTCTGAATTACAGGTATATTGTTACCTGAGAATTCATAATTAATTACAGGTAGACTAATGTTACCTGTCCATTGATAGCTAAATAAGAGTCCTCCCATCTGGAAATAGACGAGGTCTCACTGTCACAAAATAAAGGTGTTTATAAAGTAAATATCAGGCAGTCCAAGTTAAAGTGGTACTTGGCTGGCACAAAGCATTTCAGGTAATCAAAGCATTTCAGGTAATGAAAAATAAATCCTCTTCTTTTAAAGGTTTTCATTGTGACTGTTCAACCTTAATTAGACTGGACATCAGGGGAAGCCAGATGAACCTATTTTTTTAAGTTAAAATGTATCAGCTGATATTTTAGCAATACCATTTCCCAATAATTAATTTCATTATATGCCTCATTCATCCAACCATGCTGATTTTTATTAATTTTCATTCACAAAATACTTTTCTTTTACATTTTGACATTAGATAAGTTTTCCAAGCATATAGGGTTAAATATCCATGCACTTAATTAATATCTAAAATTTCATCAAGTTTCCATTCCCCATGAATTTTGTTGAGATTTCATTCCTATCTACCTCTGAATATTCAAGTGAGAGCCTCTCTCATTATCACATTTTGATGTTTGAAAAGAATTTCTTTGTCATCTGAAAACAGCAGAATTAGTTTCAATCTATTATCAAAAATATAATTAAATTGAATTCTGTTCAATGATGAAAATAAGCCAATATCATGATTATGGTTCCATATATTTTATTGTATTCAGAACAGAATCATTAAACTATCATTCAACAAAGTCAGAAACTTTAACAGAAGGAAGACTGGCAAATGGGAGATAGTTTTGGGAAAACAACCGATGTTTAACACTGTTTTATATAGGACCAAATATTGGAATGTTCACTTGGTTAACTCATTAGAAACTCACTTTTCATGACATGTAAAATGATAGCCAGTTCTGATATTTAAATGCAAGAGCTGATAATGATATGGTACTGTTTGGTTCTGTTAATTCTGTGGTGTAACCCTGGGTTGTTAACCTTTGTTTAATACTTACGGGTGATTGAGGTTGATGTAATACTTACGGGTGTTTGAGGTTGATGTAATACTTAAGGGTGTTTGAGGGTGATGTAATCCTTACGGGTGTTTGAGGTTGATGTAATACTTACAGGTGTTTGAGGTTGATGTAATACTTACAGGTGTTTGAGGTTGATGTAATACTTACGGGTGTTTGAGGTTGATGTAATACTTACAGGTGTTTGAGGTTGATGTAATACTTACAGGTGTTTGAGGTTGATGTAATACTTACAAGTGTTTGAGGGTGATGTAATACTTACAGGTGTTTGAGGTTGATGTAATACTTACAGGTGTTTGAGGTTGATGTAATAATTACGGGTATTTGAGGTTGATGTAGCGGTCAGGGTTTAATACTTACAGGTGTTTGAGGTTGATGTAATACTTAGGGGTGTTTGAGGTTGACGTAATACTTAGGGGTGTTTGAGGTTGATGTGATACTAAGGGGTGTTTGAGGTTGATGTAATACTTAAGGGTGTTTGAGGTTGATGTAATACTTACGAGTGTTGAGGTTGATGTAGCGGTCAGGGTTTAATACTTACGGGTGTTTGAGGTTGATGTAATACTTACGGGTGTTTGAGGTTGATGTAATACTTACGGGTGTTTGAGGTTGATGTAATACTTAAGGGTGTTTGAGGTTGATGTAATACTTAGGGGTGTTTGAGGTTGATGTAATACTTACGGATGTTTGAGGTTGATGTAAAACTTAGGGGTGTTTGAGTTTGATGTAATACTTATGGGTGTTTGGGGTTGATGTAACACTTACAGTTGTTTGAGGTTATGTAATACTTACAGGTGTTTGAGGTTGATGTAATACTTACGGGTGTTTGAGGTTGATGTAGCGGTCAGGTATTAGTCCCTCCTTCCCCTGGTACAGCCCCTCCCACCAGTCCTGAGACACGCGGTGATACACCAACAGGGTGTCATGCTTCTTAAACGACAACTCTCTCTCCGTCCTTCCCTCAAAGTCGTACAGTGCTACAGCTTCAAAGATCTGTGCATCTGTCAAAAGCAAAAGTCAAACAAACCGAAATTAGATACACAGTTTACTCAGCTAGTGACTGATAAGTTCTATGTGAATCCAACCTGAAAGAAATAGACAGTTTAAAATACATGTTTATTTGTTAAACTTAAAAAAATAATAATTTACGATTACTAGTACTCAGTTTGATTTTTAGATTTTAATATTACATGGGTTATTTTTTTAAATATTATTTCTATGAATTAGTGAGTTAAATATTTGAAGCTTCTGTGTTTCAATATGGAGAATTTTGTACTTTGTTTTTTAAATTTTTAAAAGGCAAGAGCCTGGGTAGTTAGGAACTAAAACCATTAAACAAAGTCCTTTAAGGGGTAGAATCTCATGCTTACAGAACTGAAATTAAAACTACATCTAAATATTCTACTCGAAACAAACTGCTCATATTTAAACATTTAGGTTAATTTTGACATGCTTTTCCTACTTTTGTTAAATTTTTCATGTTATTATTCATTCATTTTAACATAGGCGGAACTTTCAACAATTAATAATCACTGAATAAGGAGACGCACATATTTTTCACTCACTGGAGCCTTAATTTGCTATGATATATCCCAATCCAGCCCTAGACATGAAACCATGTTTTGTAATATGCCAGCCCCCTTGTGCTGTAAATGGGTACATGTATTAGTGCATACATTGGAGTAAGCAGTGCAGAGTTAAGTCTTATTTGTAACTTGGCCTGTACACATGAACCTAACAATAAACATTAGCTTGTCCATGCGCAAATCTAGAATCTCTCTGAAACACCCCCTGGACAACACAAAAGGTTTTTTTTTTTTTTGGAGAATGTTGCAAAACTTAAAATCCCAAATTCCCTATCAAGCCTATGGTGATTACCAAAATATTTTTTTTGGATATAAACCCTCCATGAAAACACAGACTCAAAAATGAAGAACAACAAGAGGCCCATGGGCCTTATAGGTCACCTGAGCATTATGCAACAACTTTCCAGTGATTGAATTTAATTCATCATAACAATACACTTAGCAGTTGCTTAGTTTGTTTACTTAATACCCATACACAAGGTAGGGGAACAAAAAATGCATTTCAACTAATCAGTTATATTCAGCAATAATCAGTAGTGCCCCTACCACACATGAACCCCTGACCCTTAGGCCTTGATATTTGATTACGGTAATACCAAGGAGCAGATTTCAAACCATTCATTCATTTTCAGTATATAAGTAGTGCCCCCCCCCTCTTCTGTGGTACCCCTGACCCTGGGGTCTTGAAATTCACAATTCTGGAAGATTAGGGTCCTTGTCCATCATAACTATATAGGTAGTTCATCTGCTTAATACCCTAGAGCAGAGAAGAATTTTTTTTAAAGATTTAATGTATTTTCACTATAAAATCTATAGAGCCCCGCCCTAACACCAAAACCCCTGACCCTGGGGCCATAAAATTCAAAATTTTGGTAGAGGCACTCTTGTTCATCATAACTATGCACTTAATAGTTAGTTTATTTAATACCCAATAGCAATGAAGTAGATTTTCAAAGAATTCATGTATTTTCACTATATAATCAATAGAGCCCCACCCTAACACCAGAACCCTTGACCCTGGGGCCATAAAATTCACAATTTTGGTAGAGGCACTCTTGTTCATCATAACTATGCACTTAGTTAGTTTATTTAATACCAAGGAGCAGAGAAGAAAATTTTCAAAGAATTCATGTATTTTCACTATATAATCAATAGAGTCCCCCCTAATACCAGAACCCCTAATCCTGGGGCCATAAAATTCACAATTTTGGTAGAGGCACTCTTGCTCGCCATAACTAGGCACTTAGTTAGTTTATTTAATACCCAGGAGCAGAGAAAAAGATGTTCAAAGAATTCATGTATTTTCACTATATAATCAATAGAGCCCCGCCCTAACACCAGAAACCCTGACCGTGGGGCCATAAAATTCACAATTTTGGTAGAGGCACTCTTGCTCACCATAACTAGGCTCTTAGTTAGTTTATTTAATACCCAGGAGCAGAGAAGAAGATGTTCAAAGAATTCATGTATTTTCACTATATAATCAATAGAGCCCCACCCTAACACCAGAACCCCTGACCTTGGGGCCATAAAATTTACAATTTTGGTAGAGGCACTCTAACTCATCATAACTATGTACTTAGTTAGTTTATTTAATACCCAGGAGCAGAAAAGAAGATTTTCAAAGAAATAATGCATTATCACTACCTACTTATTTAGCCCCACCCTAGCACTAGAACCCCTGACCCCAGGGCCATGAATTTCACAATTTTGGTAGAGGACTCATTGCTGATTACAATCATGCAAACAGTTTGACTGCTTGATGCTTGGGAGTAAAGAAGAAGATTTTTAAAGATTGCATTAATTTTAGTGGTTTTGGCCCCACCCCTCAGGCCCCTGGGGGGCAGGGATCATGAAATTCACAATTTTTGTTCCTCTTCACCCATAGATGCTTTGTGCCAAATTTGGTTGAAATTGGTTCAGTGGTTGCAGAGAAGAAGCTTAAAATCTTCAAATGTTAACGCACAACGCACAACGCACGACGCACGACGCACGACGACGGACGAAAACGGATAGCAATAGGTCACCTGAGTTTACTCAGGTGACCTAAAAACAAATATAACCTATTTTTTGAGTAACATACACCTAAGAAAATCTTTTTGGATTTATAATGTTAAGGACTTCATGACAACTCAAATCCATCATGTAGAGAATGAAAAGAGTAATTCTTTCTCTCTATTTACTCACTAGATATCATCAAATTAAAATATTATCTCACTAATATACCAAATGGGGCACCAAAAATAATCCTGGTCAAGGCACCAAAACAACAGCAGGATGCTACATAAATAAATCTCATTCTATTTTATTCGCCATTTCCTGTGCAATCAACAACAACTAAATGACACAGAGGCAATAACATGTGCTTACTACGGAACCAAAACTTCTGGGTTAGGGAAGATTAAAACTGAAACAGATGCAAATTAAAAATCAACTTGAGCAAATTGAACATGGTTTAAATGTGTCCAGTCAAAGAATGAGAGTGAAACAGAGAGCCTCTAGGTATAAGAAGTTACCAGTTGCTAAAAAGTAGCCAACGTATGAAGCCAATTTATATTTTGTATCTTTATTATAGTTAATAAATACTTGTATGTTCTAATTTCATTTCATTCTAACATAAACATTTTGGAAATATTATCTTTAAAAAAAGTAACTAAAAAAGAAGAAAGATATTGGCAACTCTACACTTATTTCCCCCTCTCTGCTTCTCTGTTCATTCCATGACAAAGAACACTACAGACCAATGTAGACAGGCAAGCTCTGAATAATAATTGTTTCCATTCAGGAAATAAAAACAAAATTGTGATGTGAGAACTGAGATATAAATAAAGATATATCTTACATCCTTACCTAGGGAACACCCTGGAAGAACACTCAACCGTGTCATTACCATGGCAACACATATCACATGGTACAGTGAATTTTAAATCAACCAGTGTGATAAATAAGTGACATTGAGATGATAAAATTTTTCAATTCTTTTTGAAAAGATACCAAAGATGCTCAAGTAATATAAGAGATATTAAACAAAAGACATTTTAAAAATGCTTATGAAATTACAATTTTGAAAACAATTCTGACAAAAAAGGTTTAGATGTTCCAAAGTTAACATGCATTTTACACTGAAATATGATATTTGACTTTAAATAAGTATGTGTTTGTACTGATTATGTAAATGATACAACATATTCAGTGTACATACTAAGTGGGGTACATACTATTCTGAATAACATCAATTCAGTGTATATATAACTCTCAAAGAACGACAGATCTGTAAGCAAAGGCCTCCCTTCTAAAGAAAGCAACATTTTTAAACATCCGATTCCAGTAAAACTCTAGAATTCATCCCTGCCTACAGATCTGGTGAAGTATAGAGAGATAGAACACACACAGACAGACAGGCAGACAGGTATTTACCATCATCATCTTCATCATCGTCCTCCTCGCTCGCAGCAGAACTTGGATCCACCTCTATATCTGTTATATCATTATAACTCTCCGCACTGAAAACAGGAATACAGTGTGTAATCAAAACATAAATTAATGACATCTTGCATAGATAATATATAAAAAGAAATTATAAGATTGATTTAATAGTTTATTACAACAATCCTTACATGGAAAACGCAGATCATTGGGTGTAAAAAGTAATGCTTAAGAAGTCTACCAAGACTAAATTACAACTGTTATACAGTGATTTAATTATCCGGTTTTACAATCATTCGTACATGCAAAAAATCTGCATATTTCTGAAATTTTTCTTAATTCATTTAGCTATCTAGAGACTAATTTTTTTTAATGACATTCAATAATTCATCAATACAATGAAACAGCTCAGCAAACTCCACTAAATTTATATTACAATAAGCAAATTATGCAATAACAGATATCACAATAAGCAGATCAAGTCATTCAATCACTTACTCTGGATCATCGACAATACATTTCTCATAAACTTCGCCGCCATCACAAGGGAAGATATCTTCGTGGTGGATGATGATTGTCTTGATGACCTCGTGGACGTTGCCTTGGTACGACACCTGGTCACGGTCTGATGGGATCGGGAGAAGCGTTGGACCGAAGCAGATGGCAAGGTTGTAAGGGTCCATCATATTCTCATCCGAATACTCAGATAAACTGAAATAAAATGAACATTTGTTATAAATAAAAGTATTTCAAACCTTGAGAAATTGTTCAATATTAAAAAACTTGTAATAGAATTGGCTTTTATTTGTTCGCATATCTTATTTTTTTCTTTCTGTATATTTACTATTGGGTAAGAGTAGTGCCTAAGAAAGCAAGTGAATGTTTCTATTGCACCTAAATGATGATATGTTATAGTTATCAATTAAAAGCTTATAATATTAATAATAAGAACATCAAAAACAGACTTCATCAAGACATGAATATAATAGAATTACTTACTGATTGAGGAAGGCAAAGAGATAACGCATGACAACCAGAACACATCGCGGTAATGGTGACAGGAGCTCTTTAATCTTCTCCACGCGCTGTCCATCATCTAATTCTGAAATGTAAAGGCACCCGGCCTTGAACTCCAAAACCCACCATACAGGATCAATACATCCGCACAAACCAATGACCCGGTCAGCTAGTCCGAACAGTGGAACAGACTGACAAAGTCATAACGGTCTGAGAGACGAACATATTGAACATGTATGGTGGGCCTTGGAACAGCAGAAATGAGGCAAGGATCATACAGGTATATAGAGCTGGCATGAACATGATCACAATATCAGGGTCAAAGGTCATAGGTAACATGCACATTTAAACTTTTGATAACATTAAAAACATAACAAATATGATTTTAAAAGAAGACAACTTCATTGATTTTACAATGCACTTTCTTTTTTTTTCAGGAAAAAATGAAACACGTCTTTATCAATTAGTTATGGAAATTAATAAGATTTTAAGATTTTTAACAAAGAAAATTTAATGAAGAATTTACATGAAGCATAAATCGATTAATAAGCAGATTTCAGTTTTTGATAATTAGTCAGGATTACAGTTATTAACAAGTATGTAGCAAGATAGCCATGAGGACGTTAATAGCTAATAATGTTAAAGGTTGTAAATAATGAATAAACATGTATGTAGTTAATAGAATTATAGCTAGAAAATAAGATGTTATGACCTTAATAACGATTAAAATGAGTGATTAGGAAATAAACAGTCAATAAAGCAAGCCCCCAGCATGCATGTTCAAGTATGTTATACTAAAGCTCCTGTCTGTCAGATAAATTGTATAAATTGTGTAAAGCTAATTCTCATATTACGTTTAACATTCTTACATTGAATATTGACAAATATAGTAATATTTATTATAATCAGTTATATTCCTGTATTAGTAGCTATATCCTTAGAATATTATGGTTGGCTAGATATAGAGTTGTGTTTTAAAACAGCAGCTGCATTTTAGCTGAAATATATGTCTCTTACCACGCAATAATGCTGATCAAAAAAAGTTTCATTCATCAACTTGTTTTAGTTCAGCTAAGAGTGAAACTAAATTTTCAAAGAGATTGAAAAAAAATTTGACACACAAATAATTTTAATTTCTTGCATCATTCTTTCTCTCAACAATAATATTTTAAGGAATTTTATCTCTGTGCTGTATGTTAATAGGTAGAAATAATGACTACTCCCTGAACAACAAACACTTACTACTCCCTGATATCAGCTCGTCAAATAGAGGCAGGGGAAACAGAGGCTCGCGGAGCTCTCTGAAGTACAGTTTGAGAACCCCAGCTACTGAGTTGATGTCACTTGGATCCATGTCAATTAATGGATCCTCCCCTGTAAATAGTCAAATCATTAATGAGCATTAACAGATCCTCCCTAATAAGTAGTCAAATCATAAAGGAGAATTATTGGATCCTCCCCTGTAAGTAGTCTAATTATTAATGAGAATGGATCCTCCCCTGTAAGTAGTGAGAATATTTGACTTCATTTTAAGTCTACTTTCACATTTTACAAGAGATATCATCTACATATTTTATCGTTATCAAATAAGAATTATGATCAATTCTAACCTTTCTCAAACTCGGCTTTGAATTCGTTAATTTCAACCTGAGCTCCAGGAATCCTGAAGATTCCCTGGTGATGCATTCCTGGAAATAAAGAAATGCCACGTCAACAGATGTAAATACACGGGGGTACATTTCAATGGAGATTTCATGTCATATGGATTTCTTACCATACAAGTTAATTGCCCGTATACAACTTTTAACAACCAGTGGAATTTCTTGTCCAGTTGCCTGAAATGAAGAAGACATATAGTTAGAAGTTTTAAAATTATAATGTTTGCCAATTTCTTTCTATCACAAATTCAGATCTACTTCTGAACACACTAGAATTTGATAAAATTCCAAAAATCACCCCATCTAAATACATTGTGTGAATAGATTTTAGTTCATAAATCAAGATATTGACTCAAAGTTCCTTTTTTCACCAAAAGAAAATCAGCATTAAATTTCAATGACACTGAAATGGAGGGGTTTAACACATAGAACCTACCTCACAGTACTCTTCCAGACTCCCCCCAAACAACTTGGGCTGTCCCACAATCTGACTGCGATTGATCCGCCTCTTCTTAGGTTTGGGGGGTAGGGATGGAGGTCTACTGAAAAAATCCAAAATGTAAACACCATTCAACAAACGTTCAGCATGCAAGTACAAGCAGTGAGTATAGGGTCAACACCAACACATGCAATATTTTTAGATAACATATCAACACAAACAATTCATTCCAACCACATGCAGATTCAATATACATTTACAGTGAAATCTCAGTATTGTGAGTTATAATGAATCTCCAAAGAGAACATGCTTCATTACATATTTGTAATCATGTTTGGCAAAGAATGACTTCGTAATTAATAATGACTAGGTTATTTTTCACATTCACCCTTAATATACCTCTATGTAATAAATCCGACTGAGTGAGAGAGGGAAAGAGAGAGAGTGTGAGAGCTATAAGTGATAGAGGGAAAAAAAATGCTTGACAAAGTAATTAAAATTCATAATGACTACCATTCAATACCATGCAGGAATATGATTATTTGATGTATATATATGGTACCATGCAAGTCACACAAATGAACTCAATTGAAAGATAGACAAGTATTGCTGATGCAAAGAGTACACATTTTTCTGTCAATTTACTTTAACACTCAGTTAAATTTATTTCTTGAACAGAAACAAAGGACTAAAAAAACAAAACATTTTTCTATATTTTTAAGAAATGATTCAGACAATGATAGAAAATGAACCTGGTGACCCACGACACATCCTTGACCTTTGACCTTACCCTGAGGTTGAGATGTTGTCCCCTAATGCCCTTTGGATTATACTGTATTTTCCCTGTAGTCTGGCTATCTGGTTACAGCTTTGTGTATACTTCCGGAATTTCTATAAATTAACAATTTAAATTACTTAAATGAAGGCAGTATTTCTTTCATTTTCATTTATCAATACAAACTATCAAAGTTAAGCATCATTATGACATTAAATTAATACGCAAAATCCCAATACATGTATATCCAGCTTGGCACAGAATTTTCAACAAATTTTTAAGCTTTAAAGTCAGAAATGCACATATTCTATTTTTTTTTTCCACACCGAGTACTTTTCTATATATTTTTTTAAATACATTAGTATTTTTTTACTTGATTACCTTTCCTTTTTTTTTGACACACAAGTACTTATAAAACATAGAGAATAAAACCCCCTTACATTAATATAGAAGGCCTCCATCTCCAGCCATTCACTTCGCTGTTTGGCCGCCTCGTGGGGGGACCGGGGAGGGGGGTTCTCCTCTAGGAAGAAGCCCGAGACGTCGTAATTTTTCCCGGTGATCATCTCGTTCAGGGATTTCTCCGTGGCCTCCATGGTTTTCCACGTCTCGTCATTCTCGAGCCTGAGTTGTACGAGACGATCACCGATGGTTTTATATCTCTGGAGAATGTCATCCTGTACGGGCTTCTGAGCACTGATTTGTTGGACCTGTTCATGTATTATGTTATACAAGATTAAGTTTGTAATTCTGTCAAATTAAATCATTAGTCTATTACTGTGGATTCCTAATTTTTCGCGAGTACTTATTATCGCAAATGGGCTCTTCAACGTCATATCGCGAGAATAATAATCTGCGAATGGTTAGTTTATCAAGAGATTTAACATAGATTTCAACATCATTAAAACAAAAGCGAGTAATTTTAATTCGCGAGTGACGCTTCTCGCAAAATTACATGATTATTATTTCCTCGCGTTAAATTAGGAATTTACAGTATTTAAAATGCTTATATCTTTGAAACTTGTTAATTTTCAGAACATATGAATTTTAACTGATAAACCTTAACTGGCAGAATTGTAGAGGGAGGGGTTGTCAATCTCAATCTGTTCAGGAAGAGTTTTTATGCATTCTATAATTTATTCATTATAATATCTCCAATACCATTTTGTTGAAGTAACAGTATTTATTTATAAATTTAATATTCATTATCTTTCTCTTTAAAAGATTCCTTTCCAAACTTAAAATAAGCTAGAAAACTTTTAAAACATACTGTATAACATAAATCAATATTAATTAAACTGCTTGTTTGTGTTCTATTGCTTGTGTTCTATTTATGTTTTTGATTAGATATTAAAGTGATTATTAATTGTAAGGACATAATGTATTTATAAGTACTTATAGATAAGTAAAAGCATATCATAAGTCTAGTCATATTTAAGAGACGCATTCGTACTGGCACATTTCTTTAAGTTTCAATATTGCTAATTACATGTACCATCACTTCCTATTTATAAATTTAATTTATTGGTTGACTTTTGTATAAACCAGACAAGTTTTTTAATGTCCTTCCTTCACAAAACTTCCCCTTTCCATTTAACAATTAGCAGTTTTTAAAAGAAAAAAATAATTGAAAATAATTTGGATATTTTTAAAAATCATATTATCAAGGATTCATTTTATAAGTGGTGGATCCAAAGGGAGTACCGTTAAAAGCAGAGTACATCCTTTAGAACGACTGCTTAGTCACATTACATCTGACTACATTATGTTCTCTGAACAGTGCTTATATCTCACCTCGTCTCCTTTACAAGGCTGGAAGTCAAACTTTTTGGGTAACATGAATGCTGCGTTGTACAGCTCTATGAAGCGTTGTTTGTCCGCCTGGGGGTCAAGGTCACCCACACACTTCTGTATGACCTCGATGGCACTGTGATGCGTCTTACTGATGTTCTTATGACACGACTGGTACATCATCATTGTACAGCGCACGGAGTTATGATAGCCAAAGTCCATACACTGTAAAACACATGGTAGTAAATATATACATTAATTGTATGCTACCTTCAAGATCACAGATTTACATTTATACATTATAGTACCATTAGTTTATATATATATACATATATTTGTATGTAAATCATTATTTTTGTATGCATGGATATGTGTAACAGTAAGTGTATGTTTGTGTATGTGGGTATACATATATTCAGATTAGAATGTTAAATATCTATTGAACTAACTCCAAGAGATTAGTTTGCATCAAGTTTATAATTATATGCTAAGTACTTATTAATTGAAATTATTATTCTGTTAATACTTAAATGATTTTTTTTTAATGACCGTCTTCAATACTTAGGGTACAGGTTTGCCAGACTGGCTGTGTAGAGGTATCATCCCCTGGTGCCCTTTGTATTCAAGATGCACTAGTTATATATCAGAGTACTGCCATTATTACAAGAAAATTTTTTGTTTGTTTTTTTTTATCATCCTATGGTTTTCCTATACTTTTGATCCAGTAAATCCTACATTTTCATGATGATACATCTTGTGGTGATGCACTTCTCAATGTCAAACTTAATCACTAGTCATATTACATTATACACCTATGATATAGAATTGTAATCTGTGTAATCATATTGTAATAATTTGTTCATGCCCCCCGAGGGCCTTTGATTGGTGAATAAACATATGACATATACATGTATCTGGTATACAGGGGCACCTAATGTGATAACACATACACACAATTAATGTCTTGGCATCAGTAGTAGAGTAATAATGTAAAGAATGAATCATCAAACTTTCAAAAAAACAGAGGCAAAAAAGAAACTTCTTTTGAACTACAAACTACCACGTAGATCATTTTTAACAATGATGTGCACAGATGGTGGATCTTTTTTAATGCATTCTAATGCTTTAAATGAGTGACTTCTATTCATTGCAAGTTATGCGCATCAATTTTACTTGGAAAATATACAAATTCATAATAATAGCTCTGTATCTTAATCAATGGATATTAAGTTTTTAAACAGATAGTGAGTTATGTCCCTTACATCCACAAGATCTGAGATGTCCTCTGTGAAGTACTTGCTGACCCCGGCGTTAGCTGACTCTATACACAGTAGGTAGTCGTTCCGAGCCTTTAAGGCTTTCAGTTTGTTCTCTGCATATTTGTTCTGTTTCTGTAAGACATCAAATAAACTTCCTTAATCAACTACAAATTTTATTCCACAAATCTTACATATTGTTCTGGGATTTTTACAAAACCAATTCAGTTCCACTGAATCACAAAATTCAGATTTTAAAATACTTCTTTTTTTTTTATAAAAAACTCCTTTGGCTTCAACTGGTTTGGAAAGTGCTCCATTTGTCTTGCTAAATTTATTGCAGTGGCCTTTCTTTTCTGTTTGCCTTGTGAAGACCTTTAGTTTGTTTCTGACCTACCCTTGAGTTGACCTACCTTTTCTGTTTGCCTTGTGAAGGCCTTTAGTTTGCGGTTACTGGAGACGTTTTTCCCAGCTAACTGCTGCTCTAGTTTGTTCTTTTGACTCTCCACGGCTCGTAGTTTACTCTCGGCCTGCATACTTTCTGTTTGGTAGGTATGATAGGTCTTCATGGCCTGCAAAAACAGGTTCAAAAATAACATTAATTTTCTAATACAAAATAAAAAAAAAAATTTAATTTACATAAAATACAAATGAAAACGACCCTCTGCAGAAATGATATCTATTGCAATGAAATGAAAAGTCTTAAAGCCAAGAAAAAGCATTTTTGAGGCTAAAAATTTTATGCAGTAATTTTTTCCCCCAATGATAGAGTAATTTCCCTTAGCCAAGGACCATTTCTTCCTTAACATATAAGTAGATTTCTATCTTTACATAGTACTTTATGTCACATGTTAAGTACTCTTTATTAAGAACCATTCAAATTCTGTACCCAATATGTGACATAAATACAATCAACTTGTGATAAAGAATACAAAAATATAGATGTTTAAGAAATGTGGAATCTCTCTTTGTTATGACTTTATCACGAGGCTGTCAGATTTTATTGGTTTTGTGGTCCTCCTGTCTAATTTTAACAGGCTTCAGACATCCTGTGGAGGCTTCTCCTCCAGATGGGTTTCTTTTCTGGTAAAGCCTGGCATCAATATTATCAGGATCTCCCGTTCATATTACATAATATCCAGCAATAATACACAAAACAGATAAGGCTGACACACCAGAGGAAAAAGTCTAAGATAATTTTTGATTTCATTATTGCTCTATCTCTAAAGCAGCTTTAAAATGTAAACTTTTTGGCAAAAAACATTTCTTTTATTAGCTCTGAATACTTAAACTTAAAAGCTTTCAGAATGTTTTGAAGCTATTTTTTTTTTATCTTATTTTTGTTTTTTTTGTTTTTTTAATTTGAAATTACAATTGATCAGGGAAAACTGCCTCAGCAACCTAAACATCCCCCAAACAAAGGACTCCCACAGCAGCTGTCAGGGTCATTAGGTAAATAAAGGGATTTCTATATAACAGCTTGGCACCTCTAACTGCCTGGCTCCACACTCCACCGATCAAACAAATTGTTCACCATGGATTTCTCTGGGTCACCAATCACAGAGAGAGACAAGTCCCACAGGGACCAACCAGGGCTGTTCCAATGACTTCTCCCTTGATTATTAGATTACTAAGTACACTTATGGGTGTCACTGACTTTTGTTGCTCTTCATTGAAACTGGATATATTTACAGGTCTCCATTTCAAAAAGGCAGCCCCTTGTGTGCAACATATGTGTTATGTCTTGCAGATAATTAGCTTGATTTGAATATAGAGAGGAACAGCTGTGAATTTGGGGGCAGCCTGGGAAAAAATCGGGAGCACCTGCTTCCTGGTGTGGTAGATAGGGGCAACAGTGGCTGATAATTATCAATAATTACACAATTTCCTCAAAATAGCCAGATTTTCTACCAACTTCATGTTTATTTTGCCATTTGCTTGTCTTTCATCCTCACTCGATTTCTTTCTTACCCAAAACTTCTATGAAATCGTGCTTGTTATTCTTTAATCTACTCCCTTAGATTATTTTTATACTTCTGTCAATGTCTAGCTATTTTAGTAAAATTATTCTGAATCACATCCCTCACTCTTTATGACACAACAAAGGAAAATCTCCAGCTGCAGAATTTCTCATTAAAACCCTTCAGTTCTTCTGACCCCTACACTGCAACATCTGGGTAACAAATCCCATAGCACTGTCTAAACCATATCATGCTCTCCAAGACATTCCCCATTCTCATTTGGCATTTCACAATATTGCAAAAATTGCAGCAAGTAACATAAGAAATAGATTTCCCCATAAAATATCCTTTGTTCTTCATCCCCTCCAGCTAAGATGTAAAGCCTTCACCCATTTCTTTCCAGCTCTGTTGGAAAGATTTGTATTTTTACCAACTCTATACTTAGCATTCAAATTTGTTCATCCTGAGCTCAAACCTAGTAGCTAGGTCAAACACAAACTGTCAGGAGTGGGGTCCCCATAGAGTCAAGACCACAGCTTTTTACCCCTGTCACTTCTGTAGCTAATTTCATCTCTTGGGGGTAATAGGTAATGACACATAACATGTCTGCTTCAATAAGACTCTCTAAATGTTGAATTAGTCATTGCTGCTGCCTCCTGATATTAATGTTTTCACCCATGTCAGGTTTGTTTGTGATAATAATTGCTACTTTTGACATTTATGATTATACATTTGCCTGTTATTACACGTGTCTCAACAAATTGTAATCATATATAAGTATATAACCAGGGGTCGTTAATGTTAAATTTCATTACAGGACATTATATCTGGTCTTTTTTTCTTTGAATGTTTTAATCACAAAAGGCTGAAATTCTTACACTTGCATCATAATTGAACTAAATAATGGTAAATATTTCTTTTGACGTTTGACTTACGTTTTGTAATTCTGTTAATGTCTTCATAATATCTTCATGGCACTCCATTCCTATATCATGACACTGTCAAAAAATAAAAGAGAGATTTAAAATACATAAAAATATTTCACTGATACCACAAATATGTACCAATATCATACATTTGATTAAAATCAGTTTGAAATCTCACAAGATCATCACTATGAGGGTTATCAAAGAATCATCAAAGCAACAATTTTAACTAAGCCAGTCAATTTCCTTATTTAAAAAATGTTTAAGCATAATAAATAAATAAAACATTGACATTTATTCAGAAACCTACAGAAATGTGCATTCAATATTTTATTTTTTGGCAACCCCCTTTTTTGTAGCTTGACAACAATTCATCCAAGAGCAGTACATTTTACAAGCCCATGGGATGGCTTCTGAGTTATGTGAATTTTTAACAGATTACTGGGCTTCATAACTTGTGTTTTCCACACATGCCGTAGAATCAATATCTATTTGATTAATAAACTTTTGACCATGCATCTAAATATACCTTATGGCATTTAGAAGGTACTATATTAATAAAGCCTTGCTAGAGTCACATCTCTCCAGGAGAACTGCTTATTAAGTTCCCTGTCTGTCCTTCATCAAATGGCCAAGCTTATAGCTGTCCACTATCCTAATTACAGATCTAATAATTCTATACATCTCCTATTGTATATAGAGTTCATAAAACCAAATCAGGAAACCTATCAAGTGCCTAGGCTCTGCAGACCACAAACTAATTATACAGATGTACGTCTCTTGTCTCAGAGAAAGACTAGACTTCTATAATTACCTCTGCAGACCCTTACTTACTGAACAGCTAGATATTCTCATTTCAGTCAACAATTTTAGAGAGGGAAGTAAAAATCCTTATTTGAGATATGTGAAATTTATTGATCTTTCCCTCTTTCTAAGGATCCCCAAGTGAATTCCTTTAAAGAAAAGGATAAGGATTTTTTTTTTGATTTCATTGAGGTGAAAATTTCATTAGGAAGTCTAGAGAGATATATTCCCCTTCCTCCCATTAGCATATGCTTTATGTCCAGGATGTCTCTCACTCAAGCCTCACTATCCTTCTCTCTCTCTCTCTCTCCCTTCCATCCATCCCCAGAAGTAGCTTTGTATAATGGCAGACCTGGTAAGGAGATTAATGTGTGATTGAACTATGAAGTGATGCTACTCTTCCTGCAACTAATGCCTCTCTCTGACAGAACAGACAATAAAATGACAGGCAGCCCTCAAATCTTCTACCTCACTCAATCTCATTTACAACTTACACATCAAGAATTAACAAAATTGTGAAGAAGAAAAAATTCTTAGTTATAACTTATTACAATATGTATGGTGTCTTTTTATGAAATAGAAATCAGTTTTGATGAAGCAATAAAAAACCCGAGCGATGATTGCATTATAATTCTCAGAAATGACTATGAAAGATCTCAAAGAAATATATATACATATTGTGCAATGAAAATGTTCAATTTGAAAGTATAATGTTCAGTTGTAAAGGGAGGGGGCACTATAGAGAACTTCATCATCATTTCAGCTAATTTGTTTACACCTTCTTATGTCATTACATTTACTGACTCTCAGGAACCCTTACAGACAGACAATTAAACCTACACAGAGCCTCCAAACTTCACACAATCTGAAGCATGTGGATCTGCTTTTTAACAATTTGGTGGAAGTATGTGTCATTAAATCTAGAAACAAGGGGCTAGGTAATTTTCTTCAAAGATGCATGCATGCACAGACTGGTAATTATCTTTTTTAATAACATAAAATGTAAAATTACCCTACTACATGATATTGAAAGTGAGAAAAAAGGCAATTATTGCCAACGCATGTGTTTTTAATATTTCAAACTAATTTATCTAAAAACATGAAACTAGGAACATATAAGTCTCACATCTGGCTAGGTTTAGAAATGACAGATAATCAATGTCAATCACTGCCCTGCCAGCTCCATCTCTGGACCATTCCGTTATTGTGGTCAGAAACTGACCAGGAGGGGAGAGTGGAATGCTGGGAAAAATCACATGACAACTCCTACATCTCAAAGCACACACAGAAAACATTCACCATAACACAATGTATGTGTCAGACAAGTGAATTAAAGGGGCTAATTCCATTAACTAACCACAGGTTAATAAGGAGCTTGATTTGGACCACAGGAAACTAGTGAAGGATTTACAGTTCATGTACCTCCCCCATACTGTTTTCACAAGATCGTTGTTACCTATCCCTTATATCTAGCCCTGACCTCATCCCTCAACTTGTAGACATAAATCACAATCTACTCTCTCTCTCTCTGATGGGTGATAATTTAAATAAATATATATTTCAGCACCAACTTAATTCATATATCAGCAACATTTTGGAAAAGAGACCATATGACCAAGCCATTCTATTTCAGCAATGATTCATGACTAACAACTTGATTCCCTTAAAAAACTTCTGAGGAGACTGGATTTTGTTTTTGTAAGATGTATATAGTGGAAACTTTACTGCATGATCAATTACTTCTCAAAAAACTAATATCTCATTCCTCTTGTACAACTAAAAGCTTTCCCATGACTTAAAACATTCCCTAATTCTTCTCCAGGAAGAGTTTATTGAGTGTAAATGAATCCCTCTCATCATTAGAGTAATATGTGAGGTTGTTGGCTGAATTTATTCCTAAAATAAGTAAAAATCCTTCAATGAACTTCCCCTGAACTCAGTAGATAACCAACCCCTTACTAAAGCTTCTTGTAATGGGATCTGGGGAGGCTTCATTCTGTATCAATACTGATCTCAAATCTCCAAGATAGAGATTTTTTATGTCATGAAATGAAAACATTATTTTGAGAAAGTTTTTTGTCTGTTTTTCCATAAAATAAATCTTATATATTTCAGTGAACTTGAAAATATCAGAGCCCTTCTAACACCATGCTATATATGAACTGCCTGTTAGCCGAGTCTTTCATGAGCCCTAGAGGCTCAATGAGGGAAAATGTTCTGATTTTTGGATGCATAACTTTCAATTTTGTGACTGCTACATAACTTACACTTTTTGTACAGCTCTATATCTTACAAGTTTGTGACTGCTTTTATAACCACTAATACTTTTTGACTAATTTATAACCTACACTTTTGTGACTTTGTTATAACTTACACTCCTGTGAATCCTCTGTGAGTTGTCCATGATGGTGTTGAAGCGCTGTACCATCTGATTGCCGTAGATTTCACTCAGGGTCTGGTGGTCCCGCGACTCCTTCTTTGTTATGTCCAGGACCTGCTGCCATGTTGTGAATGTGGAGAATAATGACCAGTGTTCCCTCCTGTAAAGGTCAAGGTAAAGATAAAACACAGGTCAAGGTCATACATAAATCAGGTTCAGATTGGAATATGTTAAAATTTATGATTTTAATTTGAAGTGCTGCTTGGTGTTTTAATTTTGGAGATTAAAAAAACACACATCCACAATGAGTTTACTGTTTTATATCAAATAAAGTATCTGTATTTCCTAACTTGAAAAAAATGTAATATTTAAAGAAAAGTGATTTTTTTGCTAATTGCTATACATATAACTGCATATAATGTCATTCCATCCAAAATATCCTAAGCTTACTTTTGTTTTTCCTGCCTATGGCGTAATTTTGTGTTTTTGACCAGTTTCTCTAGATTTCTGGCGTAGTCCATTTCCACTTCCGATAGCCTCCTGAAAAAGTCCTGGAGTTCTGTAACCATGGCAACCTGGATCTCCAGGCGATTTTCCAGACATTTGAGTTGTTCGTTAAGCTGGCTCCGTACATCTGTAAACAGAACAACATCATTGGTCAAAATGTGCACCAGGGGAAAAATACGAATATGATTTAATATTCCTAATGATCGATGTATCAAAATGGCTATAAAAAATTCTCCAAATGAAAGAATTGATATCAAATAAGTGGAACATTTTTCAGTTGGTATAATAACAAAAGAAGTTCATATTCTTAATTTTTTATTTTACAGCAGATCTATCATGTAGAAATCTGCAAGTAAAAAGGTCACATATTTTCAAATTGGCCTTGTATTGGAGATCACAATACTGACATCAATGGTATATATGCCATAGGATTTTTCAGACACTAGTACTGAGACGTTACAAGTTGAGGCAATCTGCTCCTCTAGAGTTTCATTTACACTAGCTTAACCTCATTTCTACTATTAAATATAAATTCATCTCACCCATTTTCATAGCTAGGCCCTCTACCTTTTAATAAAACTATAAGCAATCCCTTTGTCAGTAAAATATGAGCAGAGAGAAATAGCTTGAAATTGTTTTTTCTAGTTTCTATTTCATTTAGCCTGACAATGTAATATCCATGATTTATGTGTGAGTGAGGAGACAAGACTCAACTAATAAGACATTAGAGAGGGTTTAAGGCCCATCCTGTGTTTGTACTTATTATTGAGACTTTATATATATCATGTATATACTATATGATCTACTCCCTTGGTCGACAAGAACAAAGGGAGCTAACCACAAATCTTAGTCACAGACAGAGGTGGTCTTAAAATTGGCCAAATTTCAAGGAACAAATCACACATCAGCTTGTAAGTACTGAGTCTCTCTTGTCTTATCATATCTCTCTTGTCTTATCCTAGAATAGATAATTATCTCACTAGAGGTGTGTCATATATCTTCATTAATAAAGCTTATCTCATTTGTAAATAAAACTTAAAATTACATCCTTATAGCTATTGACTTAATTTAAAATCAAAAGCAACCTGATGTGAAATCTGATGTTTAAAATAAATATGATCCCAACTTAGATACAAAATTTAGGGAATTGTGTTGTGACCATTGGAAATCTGCTCAATCAAATTCCATATCCTGATGCTCGTATACAATCTACTACACTTAATGTAACAGATGGATAAAAATTCAAAAATTTTCACTCTCTTTTTCAACTGTATTTGCCTAATGCACCATTACCCTTGGACTCCAATTGTTCCTCGTGGGGGAACATAAAAATATTAAATTGTTCAGTAATCCGTGATGTGAATCATTCCTCTATCACATTTCTTTTACATACAGCTGGTATTGTTTCTGGGTCACACAATGTTCCTACCCTTTACCCTAAGGTCAATAGTCCTACACTGTACATTCCAACAGTTTACAATGCCATCTAGTACACTATAACTTTAGACCTGCATGGTTGAACATTTATTCTAGAATTTACTTAGACTGGCAAAAAATAATTTCTCAGTGAGTGTATATAACACTTTTACAAAATCCATAAAATGTATATCCCTGGACAAAAAGTGATATAATCAGCCATGAACAGCAACAGATTTTCCCTTCATTTAGATACTACTAAAAAAGTGAAGGTATTTTCCAAAAAACACCAGTTTTTACTATAAGTACATTATTTTGACAATCAAAAGTCATAAAATATTATGTCTTGCACTCTCTCCTTCCTTAGGCATTCAATAAACAGTCAGTGCATGGACAGAGACAAAAAAGATTTCACTACCAGAGACACTAGACTTGTCCATTATCTATATAACTACAACACTCTTACCAATGACCTTGATCCTCCCTGGGACAAAATCTACATCCATAGGCCGAGTACAGGCAAAAAGAGAAGAGGTTCTTTGACGAGCTGGCATTTTTAAAATTTAACGCAGCTAAGATTTCACAATGCAAAACACACACTAATTAACAGTTAATTAGGTAGCCCAATTATATCCAGTGTACTTTAAAAAAATTTTAAAAAGAAAACTTTGGTAATCAATACATCTGGTGTAAAAATGCACTCAATATTCACGCCTGAAGTGATGAACCCATTCATTGAGTAATCCACTCTGGCAATTATGAATGAAAAGTCATTCCAACAGTGTAAACATTGTCTGCTAATCACGTATTGACTGTGGAACTCCCTGCCAACAGCGCACCGCTTCCTCATACGACCAGACAGTACTCAGCGAGAGTGAAAATCAAATCTCTCTCTCCCCCCAAATTTTGTTTCTTTACCAACAGGAACTCAATACACAATGAATGAATTCCAAATGTAATTTAGCCCCAATATCTCACATCTCAATCGAAATCGATCCCCAGCATAAAACCACATACACACCAAATCCTCTCTCTGTTAGGAATGAGGGCCATACGGCCTTAAAGATCTGAGGAATATAGAATGACACACCAGCCAACACTGTATGTTCTCCCTCTCTCTGACTTCCCAGAAACTGAGTTTATCCAATCCACTTTGAAGATTTTAATATTTCAGTGCAGCAGTACAGATGCAGATGAAGAATATCTTATCATGATTTTGGATCGGTAAGACTTTTTTTTTTTTTTACATCTCCCCACAAATCATTTTGTTATCAGGGCTTTTCCTGCTACACTTAGCCAGGTTTTCCTATCACCCTGCCAAGGAACAGATTGAGAATCCTCTCACTGTCTTCTATAACATCCAGGTCTGTATATCACATTGGGATTATTATTCAATGCTGATCGAATAATAACACAGAGAAAAGGGGTATAGAACCTCCACATACAAAACTCAGCTAAAGAAATCCTGAGGAATGATTGAAAAATCCTCTGTATTTTGAAGTGCGCTTTCCAATCTCTTCCACCTATAATGTCGAATGGTTTCTAAACTTGTGTAAGTTTACAAATGCTTGTAAACCCGCATATCCTCCCTTGTAAAACCGCAGAGAAATGTATCCCCGTCTTGGCGTTGATATGTCTTGATACACTTCCTCTGAAGTGAAGTGGGGGTTAGATGTCTGATCTAGGTACAGTAAACATCAACTGTGTGTCCATCAATGTCACATAGATCTAGAGTAAATAGATCAACCTCAGTACCACAACAGTGAAAAGTGACAGAGCCCCTAATCCAATTAAAGCCGCTCTGAACTGAACACATGGGCTAACACACTATGTCAATGGCAGTCACAGGAAAACAAAGACCCTTAGAACAACTAAAAGGCTAACAATTCCAGTTAATTCAAAAATCAATATTCCATACAATAAGTATCTACATATTGTACAATCTGCCCAAAGCTCTGAAGACTCTTAGTCCTCTTCATCACAATTAAAACTTCCTTCTAATTTCACAATTATTTCCACCTAAGTGTTTTCCTGTTTGAGTCTGGTACAGTGTAATCCCTCTCCGATGTTAACCACCCCCCTGAGCAGACGGCAGACACTCTCTACACTACAGCCATGTTATCTCATACAGATCTTCCCCAGGACATAAAGTGGTCAACAACATGTCATCAAACAGCATTAAAGCCATTGATATTCATTTCTCATTTTTCGTTTTTTGAGCTTTTTTTTTCACTGACAGATCAAATGATACAAGTCTCAATAAAGGGCCATTTTATCAATAAGTTGAACTACAATATATATATGTGGCCTTTATGTGACCCTTAAACAGTGTATTCTTATTCTAATTCTGTCATCAAAAAATAAGTTGGGTGACATTAAAAAAATAAATCATCTTGTAATGCAAGAAGCCCTAAGCAGATTACCACACTGTAGTGTTCTGTTTGAGTCTTGGGTGTGGTTTTTCTATCTCTTCATTATCAGACACCTTGGAGTGCATCAACGAGTACAATCAATATTTCAGTACAGTAAAATCCATCTTTTTTAATTTTAAAATTCAAATTATGCAATGAGAACTACCTGGGAAGATATACTGGCAGCTTAAGCAAGCAAGTCGGAGTTTTGAGATAGATTTTGTTCAATTCGAGTTCAAGTGCCATGTTTGACTTCAATACATCAAACATACAACATACTTAGCGACGCTAAAACATCATATTCAAGGGAAAATATGGCAATAAATAAAGTTCCTTGTGCCAAAGACAATCTATACTGTCAAAAAAAGTCTATAAACTAGTTTTCTCCATGTCTCAGTCTTTTACCCAAACTTACAATGCCATATGCCCCCTAGGGTGTAAACATTGATCTTAACTAAAGCTATCTGTCTGTCCAGTATTTGAGAGATTTCATGGGAATGTGCCATTTACAGATAAAACACATTTACAGGTATATGTCAAAACACTGGTAATCTTCACACCAAACTAATCCCAAAGGTGTCAAAGCAAGGCATTTATCAAAATTATCTAGCAGAGACATTATAATCAGGGGGTGAAAATTACATACCATATTAGTTAAATGTATGGGAATTGTAAGTAATTTTCAATGAAAAGAAAAGGCAGTTTATAGGCAATTTTAAAAAGACAAGACTCTGCTCACTGAACTTGATGATTCATAAAAAAAAATAAAATGGAAATAAAACTAGAGCCGAGCTCGTTGCAAAGCAACGAGTAGGTCAACCGGAAGTTACTTTCATTTAATGAAGTCAAAAATGGCTTATTAATCTATGTTCATTTTTGCAGACAAGTCATTAATTTAAGCTTCCAGTGACATATGATATCCAAAAACCTGTCAAGAACAACAAAAATATGCAATTTTTGAATTACAAGTGACCATATTTTGACAACCTCATTAGATAAAGCTTGACATTTTGAACAACTTTGCTTATTTGATGTATTATAAATTCTCAATACTTTTTGAATATTAAACAAAATCTTTCAAGGACCCTAGATCCCTAATTTTAGGGGCCAGCCCCTTTTTAATGATTTCAAATGAAAACGCTTGTAATTATGCACAACTTTCATTCAACATGTCTTAACAAAATATTTTTAGTTTTCAAGATAAAAAGGAAAATATCTGAAATTTTCGCTATTTTAGGTGTTCTAATTTTTTACCCCTATATAGCGCCATTTTGAATGCAGAAATCGAAAAACAAAAACCAATGTTTAAAAAAAACAAGTAAAACTTCTGCTCCAGCTTTTGTGGTCTCTGAGCCTTTATCCGACTCTGGGGCATAACAAAACCGGAAGTGAAAATTTTAGTCATTATTCTGATAGAATTTATAAACATAAAAAAAAAATAAAATGGAAATAAAAAAATTACTTCCCTTTGCTACCTTGTGCAAATATAATATAGCTATGCATGTAGTATAATTGTGATCAGTAACTGACAATTTCTAAGCAACAAATTAAATAAATATATAATTACAAGCATGTCAAAATCCTCAGTTTTACCAACAATATTTACAATTAAGGATTGATAGAAATTATAAGCCCCACTCCATAATGACAGAAGTGACTCCTACTGCTCTTGTTCTTGGTGATGTGGGCTGCTTTACATCATGAGCTTAATATTTGCATGAACTATTATTTTCTATATGAAAAAGATCCAATTGCATTCCTAATTCCACTGCTGATCAAAAAGTAAGAGACATCATATAAATAACCTGGTGAAGCATTCCCATGTTTATTGATATGGAAGAAAAGAAAACGGCCTCCTAGGCTAGAAGACAAATGAATTCACTACCAGGACCCCGATCTAATACTACGGCTGATCAGCCCGGAGGAGAAAGGGAAATTCTCAGAGAATTATTGAATTTGTTTGGGAGGCTGTGAATTTCTTCATTTTCCTGTCATTAGCCTTCCCAAAAAGAGCAGCTCGTCTGCCCCAAAGGTCAGAAGGTCATGTGAACAGCCAAGGAATCCATGTGTTAATTTTCCCAGGAATGATTTGTACTGCTCAGCCTCAATCATCTGAGATTCAATTTGTGGAGCTTCCTCCTACAGCAAATTAATAAAGACACATTCCCATCCACTACATTTTGTAATTCTCCTCTCATCAACATGGCATCTACTGTGTGCATTTCAAATATATTAACGAGCATTTTCAAATTAAAACTTTCAGTTTTAAAGTCAGCCAGAGCAGATAATATTCCTATCTATATCTTTTTGAAATTATACAGCAGCTGAAGAACTTTGATGATATCACTGGTTAGGAAAACAATCTCCAGATGGGTCAGCAGCTCATTCTTTATTCCACCCACATGCCATATTGCACCTGTACTTCCTTTAGTTATGAAGGAAACTGTACAATTATTTTTTTTTTTATTAAATATAATTAAATGTGTATCATGCATTTGTCTGCTTTGTGCAATAACTTCCTTATAGTCTCTGAGAATCAATATTTACAAAAAAAAAATTGAATATCCGGAGGAATCACTTGCTGTATCTTTAAAACTGGTACATACTTATTTTAAAGTTCCCACCATGGTCCATTGACCAATTCGCTTGTAGAAATGCCAACTCTGATTTATCTCCCTTTGTATTTGCTTAAATAACATGCAAGTCATAGATTTTAACCAAAACCAGGTGTCAGAAAAGTCTATATATCTAATCCTTAAGAGCCCAGACTATTTTTCTTACTATTTAAAACACAATTTTACTTACTTTTGGAAAAAAAAAAATGAGATTCAACTTGACATCTATGTTTTAAAGTTATAGTTAAAAATTGTACTTATAAAAAGTGGAAGCTCATGTATCACATGAGACCTTCATTTCTATCAATAGGGAGATCCATGTTGACAGTATTTAACTCATACTTATAATTTACCAATTCATTCTGAAAAACTAATATGCTGCTTTCCAACTCTATAAAGCTCAAGCTATATCTTCCAGCTTCATGTGAGGTTTATACACCTCAATACTATGACAGATGCTAAGTAGGCAATACAGGTAACTCACGATGAATTAGCCTGGCTGTATATTTAGTTATGAAGAATGTATACAGTGTATACATACAAATAAACATTTTCTTAGGTCTGGAAAGTATCAAGGAAAATCTTAATATGACGTAGATTAATGAGAAGAAAAATCTGCTACACCTGGCCGTGTAGCTCATTTCTCATCAACAGGTAGGCAAATATTCACGGTCACAACTCGGGGGGTGATTAAGTAAAAATTTCAGTGTACAAACTTGAATGTGTAAATTGAAGCAAAGCATGGAAAAATATGCAAGTCACAAAAACTACTTGTTATAACTTTATATCATCTCTTAGGCTACATATATTGTCAAATAAAGTATGCACTAGAGTATTTTAATCATGATCCTAAATAATTAACTCTGACAGTCATAAGTTCATTTTCTTCCTTCCTGCAAAATTTTAAAAGCAATTAAAGTGAACTAATTAAAAAAAACAAGGAAAAAAAATATAATATAGACATGATAAATATATATCAAAAATAAATATAAAGATGTTTAACCTTTTTCCATGATCTCTGACTGTCGTGTTTGCACTTTGTGGGTTTGTTTGTGTTTACTATTCTCGCTGCCCTCTTTGATGAGCAGTGTGGCTTTATTTGTGTATTAATACACGAGTAGGTGCCCCCTATTGTCTTCCTGTGATTCTGGGTGAGTCAGTTTTGAGTCACACTCGTGTGAGTGACGACCCTCTGCCTACTTATACAAACTTACTGTGGGTCTCATGATCTATCATCATGAAAGCACTTCAAAGCACTATACTATTGCACAACAATATACATATTAATAAAATATTTATCACTTCTTTTTAACGTTGATATATCATGGTGTTGTCTTGCGCCCCACTGTTTCGGTATTTGATATATATAAAATATGCAAGTGTTCTTTAATGGTGGAATTCTGTATTTCTGAATGGAATCCACATCCACAATATCACCCATTTCCCGATTTGAAAAAAAAATCGCCAAAATTTCCGATTTTAAGTTTCCCTACCGCTGAATTTTGACAATCGGGATAACAATGTCAGATTCAATGCACACAGATATTTCAGATATATACTTCACGCTTGAATGCGCGCAGTTGTCCACTGGTGCAAGAAGCAACCTTGTTAGTTTTAAAGGGTATGCAAGGTGAAACACACAGATTAACAAGATAATTGTTTGTCATTTTATTAAAAATATAAATTTCTTTTCCCTCCCTTCTCCCAAAAAAATGTCTATGTAACTTAATAAATACCCACATCACATGGCACCATCAAGCCTGACAAATTTCATGACTGTAAAAAAAAATTATAATTCTGTTTTGGATATGTGGTATAAATTTCTGTAAATTTAATATCTTATTAGAATTTCCAATTAATTGAAATATAAATAAAAAAAATGTTTCTAGAAACAGGACTTGACAGTATCAATACCTCATTTATTTTTAGCCTTTGAAAAAAAATGATTTTAAATTTGTACAATTTTCAATTTTTCACTAAATTCTGTCCTGGTAGAAAAAAAAGTTGTTTATATATGTAACTAAATACCTTCTCACCTATTTTAGCAAAAATATTTCAATTTTGGAAAGAAAAACATTTTTTGTGTTAAATTAATCCTTGAGTTTTATTGATAAGTGATATCAATATTATTAATTTAAAAAAAATCATTTAATAATTATTTAATTTCACGACAAAATGTCGCGAATTTAAAGCTTTGAAAATTGTCGTCACGCGCTAAATCCCCCATGGGAATTTTCAAAAGTTGGCATGTATGTATCATCTTTCGATTTAACATGTATCGTGTTGTCTTGCAATAATCTACTGTTTTTGTTTATGACACACATAAAATTCTGAATGGAATCCATAAAATCATCAACTTGGACAATTTCTTTCTGAATGACATAAAAATCAAATATTTAAAATTCTTTCTCCTACAGAAAAAAATCCTTTTAAAAAAACTTGGAGTAATTAGAGAGGGCTTGTTATTTTGTCAGGTAACCAGATTAATAACTCCGATAGGGCACAGAAGTGCAGTAGCCCTGATGTGATACACACATCTCCAAGCTAATGCATAAAAACAGCTGATTAGGGATTAGTGAGAAACAGATTTTCATTTAATGTTCACTGCCTTTGTTACCATATATCATGATACAAACAGCAGTTATCAATAACAGACAAATAAAAACAAGAGATTTTCCATAATCATGATAGCAGTTTGACAAATGAATCCCATCAAGGTTAAGTTTTTTCCCCTGTTATTATTCAATGCAGTCAATTACTTTGATGAATGTTCATGTCCGTGCAAAATTTATGCATGCACATGCAGTTTTTCTATTGTACGATAAAACCAATCCTACACAACTTCAGAAAGAATGCAGCTTGGGAATGGAAAAAAAATTGGAGTATAACAAATTGTGAGCGTTATGCATCATTTATCAAATTAGGTTTAGACAGTTCTGCAATAGCACTTTTGTTATACAACAGATCTATCATTATAAGGGCACCAGCCAATAAATTCAAATGACAGCCACCTGCACCTGCATGGGTGCATGCCGCCTTAAACAGGAAGCTGCATTTCTGTAGTAAATTAAAACCACCTACGAAATTCAATTTACAAAGAAGATCACAGCGATTCTTTGTAAAGAACATAGCCAAAAAAGATATAGGAATGAGATCGCTATCCTATCTTATTTTTTTACACACAATTTCACAAATGACTACACAGATTCATAAAAGGACTGAGCTCTCAATAGAATTTAATCATGTGACAATCTGGCGGTTCATGTATTTCCATTTTAAACTTGGGTATCAAATTGTCCTGCTCCTAAAACACCAGGAATTAGCACCTTTGTTCAAATACAATCAAATTAATCCTTAAAACCCTCGCAGTTCGTCTAAAATAACCCACGCTAACAGGGCAGACTTACATTTAACCTCTGTCTGAATTGCATCATCTCGCAATTCTATCAACATTTTAAAGTTTGTTGTTTTTATTATGAATGACCAAAATATGCAACAAAGATCACACACACACGCAATGATGATAAGTGAAGTACAACTTGTAAAAGAACAAAATAGTTGCCTCAAGGTGGTTTTTTTCCTTTCATTTGATAACTTTTTTAGATCCTATTTACTGCTCCCATTTAAAACCAAATATTAACCTTTGCATGGTGTTAATATTAAATGTTGTTAAAACATTGTTGAGTCATGGTTATTGCCTTAATTTTATTGCATGTTTTCATTAATAAACACATTCTCTTGACTTCACTCATGTCTATAAGTCCATCTTGTCATGTAGTAAGGAAACTGACCTTCCTTTTTTAATTTTCCACCTACGTTAGATCAACATGACCAAAGTACATAAAGTTTGCACTCAAATTCTGACAGTAAATATCTAAGAATGGCTGAAGAAATGTTTGGAGAAGCATTAAAATAAATATTTCTGAATGAATCAGTGCCATATTTTATGAACCATAAATTACAATTTTTTGTTCATCTCCTTTTCACCCTTGATCTTGTGATGTATTCTGAAGCTTTAATGATATTGCACTTCAATTAAAGTACATTTATGTTAGTAGGTTCACTTTATTAGGGTACCTTTTCTGTTTCCCATAAACTAACAGCTATTTATTAAACATGTTAAAAGAGGTAACTGCAAATCTTAATGAGTCAGCTAGCAGAGATACAAACAGTCAAAATCTCCATCCCCTTTTCCTTCCAGTATCTAATTTTTTTTATTTCCGGATGCAAACTCCAGCAGGTAGCAACCAAATTGAGGGACTGTTTCCCCCTCATTCTAAATATAGAAAACAGCCTTGTCCAACTCCGGAGACTACACATACAGATTTTACTAACACAGTAATTCTCTCTCACAAGTCTGAATAGGTCCACCAAGGGGGTAATACCAGCTGTGTTCTTACATAATCCCTCTCTAATGACTAGGAAACCCCCTACTGAGTCTGCTTACACCCCACATGGGGCCCCAATCTCATCAAGTGCTTAATTTCCTGCTAAAGTGGATGTCTATCTGTTTTCTCTAATGCCTAAATCCTCATTTTAGATTACAAGCTTGTGTTAATTGTTTAGCCTCTAAATAGTGTTACATGCATGCATTTGTTCGACATGATCACAATCTGCCATATAAAACTGCAAGAATGTGTAGAAAAACATGTGTGAATCAATGAATGAAAACTTTACAAACTGGAATAGAAAAAATATGTACCCTAGCTATTAAGTTTCATTCATTCATTCCAAACATTATTTTTCTACGGGTTATATTATGGCCTATATATTCCAGAAGACAGAGTCGGCATTCATAAAAGATTGATTTAAAAATCCCTATGTATTGGCAGGTTACTTCTAGCAGTGACTTCTCTATAAGACAGAGTATGTGTCTATAAAGACTGACAATGAATATACATGTAGGGAACTGTCACAGACAGGCCAGGAATATACTCTGTCATGACCATTAAACCAGTTCATCATGGTCGTCTCTCTGCATAATTTGTACGCAAACTTACATACAGAGACAAAAAATACATGCCCACTTCTACATGACAACACACATGTCTAGAACTTTGTATGAATATAAAAATCTTTACTACTGATTATGTGCAAGGTATCGAAATATTTCCATCAATATCTTAGCGTATATGGTACCAGCGTATATCTTCAAAAAATTTTGACTGCATTTTTCACTTAAACTTTGATATTTCAAGATCAATTTTAATCCCCTTGTAACTTAGTTATGATAGAATCACAAATAATTTTTTAAGATGAATGTGTGAACAGGTGCCCCATGTACTTACTTCCTCCAAAACCACTGGACTTGCGTTTGGATCTCCTTAGAGATGTTTGACGACTGAGATATAGCTGTCGATTATCCAAGGGAAGGCTTCCCAGGGAAGCCATGACAATATTTCGTAAATATCAAATAATCCTTCAAATTATCACTTGCTCATAAGGACATCTGAGAAAATCTTGAGTTTAGCACACACGGCTTATATGAACTGTTGCATACTGAAGAAGTGATTTTTTTAAACACCGGGTCTTAAACACTCTATACCCTCGGATCAATAAAACATCACTCTGTTCTCCCTTATTGACACAATGCTTATATCTGCACCAGAATCATTTCCTGCTTTAAAAAAATTAGTTCCACATTGACACACTAAAATCCCTATCCCTCTGTGACAATATAAACATACACAACTCAGTCCCTTGGTCTTCTCCTCTCAATGTGATTGTTTTCTGGGTCACGATCAAACGACCAAGACTAGTCCATTATTACCCGCTAGGGGTGACAGGCCTAACCTTGTAGGCTAACACTCTATAGTCAGTCAAGCATTCCACCTAATTAACACCCCTCAGAGAGCGGGAGAGCTTATCTGAGATATTCATTGTTACAAGACATAGTAAACATGGGGAGATAATCTCAGTCTTAAACAATTTATTGGCAGATAATTATCTGGCCTGTCAATCATTCTCAATCACTAGATTGTATTGATGACTTTTTAATAATGTTAATGAATAGTATAATATATATACAAGCTCTCTTGACTGAGTCTTTAAGAAAGTCTGTAGGCTATTATGATAAGTGTCATTTTGTGTCTATTGTCATTCAATAAATCCTACAGCAATTAACATTACTAAGACCTAGAATATACAGACTAATTAGCCATAGAAGTTAGAACCAAGGACTTAATGCTTGGATTTTCAGCAAAACTGAGCTGGACATTATCATGTATATGTTCATGTAGATATAGGGGTAACCCCCCTCCCTTTCTCTCTTTCTGAGCTTGTCTAGATACAATGAAAGCTATGCATATATATCTTTTTTTTTCTTGCATGATTGTAATTGTTTTAAATCAAGGATGTTGTACAAGTAAAACTTCAGAAAGCCTCCTTATGAACTGTTTGTTTGAAGCCCTTTGTACTCCATACTAACATAAAGGAGTCTTATTGGAGGCTTAGCTTTCATCTTCTCATTAATCCAGGAAGCTCACTGCAGCCAGCTTAACACAAATACTTGTTCATAAAAATCCTTTAAATACACAACTTACAAGCAACCAATGTTCATGAAAACTGTTTTATACCATTTATATCTAGTATAGTAAATGTAGAATTTAGAGGTGAAATGAGGGAAAATCTCTTAATTCAAATGATTGATTGTATACTGTTTAATGTCCCTCTCAAGAATTTTTCACTCATATAGATTTTTCTGGTGGAGATCACAAATTTTGATATATTGGCATAAGGGCCATTGAGCAGTTTATAGAGAGGGTATTTATAGGCTTAATTTATATGAACTAAACTGTTACCCAAAAATTTCATTCAGTTTATAATGAATAAATATTGTTTAAACCAAAACCATCAGTTAATGTGTCCGACTTTGATCTGAGTTACCCAGAGTCTACAGAGAAAATTATATATGTTCAAAGAGTTTGTCAGACTCAAGCAATCTGTTTGATGTTTCTTTCACATGCAAAATTCATACTCATATATAAAGAAAATCAAAGAACAGTTCCCACTCTTCTCACTGCTTCATTAACTCAATGCAAAATGCACATCTAATGGGCAGAGACATTTTACGTAAGAGAATTTTAGTTTCATGAGCTAGGCATTATAATGGAAAGTGTCATATTTAAGTCTAACTGCTAACTAGAGCAGAAATAAGTACCCTCGTCTATTTTATTAGTCCAAAAATCCCGTGCAAACTATGTATTTCTGAAAACAAGGAAGATAATTAAAGAAATGTAAAAAAAGGATTTTTTTTCTTCAAATTTTATACAGAGTACAGAACACATTCTGCAACTTTATATATTTTATTTTTTTTTTAATGTATTTACACAAGCAGGTATACCTTGTCTGAGTCCCACTGTTAGATTGCATGCTCCTGAAAGTTTTCTAGGTACCTAAGTAATACAGGTGCTATTTACATTCCAAATTTTAGCACTGTTTTGAATACTGAGTTAACAAATATGCTGAATCGCATCTTATATTTCATGGTTATTTCCTTCTTGCAGAAAAGTTTGCACCTCAAACTGTATGTGTTACAAAATATCACCTTGAAATTGTGCTATTAGGAAGTAAGAATTAAATCATTCTAATATCAAACTATTTAATTGAAAGTATTTCACTGTTATAGTTAAAAGTCAGCACACAATTTACACAGCATAAACTCTAATGTACTGACATTCACTGCAAGAAAGATAACTCAAAGAAATCAACAACAAAATTTTGTGATAATCTCCCTTTATCTGTATTGAATGAAATGTGGAAAATTTTGGCAATCTCAAAGAAAGTCAAAAATGTGACAAATTGTAACATAAGTCCATTGCCTAGTGCTATTGTATTTTGTAATATATATGATATTTTGAAATATTAGACCATTGACTAGCCTTGCTCAATACTGTATATAAGGAAACACAAATAAATCCTTCAGTCTATATGTTTCCTTATACAATGTAAATCTGAAATTTCTTGTAACTTCCTTCCAAGAAATAAAAGCTACCCAAATGAGGTAACAATTTATTGTAATCAGAGTTTGCACTGTGGTTCAAGGTATAAACAGTACACTATGTGTACTACATACTTGAAAAGATGTCAAAAGTGTTCATATCAAAATTGAGGGGAACTATATCTTGTCAAAACTTATAAAAGAAGAAAAAAATATAAATACCAGTATATTGATAAAAAAAAAAAAAGAGAGAAAAAAAATCCCATTGCAATCACAGAATGTAATCTTGGATTACGTAATACATGTATACCAGTAATTAATGCTTTCATACAGATATTCTGGCATACACATATGACAAAAACGCATATACACTATATCATATGTATATATATATACAGTTACTCAATACTGTTTTTATCACAATTAAGGCAGATGCCATTATTAAAAAGAAACATAAAACACTTGAAAACAATCAACATTGCTGTTCATGGTATGTGCATTGTGAGTTGGTACAAGTATTTACATTTTTCAAGGTCAAACCAAGTACTCTTTCTACATATTAAACGAAGTACAGCCGAAAAAAAAATGACTCATGTTCACATAAACTCCGATCACTGCCTAGTCATCAGAGCTAGTATAGTATGCATGTTTCTGAGGTCTATAATGAAGTTAGTATGGATCTACACCAGTCACAGGGCTGCCTTCAAAACTAATTGTTTTCTAATCATTACATTACTAGTGGGGCTTTTACAACTGCTCTCTTCATTAACTGGCCACTCCTGTGGAATGAGATCGTGCTTCCAACTTTTTAGTTAAAACCATGGAGACCAATGGTCTGGTAGAGAGAAGACAGAAAATGGACAATACATGTACAACAGCCATTTCTCACTCTCCCCTTCAGGGAAAACCATTTCCCAGTAACTGCTCACGAAATCGAGATTTTTTTTCCTGAACCACTATTTTGGCACTGGTCCACAAAAAAAATATATAGCCATTTCTAATATTTCTAGATCTGAATAAATTGAGGGTCTGCATTCATCTTCATTACCCATATTTCCATAATGATGTAAAAAAATCTTGGGTAATATGTAAAACACAACGATTGTATTTAATATACTGTCAGTAAATGTAGCATGGCATGAACTGATGCATGCTGAGCTACAGTAGGCTTAGGGCCTGATGTACAATGGATTTTTTTCTCTCTCCCTCAATGCTGATTAATATTTGTATTGATGTAGTTTAATGTAGCAGAATAATCTGCCAATACTGTGGAGATACATCATGGCAATGACAGATGTATAACTCATATACACAGATGGAATTCTCTGAGGGGGAAATCTGGGGGAGTGGGTCTTAGGGTAAAAAACATGTCTCAAAAACAAAACAGCTACTAATCTTTAACCAAAATTCTCAAAGGGAGAAAATAGGTGGGAGTGGGTCTTAACGGTAAAAAAATGGACTCAAAAACAAAACAGCTACTACTCTTTAACCGGAATTCTCCAAGGGGGAAAATAGGTGGGAGTGGGTCATAACGGTAAAAAAATGGACTCAAAAACAAAACAGCTACTAATCTTTAATCATCAGGAAGTAACCAGTATGGTTCAAAATCAGTTAAATGGAAGGTAGAAAATTCTCATACATCACCATTCTTCTTCTCGCAGGAATAATTGATATAATTTGCAGTAGAAGAAAATTAGTTATCAGATTACAGAGAAAAAGCAAACCTGAATAAACCAGAAGATTTTTCTTTATCATAAAAAACCTAATACTGAATGATGTAAATCCCCAGAAATATGGGGAAGAGATGAGTTACAGTACATTGTAATTAGTGCATGTTGGATAAAGAGACATAAAAGACATTAAGGTTCCCTATTACCGGTAAGTCCTCGAAACATGAAAAACTGATGCAGGTATCGATAATAAGAAATTTAAAAGATTCTGAAGCATCAGACTCCATGCTACATTTTCATCAAATCACAGACCCAGCACTAATCATATTGTATAAGACACATTAGACAATAAACATACATCAATTTTGGTGCACCTTGCATACAGATCGAAGGTCAAAACCCAGCATGGAATTATTGCCTTGTGGCTGTGGGCATAAAAACATAGAATGTAAAAAAAAGTAACGGAAGGCACAGAGGGAACAGGAAAGACAATACAAAGCTTTCTGATTATTTTCCAATTAGCTCAAAGATCTCAATTTACTGGAATAACAGTGAACCATGCTGGGAGGGAGGAATATGCACAGACTCTGCTCTTGCTTCTAAAGGGCTCCTGTTTTACAGATTACAATTCAGTATGTGTACGAGGGGTGTTAGAAAAGTTCGCGGACAAGTTCTATTGTGAGCGCGCTTTTTCCACGAAACCGGTTAATTTTTCCGGATAAAATCTTAACCTATTTTCCAATAGATATACAAAAATTTGGTGCTCTCCAGTGATCATTCAAAAATATACAGCTTTTTTTTTTTGATAAAACTTGCTTCACGGAGCATGCTTCATTTTGGCACATTTACATCACATAGACTCTATATCACAATTAAAAATTGCACTATTGTAAGGCAAGGAGATTTATGATATTTTACCTGTCGCTAAAGTATTCAAAAAACATCACTGGGAGACATTTTGAAACTTATTGCAGGGTATATGACTGTTTTATAGCCATTTATAAATGATCAACGCGTAAAAACACAACCGAAAATCGGAACGTCATTGAGCGTCATGGATCACTGCAATACGCAGAAAATTATGTATGCAGACAGGAAAATGATTAAAAAGAGATCAAAATGTGCAAGATGCTGCCGAGAATTTCCTACACATACAAAGGACAAAAGTTTTTAAATGGTTGTAGCTTTATTAGAATGGAAGGATTAACATTTTGAATGATGAACTCCATCGATACTTCAATACCCCCTTATTGCATGGACGTTGTGCCTGTATGGATTTGCATCGTTTCCATACCTAATCGATTAACTGCATTGACTTTTCCCCCAAAGATCTCATTGATATCCGAATCAGTACAAAAGACATTATCAGACCTGTTTACCTATATCGATGTTTTTCAGTAATTTTGATGAAATTTGTCCGTGAGATTTGGCATTTGCCAGTGAGATTTGGCATTTGCCAGTGAGATTTCATTTTTCATTGATTTTACATATATTTATAAGTAAAGACTGATTCTCTAAATACTAAGTCACCCGCGTGGCGCAGTGGTTAGAGCGTCTGCTCTAGAGTCTCGAAGTAAGGACTTGATCCTTACATCGAGGGTTCGGATCCCACTTCTGATGTTTCGGAGGTCCATGTGTGCTCTGCTCATATTTTGTATTGTTTTATGGACTTTGATATTGAATATTGTTCGTTATATCCATCTCCGTCTTCACCCCACTGTGAGACATGGAGACCGTACAAACCGAGGTTCCGTGTCGCAGTAGGTGCTGGCATGAAAAAGATCCCTCCCCGCTCTTTGTACAAAAACAAAGTTTGCAGTTCTCCACCGACAATTGATGGTGTCCATATGAACGAAAGACTCGAGAGAGGGACGTTAAACAACCTACAATCAATCTGATAACTAAAACGAACATAACGAAAACTAACTGAGAAATATATGAGTGAAAGACTCGAGAGAGGGGCGTTAAACAACCTACAATCAATCTGATAACTAAAACGAACATAACGAAAACTAACTGAGAAATTCCAAACAAATGTATTTCCGATTTCCGTATTTTCATAACATCAAAAGGTGAGACGTATTTTGTACTAAAAATCCGTATAAAATACGGCGAAATCGTAAGAGTAAACAGCTCTGCATTATAGTAGAAAAGTAACATGTCTTGATATAGATATTAAATTTTAGAGTAGAAAAAAAGATAAGAAAAATATAAAAAAAAAAAAAAAATGAAAGATTTAATGAACTGCAACAAAGCTTAACGTGTTGAAATCTGGCTGTCACGTCGACTTACGTCAAGTGATTGCTCCATGAATCCCTTGACCTCATAGTAAAAATCGTTGTAAAATTTCAAGATTGTAGTAAACGGACCTGATTTTTTACATACAAATAAACAAAATAAAGGAATTTATTCAGACATACGTCATACTTCACAGTACACAACAGATTTTCCGTAATTCACTTTGTCCGCGAAGTTTTCTAACAACCCTCGTATTTCACCATGCCATCCAAAAACTCATTCTTCTTTTTTTTTGATACTGTAGAAAAATATTGCCATAGTACACAGTTTGATGCTAATACAACTAACATATTTCTGCATAAAAGAAGTGTTGGAAATCTAAAACACACAAGGCTGAGTAAAATTTGGTATGAATATAAATACACAATCTTTTGCCTACTGAAAAACAAAGCACACACCTGCAACTACCACCACCACCAGTAAAATAGAGATAATGTTCAGCAGGAATAACTATGACCACCACTGATAAACCTGATAAACATGTACTAATGATGAAATTACTCTAATGAGTTGGTCATCACTAGACTTATTAGAGAACCCACATTTTTATACCCCTCCCCTCTCAAAAAATTAGCAGGCAAAGAACCCCAATCATCATCTGATCATCCAGGAATCCATGCAAGATACCCTTTGCTATGGTCTAATTTTTACCCTATAAACATTTGTTGTTTCTACATGTATGGAAAAATTGGTTTTCCTAAAAGTAAATGTTCGGGGCAGGCACAGAGGAATTTAGAAGAGAACTTTGGTTGGGAGCTGGCTTCATTGCATTCTATTTCCTGTTATTACTTCTTGCAATTTGCAAGAGTTTTTGATGATCTAATTAAAGTACAGCCAATCTCATCTGTCACACATTACAAACAGCAGTAGACAGCAGCATACAAATTCTTGTTACCAAAACAGATATAGCAGAGAAGTTAATTAATCATGCATGGCAAAGAGATGTGTAGAAATAAATTTTATGAATAAAAGGCGTGATAGTCTGCCCATTTTACAAAGGTGTATGAAAGTTTGTAAAATATATACAAAGGTGTTTTATAATTCATTACTTGACATTTAGTCAACATAAAATTGTGTCAGCTCATATAGATCTATTTATAAGTTTTTTGCCAGATAGTAAAATTTTTAAATATTAGTTCCTCATTTATATTTTTTTATGGTATTATATGCTCGTGATGCTAGTTAGAATCGACTCTCAATCCATCTCCCAAATCACATGATTTTTTTTATTTTTGCAAAGAATATACTATGTAAAATTGTGAAAAATAACAAAGAATTTTAGGAAAATCCCTAAATCACCACTGCTGATGTTGTTAGACCGTGTGTGTGTGAATATTTCAATGTTGAAGCAATCCAGACCCTGGTTTTTGAGTTAGTGTTTCTGTCTAAGTGTCTGGTAACTATTTCTAAGCTGTACAAGCACTTAACCCCGCTGATCGTTAGCATGGTTAGTGGTCTCATCAAATACTACCAACCTCTCCAAAGTTTGCAAACACATGTTTGATTCTGCCTTGTCAGCAGACACTTGATGATCAGCACTAAACAAAAGATTCCTCTTCTTTCTCATAGAAATATACTACTTTCTATATATCCTGTACTAGTCCATGTTATTAAAAATCAGGTTCTATTTCTACATGTGCACTACTTTACAATTATATACAATCAGTCTGCCAAATTATGAAATCCCCCCTCTCCTAAGAATGATATCTAACTTATAACCACCTTAATTCCCAATCAACTCAATTCATTCATTCATTTTCTTTAATATTGAACTTCATAATCATTAAGCAACATTAAATATGTGGTATTTCCATAAATTTGACATAAATACTTGCACTACCTGACCTGGATAAGAATTTGACATTGCAATAAAACCCATTTATCTGTAGGTCATAATCCATCATGTCCTATAAATGCTTACTTCTTTAAGATTATAGTTAGACCCTAAAAGTAACCAATGTCAGAATTCTTTTAATGAAATGAACACCAAGGTGAAATGTAAGTCAAACACATAAGTGGTCTGCCATGAACTGTCAAAAAAAAATCTTGTTTGATATATTGGTCCTACGAAATTCCTCTTGTGTATCAGAGCTGTAACAGATTAAGTTTTCCCCCTGTTGTGTATTGAATTTTTCTTCCTCCTTGTCAAACTGTCTGTTTCCATCATTAGATATATCTGTATTGCCGTACTTATAAACTCGTTCTGATTAGCTGTCAAAAGATTAGCCATCAAATTTAAAGTCAATCTACAACACACACACTTCCTCCCCCTTAATCAAGAGATTCAGGTCAAAACAAAAGGCTATTCAATCGTTTACAGTAAAATGGAAGTAACATATCAAAACTGCACACTTTCTAGGAAGTGCTCTGCTTCAAAAAGGATTGGGGAAAGAATATAAAAATCAAAGGAAATCAAGTAACATAAATGGAAATTTTGGTAACTGTGTAAAGATAACTAACTGAAATGAAGGTCAAAAGTCCAATAGTCTTATGGATCAATACAAATTTTGAGTAGAGCAAACACAGGCCCCTAAAATATACCAAAACCAACTGTCTTGAGGTATTACTCTCGTTAAACTCAACCCTTAGTCATTCTGTCTGAAAAGAAATGGGATTTTCAGTACTTGAAACTTTATATGGTCACAAAACACTAAAGAAAACACCCAGCCAAAGTAAAAAATAATAGTATAAAAATGACAATACTTAAAGATTTATTGAACTTCCTTGTGTCAAGTACACTTTATTGATCTGAGTATCAACAGAATAGGCTAATAGGAAAAATAACCAACTAAACTGAAACGTCTCAATTACACTTAGTCTAGATCTAATAATTTGCGTTGAATTAAAACTTTTTTTTTTAAAATATTAAAAATACTTTAATGAGGCCCGTTTGTAACATATCCAACTTAAATTAAACATATTTATTTTCTAAAGTGATAAATTACTTTTCTTAGACATTTCTAATTAACGTTAGGCCTTATAGATTGGCATTGATCAACTACTTTTCTTTTTTTCTAATTAAAAAACAAGAAACAAAACCAGCATAGCTACCATATCAAATGATCAAGTCTAATCAGCATATCTAATGACAAGTCAAAAAACATTATATTACGACACTGCTCGTCACGCTTCATTTGTCACGTTCAACAATGGGGTAAAATAAGGTCATAATATTTACATTACAAGTGTTTATTTGCGGAAGTGATTTAAAAAGCAGTAGCAGTCGACCCATCCGGTGATTACTGCTTCCGAAGGAAACTCCTGTACGGCTACTGGACACCAGATAACGGGGAAGGACCCCCAGAACTAGAGGGTCGACCCCGAGTTGCGATAAAAATATATCGGCATTGTAAGCCTGTTTGTCAACAATGCGTAAAATTCATAACTTACCTCTAGATTGATTTTCAAATTCCAAGAGAATTTCCTTTTCTTTCTTCGGTTTCTTTTCTGAAGACATTGTTTAATTCAAACAGTATTCCAAAAATTACTAAAACCGCTGTTCATGAATCGGTCTGCATCTTCCCTTGTCTGTGTATTGCATATCGGACCGGCACATCTCGTAATCGAAGACGAGACATCACGAGATTTTACTAGCAAGTACTCGCTTAACTACAAGTTCCAAGTGACCAATCAGATATCAGATCAGGAAATTGTTTTTAATTTTAAGCCAATCATAGTCATCGTGACAAGTGTAAATACAGAAGCCACATGTAGCTGTCAGACGCCATTCAGGTACCAAAGAGGAAACATCACTATATTGTAGGGTAATAATTGAACGTATAAAAATGTCCGACAAGTCCCCTGTTCATCCCCAATTCCAGTCTAAAGAAGTTTTCTTTTTGGACTGCAAAATTTGTGAAAATACCGTCTGTCGCCGGGCCATGGAATCGGTTTTAGTGGCTGACTCAGATACAAGGTTATTTTCAACAGACTGTCCTGAGAAAAGGTTTGACTGATACTTTTTCACACAGGTGTTACATTGTTAAGACCACAAATTGAACATAAAGCTATTTGTTGTAATACATTACTGCGTGAAAAATATATCCAAATTCATTACACTAAATTCATACCATAGAGGAATCGACAGTGTGAGCAAAGTCTACAAATGCCTGTATTTTTCATGTATTTATATATTTACAGCTGTGTTGCCTTGACAGGTGAGAGGTTTGAGACAGACACCTGTGACTGTCAGCTGGAGAATGTGGCATGCACTCAATGGTAAGGCTTGGGAATGGTGCAGTTTTTTCACCACTCATAACTGGCACTTCGATCCAGGGGCAGGGGTCTGTGTTTTTAAATTTAATGATTTGTTTTGTGTACAGGCTCACTGATAATATTGATTGAGAATCAGCTTGCTAATTGGTAGATATTTGGACTGATGATGATGTTTTTGATGAATTTTAAGACGTCAGTCCCAAAACTAAGACAGCCAAATCTCGTCAAAGTTTCACTTTCAGATTACTGTAAATCACTTTTTATTCGCGAAAACTTTATTTTCGCGTAATTACACGAGACAGTGTGCTCGCGAAAATTTAATTCTCGCGTATAGTAGTATTCCTTAAGAATATATAGAGCAATGACCACGATTTGCGAAAATTTTGTCTCGCTAATCAAGAGTCAATGACTATCTCGCGAAAATAAGGTGTCGTGAAAATTTAGTGATCTACAGTAATCAGACCAGTGCTTATTAACTTCACCTTTTTAAATACATGTCATGTTTTGATAAATTGAAAGTGGCTGTTATTAATCATTGCATAATGGATTGTAAACAAATTCAAATGGTCTCATCTGTTTTTCATCGGATTTTGAAATGGTTACGATAGTTGCATCTGTCAGTGAGATTTGACTCTTTGGATCATTTTACTATAATTGTAATGATAAGTTTAATAGTGTTGTACCGATAATCGGAAAACATTGATTGTCGACGAAAAAATGCTACCGATTCCGATGATTGATTATTGTTTTTCATAATCGATAATCAGAAACGTACTAATTAATATAATATATTATGTGTTAATTATCATTTATCAACAAATTATACAAGTACATCTTTTTTCTTGGTTTCTAATTTATAATAGTTGGAATCTCCAGGCTATTTTAATGCTAATAGTGCCTGGTCAATGATTAATATAGACAGGCATCACACCAATGACCATTCACCATACTTATGTGTTACAAAGCAAACTAGCACAAAACAGAGGTGGTTAAGAACCAAAAGGTGCATTATATAGAAAGTGGAAAAGAATTTAAAAAAACAAAGAAAGCAATATATTACATATATATAGATCCGTGATTAAAAAATAATATGAATTCATTGTTATAGTCTGCTTTTATATACAAAACTATGACATCCGATTATAATCGATAAAATCGCATCGGAAACAGTAACCAATTCCAACCGATGATCGATTATGAAAATTAACCGATGTCCCTTCACTAAAGTTTAATACACACCCCTCAATTCAATGTTTTTTTATATTGAAGAACATTTTGGGGCAAATTATATACCCTTTATCCATAGATTAAAGTATTTTATCAATGAATGTTTTGATCTACCAGAAATATCTCGCATAACTTTGTCCTGCTTCTAGGAGGGTTGATATGGATTCAAAAAAACAAAAGGCCGTTTCTTGTTTCAAAAAGTGGAACCATCAGATGATGGCACAAAATGAACAGTAAAATTGACTGATATAAAATTGGGTATACATGCATAATATTTAATGCATTTGAATCAGGAGCTATGCTATGTTTGAGAATTAATATTTTTGTTTACAGTGGCAGTGTGGTTGGTTACAATGTGAGGCTGCCCTGTAAAACTTGTTTACAGTCCTGTAATAACGGGCACCTGTGGATGTTTTATACAGACAAGATATCGCCGTACGAGAGATTTGAAAAGAAAGGTAGATGCTGGTTAGAGAAAAACAAACTTTTGAATTAGCTCATTTCTATTATTCACATTATACATTATGGAGCAGATTAAAAATGTTTATATCTTGTAATTGAGAAATGCTTAAATTTAAAGAAAGTAATTCAACCTTGCAGAGAAATGAATACAATTACATGTGGCTGCAGTTCTGTAACTTTGTTACTATATGTTGCTTACTGGAAAAAAAATGGTACAGATGACCAGAGAGCTACAGTGCCACCCTTTGATTCTGAAAGAAGGATATTTATTGCTCATAAGAGATGTGCTGTATCTCAATTTATTTCTCCATTATTGAAGTTATGATCTTAATATGTAATTCTAAATATGTATGTTCCTAGCACATTCTTTTATTTACTTTCACAACAAAACATTTCAGATCTGATGATCACTGTCAATAGTCCGCCTGGGCATTAAATGAAAATTAAAACGAAAATTTGCCTATTTATGTTTACATTTGGTTGGCAAAATTATTTAATCCAGTGTGCTTCATGCATGACTCGTGCATGTGTAGTTTTGTTGTGAAAGTGGTAAAATATTATGGTAGGACATATGGTTACCATGGTTACTGGTTAGTAATATTTTCAAATATTCTGAGAAGCATAACATTTTTTTGGTACAATAGATATGTAAGACTCTAAACTGCGATGGTGGCACCAAAGTCCGATTGTCTCGCCAAACCCGGATGGTCTGCGCCAAACCCTGATGGCTCGCTGTCTTTACAGACCCCAAAGTCCGATGGTCACGCCAAAGTCTGATGGCTTGTTTCCTATGAGACACGTGACGCTAAAATGTGATGGTCTGACATGCCAAAGTCTGATGGTGCGAAGGAACAATCAACATTTATGACGTCACAATAGTCCGACGTCATGACTTTATCCTGCATTCAATATCCATTGATTTAGTATTTGTCCCCCTTACAATTTTACTGAATTTGCTTATTGTTTTCGCCCACCAGAGCTATTAGGGTTAGTCCTTGTACACCATTTGACTGATAAGGGTTAGTTCTTGAACACCAATGTGTTCTTCAAACTCACCTGAGAGATTTTATGGTTAGTCCTATCACACTATTGGACTTATTTGGATTAGTCCTGCACCCATCCAAGATATCTAGCTTATGGTTGTTACACATTTTTCGACTTATAAGTGTTAGTCTCGCACCTATATCCAAAAGATTAGGGTTAGTCTTTGCATTTAATAATTATTTGTATTCATTTTAAACAATCGGGCCTTGGCATGGCGAGGCATTGCATTTTTGCACAGTAGTACTATGTCGTCATGAACATTAATTGTTTTCAGCACCATCGGGGTTTGGCGCAGACCATCAGACTTTGGGGACCCATCGCACTTTGGAGTCCTACATGTACAGATATACAGTAAAACTCGATTATAACGAAGTCACTGGGACCTATAAAATTATTTCGTTTTATCTGAAATTCATTATATCCATATAAGGAATTTGCTAAATTTATAAAGCGGGGGATCCAATATAACTTTGCTATATCCGTAAATTCACAATCTACATGTTCGTATTAAACGAGCTTTACTGTACACTTCTCATGGGTAGCACTGTAGGTCTCTGGTCATCCATCCAATTTTTTTTTCATGTCAGTGAGCTATAGATCTGTAACTTAGAGATGTTATAGGAATTCTCATGATTATTTCTGATGGATGATCATAAAAAAATCATTCACTGTGTAAACCTAAGAAATAGAGCTTCATTAATGTTATATACACACAGCTACCAATTTAAGCACTAGCTGGATATATAACTTTGTGATAAATTTAAAAAACATTATTAAAACACATGCTAGAATTTATGAAATTTTATTATGTTAACACTTCAAGGGAGATAACTCTATGATATTTTGTAGGAAATGAGATTCTGCTGTGGGGAAACATTCCTAAAGCGTCTCATGATCACGCCCTGGATTTCCTCATCGATGAATGTCTACGTTAAATCATCCCGGCCTCAAAGTACGGAGAGAATTCATCAACAATCCCAGCATTCTGTGTGATACATTTATTTTGCAAACATTTTATTTTCCATTTTGTGTTTCTTTGCAAGAAAGTGCTCAAACTGTGCCATTCAAATGGAAATAATACTGTGTTTTGTTCAGAATTTTTGTCCAAAGCCTTATGTCCGACATTGTTATATGTAATAGGCATTTGTTTATTTTTCATATTGTGCTGATAGACTAATGTGCAATACCCGAGATTAAATGTAATATCTGTCTCGTTAAACATCATCTTGTCCATGCTGGTGTTTTACACACAGACAAAGTTAATGAAGTGCTTTAATGTTGATGTAGATGTCATTTGAATGGCTAACACAATCTGTGATATTATTAACGTTTGTTCCCTACTGGTAGAGGGCTTTTTGTGCTTTATTCACTCACAGGGGATGAGACTGTATTTACAGATGTACATGTATATTGTTGTCATGATTCCAGTATTGTAAGCTTGAGTTGATCCTGTTATTTCTCAAGCTACAGTACATACATTTCCTGTCAAATATAAGATTATTGTTCTGTTTTTGTGAAACACTTTGGTTCACTGAATTAAATTTCCAAAAAAGAAGCTGAAGGACTTGTGATTTTTAGCACTACTTGTAACAGACAATTAACTGGGATGTGAAAACAAAGCTTCAGATGTACACCTCATATAGTTCTTTTTAACCTGATCCAGGGTAGACACAACTGTGATACATTATTTTGTGTGTATTTCTTATTTATTTCTATGAATGTTGTTGCCATGGTTACCAACGACAGAGTGATCTGTGGAATTCTTTCAAATGCCTTTTTACCAGTCACAGTGTTCATGGTGTTCGCTTCGTGATCAGGAGTTGATCCATCTACGCTAGCCAAGGGTTTCCGATCCAAAATCTACTCTCTAGAAATGCAAAGATGGAGGTGATCAGAAGGTCCGGGTTTGATTCTCATTCTTGGCACTGCATCAACCTAAGAGGTAAGCAGAGGTAATGACTTTTCCTTCGCCAAGCGCTCGACATTAGAACTTGAAGTCACAGGTCTTTTAGATTTGACCTTAAAAACTTTTTTTTTTTTAATGCTTTATTTTTGAAAATGAATATACTTACAAAAGAAACAAAATACACACACAAAACACACCCTCACACACCACACACACTCTGTGCACCTTTCCCAAACTTAACTTATTACCTTAGTAATAATTGGAATTATGTATGACAAATCAAATCAAACATTGCCCATTTACTATACATTTTAGTTCTAAAATGAAGATAGCTCTCACAATATTTTTCAATTTTCCTGTAATACTTTAAAATGTTACCAGCTTCTGTAAATTTAGTTATAGTACTTTGAGTTCTTGAGTATTATACAAATACTTTTTTCCTAACAAGATGAGAAAATTTTCTAAACAACTTCCTTCAATATTACCCAGCATCACCTTTTGTTTTGAAACTACATAATCATTTTCAAAAGCTTGATACCAATTTTCAAAATTTTCCCAAAAAATAGTTACATGTACATGTTTACAATCATAAAAATGATGAATCAATGTTTCTGGATCTGTTTTACAGAAAGAGCAAAGATTATTTTCAGCAATTTTTATCTTGTGAAGAAAAGAATTTGTGGCAAGGAAGCCCATAAGAATTCTATATTGAAAGTAAATTATTTTGGTGTCCTTTGTGCAAATTGAAGCATTCCGAAGAAAAAATTCCCAGTGTTTTTCTGTAAAAGGTTCATTTAAATAAATCTCCCATTTTAAAAACTTAGGTCCCCTGACACAGTAGGCATTGGCACAATTAATAAAGATCCCTCACTGTTCAATGGCCCTAAGCGCTGAGTATAAGTCTAAATTTGAAGCCATGCACCTGCATATGGTGACTTGTCTGTATGATTAAAAAATTCTTGAATAGGACGTTATACATATAGGATCGCCAGAAAAAATAAACAAATACATGTGTATGATAGAGAGAATGACTTAATTTGTCAAATTTCACTTTAATTGATGTATTTTAACAAGATTTCATTCATGAATTAAAAAATTACACTGAAATATTTTCTTTCTTTTTATATTTGTACAAACTTTATCATGTACAGCATAATTTTATTTATTACGTTATTTGGTCCGAGGTAGCCGAAAAGGAACTTTGAATTAGAAATACGACAAAATACACATTTATAGTGAACAAAAATATGTGATAAAAAGAATCTCCCATAGTTTGTAATTTGATATGATTTTTATCCAACGAGTTGTGTGTTTTCTATCCCCGAGCCTTAGCTGGGGGATAGAAAACACACAACTCGTTGGATAAAAATCATATCAAATTACAAACTATGGGAGATTCGGACCAAATAACGTAATAAATAAAATTATGCTGTACATGATAAAGTTTGTACAAATATAAAAAGGAAGAAAATATTTCAGTGTAATTTTTTTAATTCATGAATGAAATCTTGTTAAAATACATCAATTAAAGTGAAATTTGACAAATTAAGTCATTCTCTCTATCATACACATGTATTTGTTTATTTTTTCTGGCGATACATTACGTCACGCAGCGTAGGCATACATAGTGTTGATACGATAACGATATCACATGAGCTATATCAACAGGATAAAGGGGAAATATGTGATAAAATATACAATCAATCAAATGCTTTTTTGTCGTGATTCAATATTTTAACCCTGTGTCATGATCAATACATCCCCCTTCTTGCATGTAGGATTTTAAAAACAGAAGTGCATTTGATAGAAGAAACTCTGTAACATAATTTCAGGTATAAGAGACTGTTTTTAGCTCATCTGAGCCGAAGGCTCAAGTGAGCTTTTCTGATAACATTTTGTCTGCAGTCCGTCCATCTAGCTGCCCGTCTGTCTGTAAACTTTTCACATTTTCGACTTCTTTTTGAGAACCACTGGGTCAAATGGGTAAAGGAGTTTGTTCACATGAAGGACCCTACCCTCATTCAAGGGGAGATTATTAGGAATAAGTGAAAAAATAATGGCATCTTTAGAAATCTTCCCAAGAACCACTGAGCCAGGAAAGATGAAACTTATGTAGAAGCATCCTCAGGCATGAATGATCACATTTATATGGAAGCATCCTCAGGTAGTGTAGATTCAAGTTTGTTCAAAACATGACTCCTTCGGGGTAGGGTGGGGCCACAATGGACGATCAAAGTTTTACATAGGAATATGTTAGAAAAAACTTTATAAAAATCTTCTTAAACACAGGGCAAAAAAAAAAAAAATGAAAATCATGTGGAATCATACTAAGATGGTGAAGGTATGAGTATGTTCAAATCATGAGCCCTGGGGTAGGTTGGGGCCACAATGGACATTAAAGTTTTATATAGGAATACATTGGGAAATTCTTGAAAACTCTTCTTTTTAAGAACAGCAAAGCCATGATTGGTCATATTAATATTGAGGGCCATATGGGGGATCAAACTTTTACATAGACATATATAGGAAAATATCATTTAAAAAATCCTATTCCTTATTCTCAAGTACAACAAATTCATGATTCTTCATATTCATGTGGAAGCATTCTCAGTTTATGTAGATCCAAATTTGTTTAACTAATGACCCCCGGGGTAGTTGGGGCACAAAAAATTATCCTCTGCCTTTAAAGCATAGTAACATTGCATTCTGATACTGTATACATGTATAATTAAACAAGAGTTCCAGGGGCCACATCTCTTACCATAGGAACTGGCTAGGTAAAAGCACTTAACAGTTCAGTATTGAAATCTCTAATTATAAAAGTAGGTTCAGTGGTAGGGGGGGGGTTACTTCAACAAACTTAAAACTACACTTCCTAAGGAAGCGTTTGAATTAATGACAAATAATGGATTTGCTGTTTATAAGATTAAAATTTTTATTGATATAGACTTTATTTTCCTTTGTTATGATCCATTTTAATGGCTCATCTATTCTCCTGATTGGTCATGACTTGAATAAATATAAATCTGCATTTATTTACCTTTTTTAATGCTTTTATATTCATGATCAATCATCTCTTTGTTTTTGTTAAGAATTTTAACGATTTTCCACATGTATTCCTATGTAAAACCATTGTGGCCTCACTCCTCCCCTTCCCGATATAACTATGACCAACCACAGTTTTTCTGTTCTTGAGAAAAAGATTTTTCCTATGTATTCCTATTTAATCACCCATAATAGCCTCAACCATGCCACAGGGATCATGATTTGAACAAATTTAATTTTGCACTAACAGAGGATTCTTCCAAATAAATATAACCTCACATGGATTTGATTTCTTGAGAAAAAGATTTTTAAAGATTTTCCCTATGTAAATGTACTAAAGTGCAGTATTCCTATGTTAAACCTTGATCCACAATTGTCCCCCCATCCTACATCTGAGGGTCCGAGGGTCATGATTTAAATTAATTTGAATCTAAATTGCCAGAGGATTTTTAAAAATCCTATGCTTTCCTACGGTAAACTTTGATACCCCATTGTGGCCCCACCCTACCCCAGCGGTCATGATTTGAACAAATTTGAATCTACATTACCAGAAGATGCTCCTTCATATGCATGAATTTCATCTTTCCTGGCCCAGTGGTTCTTGTGAAGATTTTTCCTAATGTATTCCTATGTTGAATTTTGATACTCTGTTGTGGCCCTGTCCTACCCCCAGGGGTCATGATTTCAAGAAATTTGAATCTACACTACAAGAGGATGCTTCCAAATAAATATGACCAAGCATCGATTTGCTTTTCTTGAGAAAAAGATTTTAAAGAATTTTCTCTATTTTTTCCTGTGTGAAACTTTGATACCCCACTGTGGCCAAACCCTATCCCCAGGGGTGATGATATGACCAAACTTTCATCTTTCCTGGGCCAGTGGTTCTTGACAAGAAGATGTTTTAGGATTTTTCCTATGTAAACCAATGTTAAACTTTGATACCCAGTTGTGGACCAACTTATCCCTCAGGGTCATGATTTGAACAAATTTGAATCTACACTTCATGATGATGCTTCCACATGAGTTTCATCTTTTTTGGCCCTATGGTTTTTTCCTAATCATTCCTATGTAAAGCTTTGATTGACCATTGTGGCCCCACCCTACCCCTTGGGTCATGATTAAAAAAAATCGGATATATTCTACCTAAAGCTGCTTCCACCCAAGTTTCATCTTTTCTGGATAAATGGTTCTTGAGAAGATTGTAAAAAATGCCACTAATTTTTCAAAATTCAAAATTATCTCCCCTTCAGGCTTGGAAGAGAACATGACCCTTCATTTGAACAAACTTAAATCCTTCACCCAAGGATACTTTGTGGCAAATTTCATTGTGATAGGCCCAGTGGTTCTTGAAGAACAAGATGAAAATGTGAAGAGTTTACGACAACAACGCCAATTACAAAGACGACGACGCCAACAGACAATGGACAAAAATTATATCAGAAAAGCTCACTTAAGCCTTCGGTTCAGGTGAGCAAAAACTTAATCTGAATATTTCAATTGGAGAACATGAAGTGCTTTGTTATTTCACTTTCATAATTAATTTGATTGGCTTTGGCTAATCACAGTTGTTTCAAATCTTCAGATGTATTGTGTGGACATGCAGGTTCACTCACTGTTGGCTAGATAACTCAGCTTGTAGACCACATGACTAGTGATTTAGGAGGCCTGTGTTCAAATTTTCACCTGACCTGCCACATTTTTCTCCCTGTTACATTTTGCAAGTGTGTTATAGCATGGAAGTTAGGAGAAAACCCTTCCAGAGAAGAAGGAAGATCCTGGGTTTGTGTCTTAAGGGAGAAGATCTATATGGTTGGGGAATGTAATGTTAAGACAGGTTTGATTGCTAGTGGCCAGAAAACTTAATCAGTGGAGCACTTGACTAGTGATTTAGGAGGCTCAAGTTCACTATACCAAGATACTGTGCTCTGTGTCATGATCAATGAATTCCCCTTCTTGTAAACAGAAGGACATTTGATTAAAGAAGAAAACTCGGTAACGCACTATCAGGTATGAGGAAGTTTTCCCTGGGGTTTTGAATAATTCTCTGCTTTTATACCTTAGTAACATTGCATGAGTTATGTCCAAGAAACGATGTAGATACGATATCGACACATTACTTTTTTAATAGTTTACTATAATAATTCTCTATTCTTGTGTGTTAATTAGAATACTTTCTGTTTTAAGAAGTCTTGATTACTGTCAATATCCACAATATCATGCCGATATCGAATCATGATTGTTCAAAGAATTATAATTTAAAAGCATTATATCTATATCTATATATTATATCTATAATACTAGGGTTGCATTTTTTAACATAAGTGTATGTTGATTGAAAAGTATATTTCATAAAACTTTCCTGTTGTGTTGATATCGTCAATCATGTTTGCTCAACCCTATGCAAATATCGTCCCTGTTACTTTGTATGTATATTTATGTTTAATTACTTTCACGAAGATTGTACTTGCCATCGATATCGTCGATATTGACGATATCGTATCGATATCGAATCCTAATTATTAATAAAAACATATTACTTTACTAACCTTCTTCATAATACAAAATCTTTATATTTAACATATCTCATGACAATAAGTTCTGTTTCTTCATGCAAAGCTTTTGCATATTTACTTTCTGATTAATAACTTTACCCTACTGTCGATATCGACGATATCGTATCGATATAGAATCAGGATTGTTAAAACATTTCACCCTCACCCAACATCTTACTCTAAACCTAATCCAAAACATTAACAACACTTACCCTTTACTTATCATACCGGTAATTGAATTTCATATTCATGCTAATAATGAATGTACTTGACATCATTTGTGACCTTGTAAAATTATGTTTTACCTCACTCTGAAAATAAATTCTACAAATAGGATCGATATTTCGTCGATATCGTCATGGTATTGTCGATATCGACGACATCGACATAGCACAAAGTCGCATATATGGTACCAATTATTTCAAATTGATAGTGCATTTGGCTAATCAAATTATTTGAAAGTTTTGAATGGAGGGCATGAAGTGCTTTATTTAAAATTAACATATTAATTACGTAATATGATAAGGATATTTGCAAATACGAAGACCTGACCGTGCAGCCTCATACCTGTTGTTTTGCTGTCTGTACATATATGACAGTAATGCACAAGATTGATTGTGAGATTTTTACGTCCCATTCAAGATTTTTCACTTATACAGAGATTTCACCATAATTATATCAGTGAAGGGTTTTAAATTTTGACTTAGCACGTAGGGCCATTGAGAAGTGAAGGATCTTGTACGCGCAACCTCTACCAGGGCCTTGGTTATCAAGGTCTGTGACTGAGATTCTGCTCCCAATCAACAAAAGAGCCCGAGTTAATCATAGATGAAAATTTATAGGACATACATATTTTATTAGGTGATATTTTATTTGGTGATGTTACCTAAATCATTAACGTCTCTCCCGTTGATAATTATCTAAATTAACCCCCCCCCCAAAAAAAAAATCATCAGTAAGAGAAACTCATGTACAAATGATAAGCATATTAATTCACCATATAATGTCCATTTCTTTCTCGTTTTAAAAATCTTATACCAGTTCTGTACTTGACTCAGACAATATTGTTGCGCATAAAAATATTACCAATCTAAGCGTACATCTTCTCGAAGAAAAAGGAGTTAGAGATGATTGTTAAACAAATAAAAATAAAATAGATTTATTGTGTACTATGTAGACTAATTAAACAAGCAAAACAATATCCATTAAAGTGAACAAAAAATTAAAATGCAGGGCTAGCAACAGACACACCGGCGGTGGATATATTATCGGCCGCAGCAGCGGCCGATCTATTTGTGATTGTGTTAGAAAGTGCACATGGGGAAATGAGACGTTATTTTTTCATTAGGTCAGGAAAATATTTCTCAAATGACGTCAAGTTAAAATCATGAGTAAAATATTTTTTAAAAATTGCTCTTAACTTAGTATTAATTGCCGCTACTGTCTTTCAATTTAATTATAATTTTCTCATCAGATAATTGATAATTTATAGTTATGTAAAAAGTGTTTACTTTTTACAAGATACTCCCCAGCTTGAGAGTGTATAAGATATGAAAGGAAATCGTCATGATTTTCCGGATAATAACATGAATAATGACGTGTAAAAGTGCATGGTGAATAAAAATTATTTAAAAAAAAATTCAACCAGTAAAAATGTTTTAAACTTGCTCTACCGCTGCAAATAATGCAAAGACATTTTTCTACATTTTGCACTGCGCCTTGCAGCATAGCCATAAGCATTACCACGTGACCAAGATCCAGGGTATCAGCACGCGGTTCATTTTGAGAGACCTACATCTTCATTTTTATGACAATAAATTCTTTTCATTTATCGCTGACCTTTTTTAACTAACATCGATGAATCTATTTATAAGTAAATGCTGTTATATGTCTATTTGTTTTAATTTTATTTAATTATTTATTTTGCTTTGAAGAGAGCCTAAAATAAAAATGATTCAACTATTTCACCTTTGAATATCTTGATGCGCTTTCCTTGCATGGACACTTTTACAATTGTGAAAGAAATTTCTTTAATACTACATGTAAATTTTGTTTGCGGCCGATTTGATGCTTTGCATCAATTTAACTTGTCTGTTTTTGTATTGTATTAACAATTAGGCAAGTATTTTAGAAAGGTGCGTACACACAACAGATATCAGCGTTAAAAACTACATATAATTTTATAGACAACCTTGATCAGAACATCAATTATTTTCAATTACATAACAAAATATTTAAAAACACCAAACAAATTTTAATATATATTTCACTTTTTACTGCATACAGTACTGCTGAAGTTATTATTTTCTTGCTAATCTGAACGCGGTAATCTTTTTACGTCAAATCCTATTGTGACGTCAGCAAACCCGCGATCTACCTTAAGTTATCACATTAATTCTATTGAACTTCATATGCATTGAAACATCTAGTCTTAACTCACTTGCTGACCCAGTAGCCATGAAATTCTCAATTTTGGATGAGGAACGTTTGCTCATCATAACTACATGTATATGTACATATTTCATTGGCTTACTACCCAGGAGCAGAGGAGAAAATGTTAAAAAAATTAATGCAGTTTCACAATGTAATTAATAAAGTCCTGTACATACAATTATGCCTACAGTTTGACACCAGGCCCCGTGACCATAAACTGAGAATAGACTTAAGTAAAAATTTTGAAAATGAATATCTGTTCTTAAAATATTGCAGTTATGTACAAAATTCAAATTCTAAAAAGTGATGCAAATTTCATTATGTTTTTAATGCCCCCCCCCCCCCGCTACGAAGAAGGGAGGGCATATTGCTTTGATGCTGTCTGCCGGTCGGTCGGTCGGTCTGTCGGTCCATTTAGTTTCCGTTCATTTTCTTCATAACCGTTGGACATACTGAAATGAAATTTGGTATACAAGTATATCACATGAATATCTAGGTCAAGCTCTGTTTTGGATACGATCGTACCATAATTGACAGAGTTATGCCCCTTGGACTTAGAAAAATTCCATTTATTTGCAGTTTCCGCTCATTTTCTTTGGAGAGGTTGCACATATTGAAATAGAATTTAGTATGCAGATTAGTCAGATAAATATCTTGGTCAAGCTATGTTTTGAGTATGATCACACCATTTTTGTCAGAGTTATGCTCTTTTTGGACCTAGTAAATTTCCAATTTGAGGGGGAGGGGGCATAAGTGTTTTGCAAACATCTCTTGTTTCTTCCAAAAGTTATACTGATTTGAAATTTTGACTTAAGTCTGTTGTCAGTTTTTGGTCATGGGGCCTGAGTGACTTGGGTGACCTAAAAATGTAATGTATATTTTTTATTGTTCATCATACTTCGCAAAACTACCAATACGAAACAGTCCAGGCGGATTAGACACGGATCAGGCCGGAATCTGTCTCCAGAAACCCGTGCTTTTGCATTTCGTGCTCTTATGTAAACTATGTATGGAAAGCCTTGCTTATATGTGGTCGAGGCACGGACACGGCACGGGATATTGGCCGAAATATTTAAATGAGATCACACGGTTTTACAAAACCCGTGACAGAAAGCCGTGCTAGTTTCCATATATGGACTCACGAATTCTGTAAACCCGTGTCTGAAACCCGTGTCCTTTTCCATATATGGAGACACGTTTTTTTTTTTGGAAACCCGTGTCAAAAAAGCCGTGCCGTATACCATGTAAGGAGTCACAGGATCTGTGTATTTGCTTAGATCTAGGTTATCACCAGGCCTAAAGAGAATCTCCTGATGTAACTGTAGATTACAAAAAGGTGACTTAAACCAGACTAACCTAAATCACATTGCTTTACATTAATGCTTAGTTTTAGAATTTCAAAAGTTAAAATCTTATATGAATGCTTCCGTTTACTTTCTGTTAAAGCCGCTTAACCCGAAACAGGCACATATTATCTTACACAATAAAAGTACGTCATTACGTAGATAATATATAAAAATTAAGATTGATTTCATAGTTTATTACAACAATCCTTACATGGAAAACGCAGATCAAAAACCTTATTGACAAACAGTACGTAGTTCCTGACGGAAGTTAAGATCAGTTGTGAAGTCAATTTTGAAAATAATAAGCATTCTGAGAGTATTGCATAAGCAATAATGTCTCCTACCGGGTTCCCCCTTTTTCTCAGGATGTCATTTTATAAGATGCAAAAGTTATGTTCAAGGTAAAGCTGCATGATTTTTATTTTGTGAATGCATTAAACCTATTAAAATAATCCACATTAAGACGAAAATTCAAATCATTTTTCCAACGTCTTTTTCTCGCTTCTTACCCGTACGAAAGTTCGAGGCGGAATAGGCACGGCTTGGGCACGGCTAAGACACGGAATCCGTACGGGTTTTTAAAAAGCCGCACGGGTTCTGCATGTCCAAGACACGGACACGGCTTCCGTGTCTGAAAGTGAGGAATCCTCACTCACAGAAACCCGTGTGGAAAGACTGACTCCGTGTCCCAGGGATACGGTTTTTAACTGAGGCGGGTTTTGCTTCAAACTATTTATTTATATCTCACGGCTTTTTACTGAGCATGCTCAATCATAACTTCCTTTATTTGAACATTAAATTGGAGGGATTCTTGGTCATGAGCTAAGTCAGTGTGTTTTTTTGCTCTATTTAAAGGATATTTAACCAATAGATGTCAGTTGGAATTGTATTTATGTCAGTCTGGGATAATTTCTTCACTTTTAAACTAAATGCAGTAAGTGTAATCTATAAATTAGTCAATTTTTCAATCTTCCTGTATTGCAATGTTGACAATGAACATGATGAAATAGTTTAGGCTTATTTGAATGACTTTAGTTGGACTTTCACTAATGTGACATCACTGTGCTATAGAGTGAAAGTTTTATTAGTCCCCTACCGGTGAAACCGGAGAGGACTATAGGTTTCCTCTGCGTCCGTCCGTCCGTCCGTCTGTCTGTCCGTCCGTCCGTCTGTCTGTCCCCGTCAGTCTGTCCCACTTGGTTATCCGCACTTTTTTTTCTAAACGCTTGCAGATATTGAGCTGAATTTTGGTACATGAGTGTATCTTAATGAGTTACAGATCAAGTTTGAATTTCGTTTCGCTTCATTGATTTTTGACAGAATTATGGCATTTTGAATATTTTTCATTCCCACTTGGTTTTCCGCACTTTTTTTTCTAAACGCTTGCAGATATTGAGCTGAATTTACCTACCGGTGAAACCGGAGGGGACTATAGGTTTCCTCTGCGTCCGTCCGTCCGTCCATCTGTTTGTCTGTCCGTCTGTCTGTCTGTCCCCGTCAGTCTGTCCCACTTGGTTTTCCGCACTTTTTTTCTAAACGCTTGCAGATATTGAGCTGAATTTTGGTACGTGAGTGTATCTTAATGAGTTACAGATCAAGTTTGAATTTCGTTTCGCTTCATTGATTTTTGACAGAATTATGGCATTTTGAATATTTTTCATTCCCACTTGGTTTTCCGCACTTTTTTCCTAAACGCTTGCAGATATATGAGCTGAATTTTGGTACGTGAGTGTATCTTAATGAGTTACAGATTAAGTTTGAATTTCGTTTTGCTTCATTGATTTTTGACAGAATTATGGCATATTTTTCATTCCCCCTTGGTTTTCCGCAATTTTTCTCTAAACGCTTGCAGATATTGAGCTGAATTTTGGTAAGTGAGTGTATCTTAATGAGTTACAGATCAAGTTTGAATTTTGTTTTGCTTTATTGATTTCTGATTGAATTATGGTATTTTGAATATTTTTCATAATCGCTTAATTAAGATCGGGTTCGAACTGCGCTAACTTCCGATTGTCGACAAAAATATGAAGCGAGGAAAAGACGATGGATAAATGAGTTGAATTGTCGTCTTAAAGTTTATTATTTTATTAGATTTAAGGCATTTACAACTTGAAAATTTTTCAGTTTAACCTTGGACATGACATTTGCACATTAAAAAATGACATCATGAAGAAATAGGGGAACCCGGTAGGGGACATGTATTGCTTATGCAATACTCTCAGAATGCTGGTTTATACTAAATTCTTTCTCAGATTGTGCAAACTTATAGCTACTAGATTAAATTACAATTGAATTGAATATTGTACATTATCATTAAAATCTTAATTAAAAACTAGCATGAATTGTAACTGATAAAGTTAATCTTTAACAGAAAGTAAATGTACACATTCATAGAAGATTTTGAAATTCTAAAACTTAAATTAGCATGATTGTAAGGAAATGTGAAGTTAGTTTAGTTTCAGTCACTATTTTGGCATTCACAGTTACATCAGGACATTCTCTAAAGGCCATGACCTAGATCTAGACGAATGCACAGATCCCGTGACTCCTTATATGGTATAAGGCACGGCTTTTTTGACACGGGTTTCAAAAAAACCGTGTCTCCATATATGGAAAAGGACACGGGTTTCAGACACGGGTTTACAGAATCCGTGAGTCCATATATGGAAACAAGCACGGCTTTCTGACACGGGTTTTGTAAGACCGTGTGATCTCATTTAAATAATTCGGCCATTATCCCGTGCCGTGTCCGTGCCTCGACCACTTTTAGGCACGGCTTTCCATAAATGCTTTACATAGGAGCACGGAATGCTAAAGCACGGGTTTCAGGAGACGGAATCCGTGCCTGAGCCGTGTCTAAGCCGCCCGGACTGTTTCGTACGGGTATTTATGTCGACCATCGGAAGTTAGCGCAGCACAAACCCGATCTTAATTAAACAAATGTGAAAAATTCAAAATGCCATAATTCTGTCAAAAATCAATGAAGCTATGCAAAATTCAAACTTGATCTGTAACTCATCAAGATAAACTCGCATACCAAAATTCAGCTCAATATCTGCAAGCGTTTAGAAAAAAAGTGTGGAAAACCATGAAAAATTGAAAAGGCCGTAATTCCGTAAAAAATCATTGAATCGGAACGATATTTAAACTTGATCTGTAACTCATCAAGATACACCCACGTACCAAAAATCAGCTCAATATCTGCCCGCGTTTAGAAAAAAAGTGCGGAAAACCAAGTGGGACAGACGGGGACAGACAGACGGACAGCTAGACAGACGGACGGACGGACGGACGCAGAGGAAACCTATAGTCCCCTCCGGTTTCACCGGTAGGGGACTAATAAGTTTATCGGATATATCTAATAATGATACAGTGGAGTCGCCAATTCCGGGTCGTCTCCAATTCCGGGTCACTCGCGTGTATTTTATGCCTAGTGTTAAAATTTAAGCGCAAAAAACTTAATGAATACGCTAGTCATGAAGAACTGGTCTTTCTGTATGTAATTAATAAAAAAAACGAATATAAACTTGAAGACAGCATCCGACAATCGAAATTCTGAAACGCACGCATTAAAGACTTGAATGTTTCTGCTGTGGTGACGGGCTACTTTCGTTTTTGTTCGCTGCAGAAAGGCTGATTTAAGGTTATCCGATCCTCAGGTTCTGAAAATCAGGCACTGAGTAATTGAAAATGCTTACAAAGATGTCTCTAAATTCTCAAATTAAAATGTATTTACCCACGGTGCTTCTTGAAAATTCATCTTTAAATTTAATTATATTATATAGGGAAAATTAGTAAATCTCGAATTATTTTTCAGGAAATGTGATTTGAACTACCTACTGCATATTTTTTAATTGATAATTGATCAAGAAATACATTTTAGGAATAAAAATCATAGGTATCCAGGCTTTTAAAGAAAATTGCATGAATTTTACACTTATTTGGACTTTACTCTCTCCTACTTACTTCCATTATTTCATAATGCATAGTGTATGAAGTATTTCCTTTCAAAGAAAACACTGTAAATCACTTCTAATTTCAAATCATGCATATAAACATTAGTAACTAAGGCTAATTTTAAAGAAAACTGAATTTTTTTTAAATATGCAAGTTTTACTTCATTTTATGAGATACAAATGTCAACTTTTTAAATAACGTTTGTTAAAACTTTAAAGAGCATTGAATCATATGTAGACGCATAAAATGAAAATTGTTGCATGAAAAAAAATTTCAATTTCAAGCCTTATTTTAATACTTTTTGAATTAAATTATAAATTAAAGAGTTATCCTTCCTGGCTGAGGATCGTATATCCTTAAAAGTTCTAGATAAACAAGCGTTTAGAAAAAAAGTGCGGAAAACCAAGTGGGAATGAAAAGTATTCAAAATGCCATAATTCTGTCAAAAATCAATGAAGCAAAAAGAAATTCAAACTTGATCTGTAACTCATTAAGATACACTCACGTACCAAAATTCAGCTCAATATCTGCAAGCGTTTAGAAAAAAAGTGCGGATAACCAAGTGGGACAGACTGACGGGGACAGACAGACGGACGGACGGACGGACGAACGCAGAGGAAACCTATAGTCCCCTCCGGTTTCACCGGTAGGGGACTAAAAATGATGGCTCTAAAGTATGGCAAATGCATTTATTTTTAACTGAGAAATCAATCATAATGATTGCTGCTAAAATAAAAGTGTAATAAATATTAAATCAAACTGTTGTAGTTTCTCCAATTGCGGGTCACGTAGTCTCGTCGCATGAACATGTCAAAATTCCATGTACAAAACCAATCAACAACCATGTATTTACCTTGATTATCAAAAGTATTCTAACTGACGTTTCCAGTGTTCGAACCCAATGGATACCACATTATTTTTCTTCATAGAAGAATAAATTTTTACGAAAAATTTTCCACAGAAGTTTGTTTATCGCGATTTTACAAAAATCAATGATGAGAACTTTACTCTAAATACTAAAATTACAAATTGAATATGATTTTTATTAATACATATCTGAAGCTTGTGGGTTTTTCTACACGCTAAGTTCACCCATCTCCTTTCCCTGTATACAGTATCCTTTAAATAGAGCAAAAAGGCACATTGCCTTAGCTTATGACCATGAATCCCTCCAATTTAATATTCAAATAAAGGAAGTTATGATTGAGCATGCTCAGTGAAAAGCATGGAATTTCTTATCTTTTTCAGATAAATATTGGATGTTTACTGTATTTATTTTTATTTATACATGTACATAAAAAGTTCACAAGATATGCTGTCATCCTTTGATATATACTACCCAGTCTTTGTTTATTTCATGTACTGTATCACTTTTATGTCTCCTGAATCCCCAAATCCCACCCACAACCTCCCCTCACTATCGACACTCAATCCACTAGGTTTATCTAATCCACAATTGTCCACACATCTCAGGAACTGTCCATTTTGATCAAGGATGTGAAGGCAGTCATTATAATAATCTGCCACAATGATCTGGTCCATGGAGTCTGTCACTAATTTTCTAGGACTAAATGGATTCTCTCTCCTGGCTGGTGTACCATCGTATCGGAATCGGACTCTTCCTGTCTTGTCTACCACAATTGCGATTTTAGCATTAATATCAGAGACACAGATATCTCCATTGTTGTTTTCTGCGAGATATAATACACAATATCCTTCCTTAAAAATTGTATTTCCATGTTCATCTCTATAAATTTCCTGCTTCAGTATATCTCTCTGATAACGTAGTATTTTGTTTTGATTGTTACTTCTGACACTGACCAGTATGTCCCCTGACCTCGAACAGCAAAGTCTCTTTGGTGTACAGCCTTGTGGTGTGTTGATGAGTACCTCTGTCTTTCCACTTCTTACAATGTTCACTGTTGCATTGTCAGAATCAATATATATCAGTTCTCCCTGTCTGGTCACAGCAATGTCTCTAGGACTTAACAGACACCCCGTTGTAACAGATTTCTGTGCAGACCGATGCATGTCAACATGTCTTATGGCTTTGTTGTAACCACTAATCCAAGCCTCATCACTTCCTACACAGGCCACTCTCCTTAAATGTTTAACTCCAGTAGGAATTATGGTTATCACTTTGGCTTTGTCTAATAACTCTCTTAAAGATAAATGGGATACTTCATCTGTCAGACTAGATAACACTGTCTGTGTTAATATAGCCTGGTATTCTCCTAATTCTATGCTAAGTTCTCTCCCTTGAACAGTTATTGTATTCAATGAGGGAATTTTGCCATCAATATTAAAAGGTATTTCCCTGTTTTCTGCCAGTCTGGATTTGTAGTTATTGACTTCACACACTCTGTTAGTCTTCAAGATTTCTTTGTTTTGTTCAAGGGCTTGCAGCATATCTGGAATAAGATTTTTTAACTTGGATTGGTAAGATTTTAGAGAAATGAGATAGCTTTCTCTCATGGACTTGATCGAGGAACTAAGTTTGCTGAAGATGTTATCTACTTCTTGGTGCCATAGTTTTCTGTGGTTTTCTGCATCTTTTTCTAGTTCATCAAATTTGGCTGTTGATGTGGATATTCTGCCGGCAATATTGTCCATTTTCTTCTTGTACTTGGGAAGAATGTTGGATTCAATTTCTTGGTTTTCTTTTTCAATTTCATTTTTCTTTTCATTGAAAATCTCTTGCATATCCACAATCTTGTGTCCATTATGGGACGTGAGAATGCATTTCAAACAGACTTGGACATTGCATTGTTGGCAGTGGGCCTCACATCTCTGGTTAGAGTGAATCGTACAATCTGGAAACACTGGTTGTATCTTCCTGTTAGTGAAATAAACAATGTCGTGGGTTTGAGATTTGAGATTTTCCACATGTTTGCTGACACAGTCCACACATAAACTGACTTGACAGTTGTTACAGAACTGCTTAGTAGGCTTAGGACAAAGATCACAAGTGATGAGCTCTTGTGCCCAGGAAGTGGGAGAGGCCATTGTCTCTAGCAGGAACTAAAATTATAATTTGAATAAAAAAGAATAAATAAAAGTAACATATAGTAAACGTATGGAATGACCATTTCAAACATTAACTACTATAATTTTATATGGATTGCGAAGTAAATCATTGAAAAAATCAAGAGATCTTCCAGTAAAAATTTAGCCCACTACTTTGAAATAAATTTTTAAGTAATTATAATGATAAACTGTAAAGAAAATCTGTATAGACTTACCTGTTTAGTTCCATTTTTTCAAGGCTAACTGTCAGAAAAGAATAAGCATTTCAATCTCCCTTTCTCAATCTTCACCTTTCTGGGAACTACTTTCGGTTTGATGATTTTTCTTCCTGGTTACCTGTCTACCAGGTCACTGAGCATGTGCAGAGTCTGTTTGCTCATTTGTTATCAGTGCATGATCGATTGGAATTTTCATTAGATAGGTAGAACTATCGAGAAATTTAAAAGGCAATCATCAAACAGAGTTATTTTTAGTTTATTCGTTGTATAAACCAGGTATGTGGTGCTACTTTTTATAAATCAACATTTCTCAAATAAAAGGAAAAAAAGTTTGACAGAAATACATGTATCTGACCTTATGTATCATCCTTAAAAAGCAATTAAGGTGTAATAAAAATTAAGATAATTTATTACTAATTTGCAGATAATTCCCACAGTTCATATCGTTTGAGTTTATTGATTACAATTCAGAAAAAAGTCAGCTATATCCAATCTCCACCACGAAATAGGACCTCCAGTTCAGAGATTTGGGGGGGGGGTCGAATTTTTCAGATATCCAAACTTTTCCCCTGACTAGTTCTCCTACTTTCAAATAGGACACTTAGTCCCTTTAGTTGTTAAACTATAATCTTGAACTCTTGTCTTAGAATTAGCTAGCAAGGTGGATATTTGGATTGACGCTTTTGGTGAATTTAAAGGTGTCGGTCCAACTATCAAACCCACACAGGTAAATTTCAGCAGAGTATAACTTCAGGATTTGTAAAATCAGTGTGTGCTATATTCTTCATTTTTTTTAAAAATTCATTTTTGTAGAATTGGTTGTCTATTATTAGTCACAGCATAATCAATTGTATGCAAATTCAAACGGTTTATGATTCTATTTATTCACCAGATTTTGAAACCAAATTTACTAGACAATCAGTTGTGACGTCTCAAATAAAACCCAAAATCATTTTTTTAAATATAAATATGTGATCGTATCAATTTTATTCTGCAGAATATCAAATGGCAAGATTGGAAATATGCTGAATCCCCCTTATTCTTTATCATTAAATGTTTTGGCTTTGAAATTATGAAGACTACATATTTCCAATCTTTCTAGTTTATAAGAATTATAATATTTTCCAGTTTTATGTATGTATTACTAATTTTGATTTAACAAAGATAGATCGGAAAAGTATAATTTTATGCATCATGCACTGTGTATTTGTGCAAGTTTCATCTAGTTAAATTAATTGTCATATATGCACTTACAAAAGGTGCTAAATTTGAAATTTTACTTATTTTCTCAAAATTTAAGGATCTTTTTGCAGTAAAAATTGATTATGCCGCAAAATATTATCCAGTAAATTTAAATAATGCATGCTATTGCTAGAATAATTTACTTGATAAATTAGACATTGGGGACAGACTAATTAAACCTGTACACCAAATTTCATAGAGATCTGAGAGGTAGCATGTGGTATCCCCTACCTGATCTCATAATGGAAAGCCTCTGGAGCTGTGCTTGAGATTGAATGTTATATTTATTTTTGTTTACAGCGGTAGTGTGATTGATCACAATGTGAAACTGCCCTGTAAGAAGTTTATGATTCAAAAGTATATGACAAATAAGATACAGCAACTGTATTTTTAAAATTTCAAGATAATTCCTGAATATCCAAAAACCTGTAAATAATAACCTTGTATTTACATAAGGCAGTAAAGAACAACTCAACACTGAATGTATATCTAAACAATAAAGAATATATATATGTGATAGGGTGATTTATTTCTTACCGTATATTAATCATTATATTTCAGGATTAAATTAATTCAGTTGAATTATCATATTTATTTCTTTTCAGCATTTCATTTATTGAATAAATAAACATGGAATTATATCAATCTGTGTTCATTGAGTTATTTATAGCTGTATGACATCACAGTGGTCATTTAAACACCTGTCCCTTTTCTATTTATATCTTGTGTAGTGTCAGGGCCAACTTGGATTTCATTGGTTGGTTAGTTTCCCTCTCTTTTGGTTTTTTAGCTTAGTTAATTACTTTTGTTGGAGATCTTGGTCTGACCAGCAGACATTTTGGTGTTTGTGTATTTGTTTGTTTATATTGACTTATTTATGACCATGACCAAGACTGGACAGAATGTAAGTTGACTTTTACTAATTTCATTAGCTCTATATAATTGTTTATCTATTTAATTCCTAAATATTAATATTCTAATATAAAGTATGAAGATTCAGTCTTTGTGATTATTTTATGACTTTGTAAATAATGAAAGTAGTGAATTCATATACAGTGTATCAGTGTATTTTACATTTTTGAGAGCAATACAGTAAAGCTTTTTTTATTTATATACAGATCACTGAGTAAGATTTCACTCTTCATTGTATATTTGGAGTATTGGCTTTATATTACATATAGGAATGATGTATATATATTTTGAATATTTTCCATAATATTATATTATTCTGGAAAAGTTCAATATAATTTGATCTTATTGTTTCATCTATAAATTCCAGTCATATTATTGATGTTTTATACATAAGCACAATTAAAGGGCAATAACTCTTATTTTGACCGTGCTATCTGACAAGTGATTGACATATATTTATTGTTATAAAATATTTATGATTGTTTATATATATTTCAGACCTGTGATAATACTCATTGAATACACTTATCCATATCGACAACATGGGTTTTGTGTTCATTTACGTATAAAACGAACCCCATTTCATATAAAATACCAGTTAACTGTTTACAGTCCTGTAATAACGGGAACCTGTGGATGTTGTATACACTACACAGTCAAGATATCACCATATGAGAGATTTGAAAAGAAAAGTACATATTCACAGCTTGTGAGAAAAACAAATAAGTTTATTTCTACAATGCACATATTATACAAATATTGACTGGGTTTGAGGACAATATCGATTATATTAGTCTTAAAGAGATGAAATATTGCCCATCTCAAGGAGGCTTAGAGAATCAATGATGCTATTTAAAACGGTCAAAGATTGTTTTGTTATATGAAAAAAATATCAATAAAATTGAATTTTGATTTCATTCATTGAAATTCAGTCAATAGTTTATATCCTATATGCATTATCCTGAATGTTAATTGAAGTTCTAATGAATCTTCGAATTGACATGTGTTGTAATTACCGGTAGTTCTTTATTGTAAAATTATGTTTTTGGAGGTCGCGATGGTATAATTGGGTCAATATATAAAAAAGCAGCTAAATGGTTCATATGAAAATTGGAAATACAATTAAATATTTCCGGTTTTTTGTATCTAAATTGATAAAGCTGCACAATATTTAGGGAAAACAACATTTAGCAAACAGTAGGGAAGCTATTTTTTCAGAATGGTCTTGTAAAAGTTACGAAATTGTGTTTTTCTGTCATTGGTGTTACCTTATAAAATTTGGTTGTATAGAATCAATTAAAAAACTTATGAATGCAAACCATGATAAACATGTACTAGGATTAATCAAGTTAACTGATAAATCCAAAAGTATCGTTGTCCAGTGATGAAAGATAAGTTTTCAATCATATTTGGACATTGACATGAGACAAGAATAAATAGACACACACTAAAAAATGCTGTAAATGTGGTGCCATGTGTGTACAGTTCAAAATAACATAATGTATGACTTTTTTCAAGAAGTGAAATTAGGTAATATAAAGTTATTTCTTACATTTAAACTTATTACAAGTAAAAAATAACAAGTTTTAGGTTGGTTACTCCACTGACTCAACTGTAACACCAATGATCGAAATTAATACTAATGACTTAGCACTTAACAATTAGCATTTAAACATACTATAACATGAAACTTCATGTGAAAGACAGAATGCACTGCATGGCTAACATACAAAAATGAAGAAAGTTTCTGGGATTTCATACTTAAAATGATCTTAAAACAAAAATAAATCTGGTAACACCAGTGACAGAATAGTTAACTTTTATGGTAACACCAATGACTGGTGAAGTAACACCAGTGACAAGAGATATGCAGTGTTTGTTAATCGTTGGTTTGAAAAAAACAATAGTTTTTGTAGGTTAAAAGGGTCTCAATTGTGAAGGATATGATGTTTAAAATCCTACATTCTTCATTAGAGAACTAGTAGATAAAATTTATTAATCAAAATCTCTTGTCACCGGTGTTACTTCACCAGTTATTGGTGTTACCATAAAAGTTAACTATTCGTAGAGAGATTTATACAAACAAAGTTAAACTTGACTGATTTTACTTTTCGTAGGTGAAAAACTCTGACATTCATGCATGGCCAGTGAATTTTTCAGAAGGGAAAATTTATTTATTGAGCATAAAAAAATGTTTTGTCATTGGTGTGACATGTATATGATCTGAAGTTGTCATTGGCATTACCAGATATTTAAAACTTCCGTAAGTGGTAAAAAATATTTATTGGAAAATAAATCAAGTACTTTCAAATACCATAAATTAGGTTTGCAAAGTAGAATACAAATAAATAATTTTTCAGTATAAGAAGAATATATTTTGCCTACATAAGTACTTGTTTTGTCAATGTCGTAACCATTCCTGTCATTGGTGTTAAACGTTAGAAAGTAATGCCAATGACCGTAAAACAAATGACGTGTTAGTCATGAAATGATCTAATATTACTAATTTACCCTAGATAAAGTAAAAGTTTTGTCAACATTGCTTTTAGTTTCCCTAAAGAACATTTTTCATAAAAGAGATCAATGAGTATGTAAAATCGTTTTGAAATCGTAATGATGGAAACACCACTGACAAAAAAGTTTTAACTTGTGTACTTTTTTACTTTTGAAGTCCATTAATATGTTCTGATCATGAATATCAAGAAGCAGTTTCTGTTGTTTTTTGTGATAAGTGATGTAATATGAATTAGGACGGTTTATATTTTCTTACCAGGAATAATAACTCTTTTGTAGCAAAAACAAAAATAGTAACACCAATGACACAACTTTCTTGTACAGTCATATTAAAAGCTGTATCAGTTAAATGGAAGGTGGGGCTCATATTTTTTTATTCAAAGATATTATTTATTTAACGTTTATTTTATGTATACATGATTTTTCAGACAAAATTTCATATAATTTTTGGCGTATTTATCCTTATTTAAAGAGGAAAAATTCCACTGACAGCATGAATTTGGCTGATTGGTGTGATAAAATCATCCATTGACTTTACTGAAGTAAATTATATGAAAATTTCTATTAGTAAATAGAAAGTACAGATGTCATAGATTGTAAAGCAACAATCCAAAATTGGGAGAAAATAAGAAATAGGATTTTACAAAGAAGTGACACATTTAGCTGCTTTTTTTTATATATTGACCCAATTACGCTATAATAAACCAATTTATTAGTCAGATTCCAAATTACAAGAATGAGGGAAAATTCTCTCTCCCTTTAATAGTAATAAAGTGCCGCGCCACAGCATGATACGTCCGTCAAAAAAATACAATTTTCTTGAACAGTTTAGGTGCAAAAAATCACATCAACCTTGATTCTAAGATTTCGATGATTTTTCCATTCCTTAAAATATTTATTCATTCCCTGTGATGTAGGCATCAATTATAATAAATATTACATCACTAAAAGATTTCTGTGTTGGTTGTGTTAGACCTTGTCAAATGCCCATCATCACATTAGTCTTAACAACTTAATCTATACCAAATTAATTTTGAAAAAAAGGCTGGCCATCAAATGACAAATGTTATAAACTGACCAGCAGTTCTTCTGTCTAATCCCCAAACGGCTGCTTAATCAGAGCGACTGAAACAGCTGGCCTTCCTACATTGAACTCATTAATTAATCTTTAACTGGATGCTTGTCTACTCATTACTACCAAGAGATGAATGGATCTGCACTATCTACTATAATTTTTTTTAAAAACATATAAAATACTCTCAGATTTATTTTGGGGGTTGAGATTTAATGTCCGACAGGTTTTAGTATGTAATTCATATGGACATGCTGATTTAACCCTACTCCTACAAGTAAGAGCCTCGGTTAACGTCCCTACGCTCCTTATATACCTCGTTACGCTGCCCCAAGTCAAAAGTATCTCGCCGTGAACCTCTAGCATGCTGGAGTAATTTAACCCCACCCCATAAAATTAGTTTTTAAATTAATATTATTACATAATATCAGATTAGTCTATTATGCAATATTGAATTAGTTTTAATTACTTTTCATCAAATTCATTTCAAAACTTAAGCTAATCAACAAGAGCTATTTTTAATCAAACAGGCTTACCCATTTGCCCAATTCTCAAGGGATATAGATAACGCTAATGCTCTGTCAGTTAACTGCTGCACTCAAAACCCATTAATTTCTCTATAATTTGACATTCAATTTTCTGGTATCAAAATTCTTCTTGACCAGTGCCTGATAATTACACTCATGGGAGACATGGGATTTCTCTAACATACATTATATTTGTTTTAGATTGCTGTCAAGTATATGCTTAAAAAAATAAGTATTTTCTTGATTTAAAACTTTTTTAATAAGAACAGTGCAATACTTTTACATTATTTGGGATGTGTAAATGAATAGTAAAAAGACACATTTTTTTTTTAATAATTCGCTTAAATTAAAGGTCACAGTGACCTTAAAATAGGTCGCGACACACCTTCTACCTAAGATGCATAAACTGGCCAAGTTTGATGATTGTAGGACTTATGGTTTTCTAGTTATGGCCCGGAAAGGATTTTTCCATATTTGGCTATAACTTCTTAATTAAAGGTCAGAGCGACCTACTTTTTGTGCGCGACACACCTTCTACCCAAGATGCATCAGATGACAAAGTTTGATAATCCTAGGCCTAGTAGTATTAAAGTTATGAGCCGGAAACGAAAAAGCTGACAGACAGACAGACGGACGGACACGAAGCCTATAACATAAAACGTCCCGTCTTAAGACGGGCGTATAAAAATTAAATGACCAAAATATTTCGGAGGAGTAATATAAATTGTGTTATTGTCTCTCTTAATTGAAAATAAAGAGACTTCTTTCCTGAATATAAATTACAAAACATAATTTCATAGTAAATGCAAAATATAACCATTATACATTTATATCTGTGTCATGATCAATAAATTTCCTCTTTTGAATGTAGGGTTATTTAAACAAAAGGGCATTTGATAGAAGAGAACTCTGCAAACCAACTGTAAACCAACTTTTATAAACGACGACTTTATTTCGCGATTAAACTGTAGTAAACAAGTTCCCGACGATTAATTTTCACGATGAAACCCTTCAGGAGCTATTTTTAATATATAGAAAAAGAGACTTTAAGGATCCGTTCACGGCAAGAAATACAGTGGACCTTCAGATATCCGGACGCCAGATATCCGGACGCTTCACCTTCCGGACGATTTTTCTCGGGAACGGATTTTTCAATGTAATTTTGACTCATTTATCCTGAATTCCGCGTTCCGTATCCGGACGGCTCTTTTTTTTACTACAAAATGTATTTTTACGTTATAAATTGATTCATTTATCCGGACGGTAAATTTTAATTTGTACGAGTTGTACTTCCATTCTTGTCAACATTCACACCTGGGGCTAGTTTCTCAAAAAGGCCTACGACCGGTCGTAAGCTTAGTCCGGACTAAATCAGTGACTAAACCCGGAAGTCGGACTAAGCTGTGTTTCACAAAAAGGCGGAAACTTAGTCGAGACTAAATTTGGGTTTAAATCTAGGCCCACTCGTGAGTAGGCGTAAGTGCTTAGTCTGTATACACATTGATAAAAAAAACGTTTTTTCATCATAAAGAGTTAAAAGAATTATTATTTTATACGTATACGATACAATACCTATTCATATATATGTACATAATTATATGATATGCCGAAAATCGTGAAACAGCAAACTGTATTATGAGAGAAATTAGAAAGGTAGTTAGATCCATCAAAGATGCTGACTTTTTCGGCAAAAGGTGACATGAACTAGAATTTTTTAGCTAAGAATTTTGAATACAAGTTGGGTAAGATTTTTTAAAGAAGAGCCAAAATTTCTTCGTTGAGGGTTGGGGGGGTCAACTTATTGCAGTTATGTGTTTTCTGTATAAATAAAGCTATGTAAATTATGGACTGACTTCAACTTTCAGCAGCATTTCTCTTTTTAGCTGAATACTTTGATCACCAAATTTACTGTACTCACCACCACTCCCATCCCCTTCCCCATTAACTTTTTTAAACACGATGCTACATGCTGTACGTCCTGGATATTTTTTTGTTGTTTGAAATGGATAATGTTTCAATAAAATCCTCAAACAATATCCATTTTCATACTAGTATTTTAGATCACGAAAAAAAAAATATTCGGTTACTATGCCATCAGCCGAGTTTATGGACTTTAATGTAAGTTAATGTATATTTGATTCTCCCCTTTAATTGCATGTAATTAAATGTTATATTAATAGAATTAAAAAATTTAAATTTGTAAAATGTTCCAGTATTATAATTAAAGTATTCTTCTGTCAATAATACTGTTCGTTCCTATTTCACTGGAGTCACTATCGGGGGGGGGGGGGGGAGATGTCCATGTAGATGAGTATATTATGTTTTCGTAAAGATGCTTTTGATTCATTTTCAATCTATCACGTTTCTCGGACGAAGTTTGCCTAAAAAGGTCTTTTTGATAGATTTTTGAACAGAAAAATAATTTATATTATATTTGAAACAACACTACTCATATAATAATGATGATAATAAAGTGCTGTAAAATGCTTTTATTGCTAATGTGAATCGCGACTTTTCAATATCTTTAAGTCTATATTACATCTTCAATAAAAATTCTTCATCTATAGAAAAAAAAATAATAATGTATGAAGTTATGAACATATCCTTATCAAAAAATGAAAAGGAATTGATATATATTTAAGGAAAAGATGGTGATGTTGAAATTAGTACCTTTCCCGATCTAAATGAATCTGATTTGAAAATATTGAAATGGAAAATTCAAATGGAGAAATTTATAAAAATTATTAGATTTCTTGTCTGTAATATGGTTCACAAGAATTATAAATTTAAAACTAATTTAGCTTTTGCAAGCCATCATTGAAACTGCAATTGCTATATATAGGTACGTATTTTTACATGGACCATGTAAATTATAAAATCGATATCAATGTAATACTATGTATCCAAAATACAATACTATTATTATAAATATACACAGTAGGTATATACATGCATGTATCAACTGAAATGCCAGTATGTCTAATTCGTAATGAATAAATGGATTGATATTATAAAATGAAGACAATTACTGATAATTTTTCTTCAAAATTCTCTTATCCATGTTTCAATGATTATCATTATGATATGATTTCAAAATTGTTAAATTTTCACAGTGCGCCTATGGGTCGGGGGCTCCGGTCCTTTACTCTCCCTGCGTAAGGTATTTTAACTAGAGAAAAACTTCCCTGAGATACTGGTTGCACCCCCACGACTTTCAAATATATTGCTACGAGTCTGTTCCAACCCCATGCCATATAAGTTATGGCTTTTACTCATAAGAAAATTTCTTTTCATTCCAAATTTTGGAAGTACGTATAATACCGGGTATACATACACGTTTATATTTTTCTTTAGTATATATTTCACTTTTAAAATTTATCTGTGCATACCAAAATATACAAAAGCCTACAAGGGTCAAATTATAGAAAATGAAGAAAAAAAAATTAAGTCGTAATAACGACTTTTTATCTCGTAATAACGACTTTTTAAATCGTATAATAACGACTTTTTATCTCGTTATTACGACTTTCTATCTCGTTATTACGACTTTCTTAAGTCGTAATAACGACTTTTTATCTCGTTATTACGACTTTTTATCTCGTTATTACGACTTTCTTAAGTCGTAACAACGACTTTTTATCTCGTAATAACGACTTTTTATCTCGTTATTACGACTTTTTATCTCGTAATAACGACTTTCTTAAGTCGTAATAACGACTTTTTATCTCGTTATTACGACTTTATATCTCGTTATTACGACTTTCGTAAGTCGTAATAACGACTTTTTATCTCGTTATTACGACTTTCTTAAGTCGTAATTACGACTTTTTTCTCGTAATAACGACTTTCTAAAGTCGTAATTACGACTTTTTTTCTCGTTATTACGACTTTTTTTTTTAGCTCGTCAACTTTTTCAGGTAAGTAAATTTTTCCCCTCAGGTTTGCCCCCCCCCCCACTTTCAAAAACGATGCTACGTGCCTGCAAGGAGATAACACGGAAACGTGCACTGTATAACGGTGTCGTGTAGCTGAAAATGCGATGATTGTTTAAAATTATAAAATTCTCAAAACAGTTGCACCAGAGTTTGACAATTTATTTATTCATATTTATTATAATCTGTAAAAATTGACAATATTTGGACTTGTTTTGTTTACACACTTATAATCTAAATCATTATGCCGCTAAATTGAAGACATTAGTGTTACACATCGCAGAAATCATTTCAAAATAGTATATATATTACATCAAACTGAAAGGGCGGAGGGGGCTAAACCAACAAAAATGTTTGGGGGCTACGCAGTATGCCCCAATTATCAATGCCAATTTAGACTACATTATGTATTTCTTTGCAAAAAAGGGGTTAAAATTGCTTTTCAAATGTACTTTTACATTCCTCGTTCACAGACAATAACTTTCAAAAATATCAGCGTGAAAGTCTATGCTATATATAACCAAATTACCATAAATTGACAACTTCTTTTATGTACCATATTTAAATTAAACTGCCACATCACCCTTATTTGGCTATATTGCAACAAAAAGTGTTGGGGGTGCTGGCGCGGATCCAGGATTTGGCAAGGGGTCTGGGGGCCGCCTTGAGGCCCCCAGTGGGTCCAGGGCACAGCCCATTGGGGGCCCAGGGGGCGAAGCCCCCGGAAGCTCCTGGATTCTAGAGATTTTGAAGGGTGAAAATTAGGAGATAAAAAGTCGTTATTACGACTTAAGAAAGTCGTAATAACGAGAAAAAAAGTCGTTATAACGACTTAAGAAAGTCGTTATTACGAGATAAAAAGTAATAAAGTCGTTATTACGAGATAAAAAGTCGTTATTACGACTTAAGAAAGTCGTTATTACGAGATAAAAAGTCGTATATAATAACGAGATAAAAAGTCGCAATAACGAGATAAAAAGTCGTTATTACGAGATAAAAAGTCGTTATTACGACTTAAGAAAGTCGTTATTACGAGATAAAAAGTCGTATATAATAACGAGATAAAAAGTCGCAATAACGAGATAAAAAGTCGTTATTACGAGATAAAAAGTCGTTATTACGACTTAAGAAAGTCGTTATTACGAGATAAAAAGTCGTAATAACAAGATTAAAAGTCGTAATAACGAGATAAAAAGTCGTTATTACGACTTTATTTTTTTTTCTTCATTTTCTAATTTGACCCTTGTAGGCTTTCGTAAAAATACATAACTACATGTATTTAATATAAAAGTTGTGGTTGTAGAGGGGGAGGGGATGTGTCCAAAATAATAAAAGATTTGCTCAATCAATTTTTTGTGTGACTGTGGGCCCCTAACCAAACCCCAATCTGGCCCTTTTGTCAAGATTTCTGAATACCTTTATTCTAGCTAGTATGTAAATGCTTTGACCTAGAAAATACAGATAGATCCATTTATTATATTTGTTTGAAAGACGATGAAAAGCCAGGGAAATTTCGTGCTTTTTGTGCTTTACTTTTAAAATGTGATCCACCGCATGTTATTGTACTCTCTAAACCAAATAAAATACGATCTGCGCATGCTTAGTACCTAGCGGAAAGGTCTTAGTCCTAGGCCCAGTCTTACGCCGTTTTCTGAAACGTGATTTAGGCCCGACTAATTTTTGGCGTAACTTTCTTAGTCGGACTAAATTAGGCCCAAATCTACGACTTTTTGAGAAACGAGCCCCTAAACTGAGTGATAATTGTTATCAAAACACTGGCCGGATTGATTGTTTTTACAAGACGATCACCTGTGTCGGTGTTATGAGTGACTTACGATGATAAGTCCACAGATTATAAGCATGTTAAGTGGGTATGGTCATAATATACGAGATACCGATACACAAATGAAAATAAACAATTAACTGTGTTGGTAATAGAAAGCAATTTTCTATTCAGTTATTTGTTATCTAGAGATATTTATAATTTTAGTACAGATCTGGTTTTAAATATTTTTTCTATTTATAGACGGGACGACATAGTGTCATAATGTCGTGGTCAACACATGGCACACACACATCGGTATTGTGTAATTTTCATCCGAAGATTGGTGGCAGTTTTCATAGAAAAAAACTAAAACATTTAATCAAATTTGAAAAATTTTAGACAATCAGTGATTTAACTTGGGATGACTACTGCTTGAATTTTTATTATGTCAGATTTAGCATGTTTAGCGTGGATGAGTGTTCAAATTAAAATAAAGACTCGATACTGACAGCTCGCTTGGGTGTAATCAAAGCTGCACATGAGAGAATTCGCTTGTCTATGTTCATCAATTTATAGGAAATAAAGAGTAAAAACTAAGCTGGGTAATGGAAAATCTGCCCATATAAGCAGCGTTATATATCCAATGCTTAATTGTCATTCTGCTCTCCAGCTACAGTCATGTCTACACCACCGACAAAGAGAGCGCGAGTCGGCATCTAGTTTTTAGCTATAAAAATATTTATTATATTTGAAAAAAAGTGTAAAAGTATTGCTGAAGTACTATAACACAATTAGCCAATGTGTTTGGATTAAGAAGACTTTTGTAAGTTCATAGTTTTATTATAAAGTCACAGCAAAGGTTAGACAAACAATGGTACATGAAGAGTTCAATTATAAATATCTCAGAGCCAAGATGGTGAAAGCTCACATAGTCATTGCATCACATAGGTCTCAGAGCTAAGTTCGTATAAGCTCTCATGGTCTGTCTCGGAGCTAGGATGGTAAAAGCTCTCATAGTTCATCTCGGAGCTAGGATCGTAAAAGCTATTGATACTCAGTGCGCGGATCTTTTGTACAAGAAACTGCATCATAGGGTTCACATATTTGGTAATAGCATTAAGTTAGTTAGAGTGTCACTTCATTAATATTGTCCGCTCCTCACTGAAGCTCTGTCTCCCATCTCCTTATAGGATACGGCAATGTCCTCTGTTTACATTAACATGATGCATCTTGCACATTCTTCAGTTAATTAGATGGCTGCAGCTCTGCACAAAGTCTGATTGGAAGTGTCAATGCTCGAGAACAACACATCGTAAAAACTAATTGTCCGTCAAATGAAGACGCTCCGTTATTGCTTTCTATCTCCCAGAGTTTGTAAACAAGTTCGTAATTAAGATATTATTGTCCGTCGCGTTACACACTGATAGTATCAATTTTAATTCATAACACAATATTAAAACATAGATAAATGTACTGTACAAATTAATATATCAATTAAACTTATAATTTATACGCTCATTGTGTTACAGTACGAAAGATGAGTGTTTAAAAAAATAATTATTTCTAAATGAAAGCATTTTAATATAAGAGTTACAATACAAATTTATACAGTATATTTGGAAGAGAAATCAATAGAATTCAGATATCCGGACGCTTCACTTATCCGGACAATTTGCCTGGGAACCAAAGCGTCCGGATAAATGAGGCGCCACTATATTCGCGGTGACGAGGCTCTCGCGAACCTCGCGAAAATTCCTCGCACAGGAATAAATGTTGGTTTACAGTATTTTCAGGTATGTGACAGTTTTCCCTGCATTTCTACAATTTTTCGTTAGGATGAGGTATTTAATAACCCTCTGTCTTTATACCTTAGAGTTTCATGGTACCGGGTTCGAATCTCGGTCTGGTCCGCTGCATTCTCTCCTCTCCTGTTACGTTTGGTGCTGTGCCATGCCCTGGAACTGACAGTTGATTTACCTGCCAGGTATGAGCCTGGGTTGGGGTCTTTGGAGGTAGGAATATGGCGGTCAGCCGGGTTTGATTGCAGATGACCAAACAGCTCGGTCGGTAGCGCACCTGACAAGAGTTCCATGGGGCCTACCTGTCTGGTCCACTGCATTTTCCCCTTTCCTGTCACAGTAATATTGCATTTGGATAATTATATATTAATCAAAATTAAGTGATGTGAAGATTGTGGAGAACTTGAAGTTCTTCGTTATTTCAACTTGAAATTCGTAATTTTAATTTCGATTGGCCTTGGCTGATTGCAATTGATTCCAAACTTCAGATGTATTGTGGTGGTCGGGCAAGTTCACTCGCTGTTGGTTAGATAGCTCAGCTGGTAAACCACCTGACTAGTGCCTTAGGAGGCTAGAGTTCAAATTCTTACCTGGCCTGTTACATTCCGTTACTTTCGGTGCTGTCCCAAATCATTGAAGTGAGGAGGAAGCCCGGGCTGGGTTGATGTCTTGAGGGAGAACACCTATAAGGAGGGGGATCTGGTGGATAGACAGGCTTGATTGCTGATAGTCAGATAAATAAATTGGTAGAGCGCCTGACTAGTGATTCAGGAGGCCGGGGTTAGATTCCTGATACGTCACTTTTCTTCTTCCCTTTTTTATTTTCTGAATGTGTGTATAAATTACATGTACACAAACAAATGATTACAGAATCTACACACAAACACTACACCCCTTTCACATTTTCTGAGCACAAAAAGGTTACAAAGGATAAAATTTTCATTTCCTAGAATTTAATCATCATTTGGTATTTTTGCCAATAACTGATAACCAATATGTCCTTTTAAACTCATCTGAGCTGAAAACTCAAGTGAGGTTTTCTGATTACCCGTTAATGATTGTAAACATTTCACACTTTGAACATCTTCTCAGGAACCACTCAAACAATTTTAAGGAAAATTGGTACCAAGCTTTCTTAAGTTCTTAAGTGAAGGGGAATTTCAGTTATTAAATTGTAGGACAAAGACCCCGTCATAGGGGAGATGATTAAGACAAGAGACTCACAGGCCTTAGAGGTCACTTGAATATCATACAAAGATGCTCCTACTATTGAATTTAGTTCGAAATTAAAACAGAGGCCATAGAATTCACAATTTTGAAAGAGAAACCATTGCTCAGCATACCTATTCACCTAATAAGCATGCTTACTCTGATTACTCATTACCAAAAAGTAGATCAGAGGAACAAAAAAAAAAAAAATGAATTTCCACCCCACAGAACTCCTGACCCTGGGGCCTAAATGATTCACAAATTTGAAAAAGGCACCCTTGTTCATCATAAATGCTTTCAGTATTCAATAATTAAAGTTCCCACAATACCCCTGATCCAAGGGCCCTGAAATTCACAATTCCAGAAAAGCACCCATCCTCATCATAAGGATATTCTTACTAAAAATTTCTTAGTTGACAGATCACGGTGGCCGAGTGCTGGAGCGTTCGCTTCGTGATCGAGAGGCTTGGGTTGGATTCTTGTTTGCGACGCCGCGTCAGACCTAAGACGTTAACATAAGTAATGACTGTTCTTTCGCCAAGCGCTCGGCATTAGAAATGAAGGTCAGGGTCTTTCGGATTGACCTTAAAAACATAGGTCCCATATTACGACAGGCTTTGACACGATGAATAACTCTCACCAATCATTGGCCTTGAGTGTTGAGTATAGGTCTAAATTTGAAGCCCTTTACCGGCATACGTTGATGTCTCTATATGAGTGAAAATATTCTCGAATAGGACTTTAAACTAAATTATTCTTGGAGGAACATCTTTCCTTATCAAAACTCTTTAAGTGGACTTTTACGGGAAGCACTTACTTTTTCAGTTGACGCTTTACTTTGACATTGAAACCTGTATCATGTAAGGAGGTACAGAATTGATAATACATCAGAAAACCTTTCTAGTGGCCATAGGTATGGTGTAAGGGGTATTTGCATGTGAAGGCCGGGAGTTAATGGTAAGTTGGTTTTGTTTTCTTCAAGGACAACTTATATGTGCATTGAAATAACCCGTTATTTTCGTTACATTATATGTTGAGCTAAATATTTCTATCGTAAACGAGCTTCCATACATTTTCCAAGTGTAAAAGTCAACTGTAAAAGCCAGTGCTCCTCGTTAAAGTCCAGAAGAAAACGGATATTGGCATTTGCGAATTTACGGATCATCCTGGATCCCCAGCTATATAAATTCAATGAATTTCTTATACGGCTGTAACAAATTACGGATATAGAGAAGAAATTTCAAAGGTCCCTGTGACTTCGTTATAACCGAAGTTTGCTGTACACAGTTCTTTAGTTTAATTTCGATTGATTAATTCATGTTGTTTAACGTCCCTCTCGAGAATCTTTTACTCATATGGAGACGCCACCACTTGCCGGTAGAGGGCTACAAATTTTGTCCCTTGCTCGGCACTCAAGGCCTTTGAGCAGTGAGAGATCTTTTTTCGTGCCAGCACCTACTGCGACACGGGGCCTCAGTTTATACGGTCTCATTCGAAGGACAAGTCTCCATGTCCCGCAGTGGGATTCGAACCCACGACGCAAGGATTAACTCCTTACTTCACGACTCTAGAGCAGACGCCCTAACCACTGCGCCACGTGGGGGACAGTTTTATATTGAGGAGCAGAGAATAGAATTTATAAACAATTCAAGAAAACAATCAGCCTGGGGCCATGAATTTCACAATTTTTGCATAGGAGTCGACGCATATTGAAATCATGCCAACAGATTGACTGCTTGATGTCCAGGAGTAAAGAGGAATTTGTTTTAAAGATAGCATTTATTTTGGTGGGTTTAGTCCTCCACACAGGCCCCAGGGGTTAAGGACCTATAATTTCATCATTTAATTCCCTTTAACCTCAGAGTGTACATATATATATTATAAGTGGTTCTGTGATTCCTAAGAAGCTGAAAATGTTCAAATGTTAACGCACATTGCATTACCACGAACAAAAACGGATAGCAATATGTCACGTAGGTGACCTATACAAAGGTAATGAATATATATATTGTTCAGATCATACTTTGTAAAATTGTTCATGAAATTAGTTATCTGTTTCAATACTGCTTGTTGGCTGCATTTATTTCCTCTATTCATTCATGTAGTAGTACTATACGGATAGTTCACAAGATATGCTGTCATTCTCTAATATATACAACACAGTCTATGTTTATTTCATGTACTGAATCACTTTAATTTCTCCTGAATCCATTAATCCTACCCACAACCTTCCTCCACTGTCCAAACTCAATCCATTAGGCTTATCTAATCCACAATTGCCAATACATCTCAAGAACTGTCCATTCTGATCAAGAATGTGAAGACAAGCATTATTATTATCTACCACAATGATCTGACTCATTGAGTCTGTCACTATATATCTAGGACTAAATGCTCTCATGGCTTGTGTACCATCGTATCGGAATCGGACTCTTCCTGTCTTGTCCATCACGACCACAAATTCAGCATTACGATCAGAGACACAAATGTCGCCATTATTGTTCTCTGCCAGGTATAATACAGAACTCCCTTTAAAAATTGGATTTCCATGTTCATCATTATAAATTTCCTGGTTCAGTTTCATCCCATGATAACGTAGTATTTGGTTTTGATTCTTACTACTAACATTGACCAGTATGTCCCCTGACTTTGTACAACACATTCTCTTTGGTATCCAGCCTTGTGATATGGTGAACAGTACCTCTGTTTTGCCACCTCTGACAATGTTCACTGTATAATTGTTATAATCAGAGTATATCAGTTCTCCCTGCCTGGTCAAAGATATGTCATTAGGACCGAAAAGACACCCCGTCGTAAAAGATTCCTGTACAGACCCATGTATGTCAACACGTCTTATAACTTCGTCTGTTCCATTTACCCAGGCTTCTTCTGTTCCTACACAGGCCACTCTCCATAAAGATTTTAATCCTGTAGGAATGGTGGCTATCACTCTGGCTTTGTCTAATAACACATTCAGAGATAAATGGGGGATTTCATCTGTCAGGCTGGATAATGCTCTCTGTGTTAATGTAGCCTTGTATTTCCCTAATTCTATGGTACGTTCTCTCCCTCGGACAGTTCTTGTATTCAATAAGGGAATTTTGCCATCAATATAAGCAGGTATGTATCTGTATTTCGCCAGTTTGGATTTGTAGTTGTTGACTTCAGACACTCTGTTAGTCTTCAAGATTTCTTTGTTTTGTTCAACGGTTTGCAGCATATCTGGAATAAGATTTTTTAACTTGGATTGGTGAGATTTTAAAGAAGTGAGAAAACTTTCTCTCATAGACTTGATCAAGGAACCGAGTTTGCTGAAGATGATATCTACTTCTTGGTGCCATAGTTTTCTGTGCTTTTCTGTTTCTTTTTCCAGTTCATCAAATTTAGCGGTTGATGTGGATATTTTGCCCGCAATATCGTCCATTTTCTTCCTGTACTTGGGAAGAATGTTGGATTCGATTTCTTGGTTTTCTTTTTCAATTTCATTTTTCTTTTCATTGAAAATCTCTTGTATTTCCACAATCTTGTGTCCACTATGGGAACTGAGAATGCATTTCAGACAGACTTGGACATCACACTTTTGGCAGTGGGCCTCACATCTTTGGTTTGAGTGAACCTTACACTCAGGAAACACTGGTTGTATCTTCCTGTTGGTGAAATGAACAATGTCGTGTGTTTGAGACTTGAATTTGTCCACATGTTTACTGACACAGTCCACACATAAACTGACTTGACAGTTATTACAGAATTGCTTGGTAGGTTTATCACAAAGATCACAAGTGATGAGCTCTTGTGCCCAGGAAGTGGGAGTGGCCATTGCCTTTAGTAAAGACTGCAATTATAATTTGTATAAAAAAAAATAAAAATAACATATGGTAGACGTATTTCAAACATCAACTGCTAAAACTTTGTTTGGACTGCGAAGTAAAACATTTGATAAATCAAGAGTTCTTGCAGTAAAGATTTGGCCTACACTGAAATAATTTTTAAAGGTATTTATACATGTAATGATAAACTGTAAAGAAAATCTGTATAGAGTTATACCTGTTTAGTTCCAACATTTCAAATCTAAAGGTTAAAAAAGAGTATAAGCATCTCATCTCCCTTTCTCAATTTCACCTAAGTGGGAACTACTTTCGGTTTGATATTTTATTCTTCCTGGTTTTAGATTGGCGTTGCCTGTCTCAGTGAAATGTGCGATATGCGTATACATGTATTTTCGTAAGATACGAAAAACAGGCCGTACGAGTCTTCCTAGTTACCTATCTATCATGTCATGTGTTTGCTCATATTTATTAGTGATCCGTTTGTATTCTCACCAGGTAGGTAGAACTATCGGAAAATTTAAAAGGTTATATTTCTCACTATATTTACCTGATATATGGTGCTAATATTTAGAAATAGTCATATCCCCCATCAATGAAAAAAAATGTTTGACAGAAACACATGTATCTGATAAATCATTTTTCTTTCTTAAACAAAAGTAGATTAGTCCTAGTGATAACAATTGAGGAAACTTGATATAAACTTGCAGGTAATTTTCACAGTTAGACTATTAGATGAGTTTAATTACAAATTAGTACCAATATAACAATGTCATTTAAATTTTCACTATATTCTCTTGCTACGGCAGTGAGTATTAATGTTAATAAATGATATTCTGTCATATTGTGTAACTTTCTATATCTGTTATTCAATGATTTTTTTATTAAGTGCAAAAGCTTTAACTTCAAACCTTACATAGCTTTGTAGAAAATATGCTTAACTTCTCTTATTTGACAATCAACTATTTGGAGCTCAATCCTTGGCAATACATTGTACCTTTATTCGAATCATTCGATTGTCACTACTGTAAACAATGTCATGTGCCCCAGAAATCTTGTAAGATATAGAGCTGTCTTGGCTCCCTAAAAAAAGTTTCGATAGTAAGTTAGATATCTGCAAGGTACTCGCGATATAACATATTGATCAAATGTGTTAAACCAATTTATTTACAGATTTACTTACTTGACCATCACTAAAGAATCACTTCTCCAGTATCAAGGGCTCAGGATGTCATCACGTGTGACCTTTGTGACAACTCCACCAAGCAATTTTTAACAACTATAAAGCCAGTAGAAGAATGTATCAACAAACACATTAAAAATACAGATCGTTTACCCATGATATCGTTCCTTTCCAAAACGTAGACATAGAGCTAGTTTTCTAGAATGTGAAATTCCAATCAGAGATGTGAGGTCTATTGTGAACAGTGTGATGTTCCTGTCTGTATGAAATGTGTTTTAACTTCCCATAATGAACACAGGGTAAAGGATATAAACATCATTTTTAATGACAAACGAAAAGAAATGCAGAAGGAGACAAACCAAATCGAATCCAGAATTATTCCTATATAAAAGGAGAAAAAAGGAAAACACAAAAAGAGAAATAAGTAATTCTCTGAAAAAATATGAACTAGAAAAAGAAACAGGGGAGCACAGAAAATTGTTGCATAGAGAAGAAGACAGTATTTTCAATAAAATAAATGTTGACCAAATCATTTAGAGGAGACTACGAAACTGAATTGAAATCACAGGTATCGATACACAAGAATTTTAATTACACAAATGATCAAAACAGTTCAACAAAACATTGAAGTACTGAAGTCCAACAAAGTGTCGGACGTCACAAACTATACATCCAAGTTGTCTGAATACAAGAATATCCCTGAAGACGCAGATATGGCTATTCCTTGCTTAATGCAAACACGGTCCTTGGGAGTGAACTTAAAATAGAGCTAGGAGATTACATAGCTACCTTAAACCAGAGATTACTGTCAAGTGTGAAGGATGAAGGCTCAAAGTCTTCTTTATGTACAAGATAGTCGATAAAGAAGGCAAGAATTATTGCCACCATTCGTACTGGAGTTAGTTCTTTGAGTAGAGTAGCCCGTGTGAGTTCTAATAAAGCTTGGGTTTGTGGAGAAGAAAGAACTCTAAGATGTGATGATACACACGGAACTGTACATGATACTGTCACCATCACGTGTAAACTTTGGCCTGATGATATCAAAATGACTAGACAGGGAGAGCTTATATACAGTGATTTTGAGGCTAGCACCGTCAACATCATAAGACAAGGGAAGAAAGAGGTAATGATCACCATACAAAATAGCTGGAAATCATGGGGACTGTGTTGTGCAAGAGCAGGAGATATTCTGGTCAATCTCAGTAGGGAACATCAAACTAAAATTTCCCGCTTTCAAGGACACATTGTGAAACAGGAAATATTTCAAGATGAAAATGGGAGACAAATTTTCAAAACTGATGCGAAAAAACCGCGGAGAACAACAATGAAGACATCTGCGTCGGCGATACTAACGCTAAACCTTGGTAGTTCTCATGAAAACGAGAAGAGTCCGATTCCGATACTCTGGTGGACAAGTTACAATGAAAGAGGCATTTGCTCCAAAGCAGATTGTGACGGACTCTACGGGTCATATCATTGTAGCTGATTACAACAACGATTGCCTTCACATTCTCGATAAAGATGGATATTTGCTTGGACGTATATACGATTGTGGATTGCATAAACCACGTGGACTTAGTATGGATACTTAGGGGAGGTTGAGGGTAGGACTGACTGAAAAAGGAAAAATAAAATTTATTAGTTTATGAAATAAATTTTGAAATAAATCAAGTGATAATTTTGTTGATGTTAAGGGTTTTATGACAATATGTAATAAAGAATCTGTGACAGTATCATTAAATTTTATTCATTGGTATAGGAGGAGTTGCGAACAAGAGAAAGGTACCCTTCATTATTATAGGAAGTATGGCTGTATTTATGTTTTTTTCTGGGAAACCTAAAATGATGTGTCTGATCAAAAGGTAAATAACAGGTGCGCAATGGCACTATGTTACAAAGATTCTTTGAAAGTCTCATAAAATTTCATTCAGTGTGAAAGAGGAGTTGCAGATTAGAGATGCGAAACCCAAAGCATAACGGACGGACAGACAAACAGACAATTCACTATAGCTTTTGTTGTTAATTTCAATTTAGAACAGCATGCACATTCTCGAGTACTTTTCTACTTCTGAAAATTAATGTAATAAATTCTTAAAAATTGTCTTTAACCAAAAAGTAATATTTTTCCAAATGAAACATCAAGAAAGAATATAAAAAGGACAGACCTACATGTATATATGTTATCTAATTGTTTATCTTAATAACAACTACGGACTCTAATATTTCAGATCCTAAAAGATAACAATAACGAAAGTGAAAGTAAAATATTAGTTTGTGCAATAATGGGGCGGTGGCTTGAAAAACAGTTCGGATGATTGAGATTGATTTATGATAAAGGTATAGTTTTTAAATAACTCTAGCCTGCTTTGATCAATATGTAATTTTATGGTAATTTTATGAGTAATTTGCCTGTTCATATACATGTTAATATGTATCTTAATTTTAAAATATACTTTTCATAAAATGATAAATATGTGTACAAATATTTAGTTCCCCTAACAACTAAAAAGAAATAGAAACAAGTCAATGAATTGATGAATCGATAAATATGAATGAAATACGGAAAATGAAAGAAACCAGCCATTTTTAGTAACAAAAGAATTATTCCAGTTATCATTTTGAAAGAAGACACCGGATTTTTTTTTAATTCGGGAACAAACAAAAATAATTTAATTGTTTTGGTAAACAAATGGTAAACAAATGGAGGTTCGTATATTTCTTCGATGTAAGGTTTGTTGTAGTTGTGTGGTACATACATTTAATTACTTATCTTTAATGTACTATATCAAAATATTCTTGCTAAATGGTTTCTCCGGAACACTTGACCTTAACTCCCCCTTCAAACTGAACATCGTTATGATTATTTTAAGGGGGATGCACAAGCCAATTGGATCTAGTCTGGTGTGAAATGAGAAATGCCAAGAATGCGCTTAATACTCGTCTAAACTAGCCCAAAGTTACTCAAAGTGTTAATGCACTAATTACCTACTGTTAGAGACCAAACTTAGTAAAAAAGTTAAGTTTATTTTGTTTTAATTAGGAGGAAATTAATCATTGTAGAACTGCGCAGCTACAGCATTCACGAGATAAAAAATGCATTGAAAATGGTGTTAATGTGATTCATTGATAATATGGCTACAACCATTTGTTTCGCTTTTTTCTTGTCATTATCTAGAATTCTTGAAAATTTGATTTTTCATATGTGTGTCTTCCTGAGGCCATGTGTTTATTTCGTCCGCCATTCCTCTGTCACACAGAGTTCGAATAACATTGATTTTAGAATTAATGCGACCATAAAAACATAAAGACAAGAAATTACTCAGTAATAATCATTAGGTAATATTACTTACTACTTTTATTTGTTGCATCGCTTCGTCTGATTAATGAAAAAACGCGATTTTAACCCCACTCCAGCAAATCGGGAAAAACTGTTCTGCTAACAGCTCGAGTTTCCTAGTAAATATTAATACACTGAGCACGTGTTTGACATGTGCATATATCTGCTGTGGATAGATGCGTTTATTACTATGATTATATTTAATTTTTCGTGGAACAAGTCTTGATAATTTGTTGGTTTCTTTAAAACTCAAGAAAAAAGCTAAAAAATGCCCTAAACATATGTGTTTACGTCGGTCTTTTTTCTGTGGCGATAGAAGTTTTTTGAAATGGGGCACTGCAAGGAGGATGCTTAGCATTTAATTTGAAAATGTTAAACAATATGCGGTGCATGAAAAACAAATTGCAATTACATGTCTTACAATCGAAAAGTTGGTACATACGTCTATTTTGTTTAGCAGTTAGATAGAAAAAAATAGGCAGTTAAAGGATTTCCTTCAGGCACCTCACATAAATAGCTTGATTGTTTGCAATGACCAACACATCGTATGGAGTAATGTTTGGACATAAAAACGCATCATGTCTCATTATGTTGACTACGTTGTAAGCTCTCGATCATTGAACATACGAAGCTTGATAAAATATATAGAGTTGTTTTTTTTTTAATTTAGAAGCAATCACAATGTTTGCAAACAAAGGTCTATTGCATATGCTATGTCTATCATCGCAAAAAAAAAAAAATGAGAGACTACCCCCCCCCCCCTTCCGAAAATCCTATGTTCTTTTTTCAAAATAGTGCCAAAGATTTAAAAAATTGCATTACTAAGTATGTGATGGAACATGTACTAGCCTGATAAGACCATTTGTTGTAAAAATATTTGGTTGCCCTCTCTCCCGATCTACTGCCTAAAAATGGCCCGACTCAATTTTATTTTACATCCAATTACAGGATTTTTTTTTCTTCCGTCAACAAATAAATTTAAATTTTAAGGAATTTTTTCTCACACCATAAATACGGACCCAATAATTTTCCCTGAGTTGGGAGGTCCACCAAACGTCATTTTAAAGATACTATAAAATATTTAATTTTGTTGATTTTTTTCTTTACTCTGTAAAATTGTAATTTTGACAAAATGGGCAAATAGAAAAAAAAATTATTCATTAAATCTCCTAACCCAATCTGAATGAATTTATTCCTTTTCAAATGTTGCCCCGCTGTAATGAAAATTGTAAATGTTTATTTGACAGAGTATTAAGGGGGGGGGGTGATCAAAAGTAAACGATATCTTAGGTATTTGATAGTTATATTATTGTTGAAATATTCAAGTATTTTTCAAAGTGTAAATTGGAGATCTTTGATAGCATATTGCTTAATTAAAAACAAACCCCTTTTCAAATTTGCTTTCACCGGGCAACATAACAAGTATCATATTCAACCATCTCCCTTCCTTCACTAAAACGGTCTATCAAATCATTGATTGAATTATTAGGAAGTCATTTGTCTTAATAAACTATGAACAAATTCTTTTACGTTACTTCAAAGGCAGTTTTAAGATATACCATAATTATTTTAGTCGTTTGTTGAATGAGTTCCACTGAGACAACCATTTTTCGTCACAAGTACCTGCATAATGACTTTATTCTCACATTGTGAGGAAATCTTTATTTGGCATATGCTATTTATAGAACTTGAGTGTGCACCAAATTTGTTTCTAATCTAAATTGTGGTTTTGTAGATATAGAGATAGTTCGAGAACTTTTTGATCACCCCTCGTACTAGTAGATACTAACACAAGGTTTTTCATATCGTTTAATTTCTTTGTGTTTCATTGGTGATAATTAAACTTTTGATAGATATTATAAGTTATCTGTGGCAAACTTACAAACTCTTAATTTTAAACTTTGATGGTGCTCATTTTTCCTTACCTGGAATCAAAAAGTTATTTCAATACGTACACTATTTAACAACTGTTAGATAATAATACTAAATAAATTACTTCAAGCCACACTATAACACAATTCCTCTTTGAAAAGTGTTCATATTATTTGAAATATTTTGCAGCTGTAATTCTCTTCTACATTTAAAGATTGTTATGTCCCTCCATATTAAGAAGAGGTCTGGAAAACAAAATTCTGTGCTAAAAATAGACCACGTGCTGCTATCAATGAACTACTTTCAGAGTTCTTTACACTCTTTTTGAAGACAACGATACCTTGTTTTGAACTTAAAATTATCATTTAAAAGTGCAAAATTTAGACATTTTCTCAACAAATGGTTGTAGAGGGAACATTAATGCACACTTTGCGTATTTTTTTGGATTTTTTAAGGCTCTGCTGAATTCTGTAGCTGCGCAGTTCTTAGGTGCATATCAAAAGCATTTTTCTGCAAAAGTATAGATTATATATGCATGCACAACATGCATTCAGTTATGCATATTTATTGTATCTTTATCATAAGGGTTTAGAATTTGATCAAAATATAATGTACTTTAGCCATTTGAAGAAATGTTTACATTTTGTTCTCACTGCACTAAATATGGCCGTACATCCCCCTTAAGGTAGGTCACTCGTCAGCTTTTTCGAAAAGTTCACGCAGAACCTCTTACTTCAAAACTATTTATCAAAATTCAATTTTAAAACATAGTTAATTTCAATAATGTTAATGTTTTAACATTCAACGAAAAAACTGCACAAATAGCAACAAAGAAGCAAGCTTTGTGAAGGAGTCTATTTTTTGTGGTGGAAAATATTTTTCAGATAGTTCAGCAAATCTGCACATTTGTTAAATTCAATATCTTGGAACTTTAGTCTCACATATTTTCAATCAGAGAATATTTTCCATCATGATATTGCTAGGAATATTTAATATAGATCTTAATTCATAATTCTAGAACAAGTTTTACATCTTCCTTCAACAAATTTTGCCAAAATAATGAAGCTATGTCAAATAAGTCAATATAAAATTTACATCATTTATTGCCTAAAAATCACATATTTTGACCAATATTTCAAACTTAACATCACTTACCCCAGCTTTTTCTTTCATTATTTTAAAGTACTCGATAATTGTGACTGATCAGCACTTCAGTCGTAAAAAGCTTGATTTAAGAAAAATTTTTATTGCCTATTTAGTTTATTAGTACCCCAAATTATATTACTTTTTAGTGCAAAAAGGTCATACAATAAATTATGCGCATTAATTTGCAAGGTTTTTTCAATGATAAATATTATTTAAAATAATTTACATAAAATAAGATAAATTATTTTTAGCCATTGTTACATCTGATAAAATTTAATTAAAGTTTAAGTAATTAAACAAGAGTTACATTTTAAGTGCAAAAAGGTCAACTTCATTGCACCGTAGATCAGTAAGATGAACACTGACCCCCTATTTTCTCTGCGATTTTGAGTCACTCTATATGAGTACTTCTCAATAAATCCTTGATTTAACAAATTTCACGAGTGAAATACCTTAACATTTAAAGTTACATCACATGAATTGTACATGTTATTCTTAATAATTTTATCATTATAGTGATTTTACAATGATCAATCGCATCTCTGTATTATGGAGTTCAGTATTTCACAATAGCTGTTACTCTAGGGAAGATCGTTTTAAAATGCGAGGTTAAGGTTATACACAACGTAGTTTTAACGTCACTGGGTAATGCATGCAGAATTTTGCCTATGAACTTCTGATGGCACTGTAATTCAATTAAGAATATCTTTCAAAAATTTTAGTAGGTAAGGTACCTTGCGTATGTTCATAAAATGACTACAGTATAGGGGGGAAATAACTCGCGGTGTAAATATTAGCTATATTCACGGTGTTGATATTCTCTATATTCACGGTGTTAATGAATCCGTGAATTCAATTAACAGTGAATAAGTTTTCAATAGGTATAGATAAGAGAGGAAACTTCTGTTACATACCAATTCCGCGAATTCAAGAAACTACCACTGTGTCAGAGCAGAGGAAAACGTGAAAATTACAACCCGTGAAATTAATCCCCTATACAGTATTTATCATCATCCTGTCATATTTGAGAACCCTAAGTTAATCTTGACCTTGGCTAAAATTATCTTCAGTTAAGAATATTTGTAAAAAGTTTGATGCTTTGACTTACTTTGATTTTTCTCAAATCTTAAAACCTTCAAATTGATAACAATGATGTGAAATAATATGTCATTACGCGAGTATGTTAAGGAAGCATATAAATCTTTTTTCGGGAAATTTATACTTTTTAAAGAAAATTAACTTTGACAATTCATCAATTCCGCTGACAAATGTAAACTATTATTATTCATTGCATACAAATAAAAGAGCAACGACGTGCACCACAATCACGGCATCACGTGACTTCTATTACTAGCGAAAATTTCCTTAATAAATAAGCTAACAGAACAACAATACCCGAAGTTAAATAATTTCCTTGAGTAAATAATGTAGTTGAAAAACATCTATTGACGAGCAATAACAAACTCGTTAACATAAATTGGACATCACTTTTCAACAGTTAGCACTAATGCTCGCATATTTCATAGGTGTATGACCAACGTCATAAGCTGTCATACGGGGGACGTCAGTGTTTCACAAAATCGTCTTGTGTTTGTAGGGATTTTTCCAGATTTTCTTTGAGAATATCACAAAAGGTAAAACATAATTATTATCTTTACAACAATTAATTAGTTTAATGAATTGATTTTACAGATTAAATCTTTGACAATCAAGCAGGAGGATGAATAGAGATACAAGTACTGCGATTTCCTGTTCTCAAAAAGTAATCAAATGTGAAGCTTGTAACAACCCTCTCAAAAATTGTAATTTCTGTAACAGTTGTCAAGTCAGTCTATGCAAAGAATGTATAAACAAACGTGTTGAGAAGAACAAGTCAATAACCAATAATGAGATATGGATAATTTTTCCAGAATGTGAATATCACCCACATCATAGATGTGAGGGTCAATGTCAACAATGTGACGTCCCTGTGTGTATAAAATGTATCATCAAATCCCATCAAGGACACACCCTGTTAGATATAGAAAATATATACAATGACAAGAAAGAGGAAATCCAAAAGGAAACTCAAGAAATCAAATCCAAACTTCTCCCCAAATGCACGAAGTATAATGAAGATACAGATGGAGAAATAACCAAATCCATGGGAAAATATGTTGAACTCGAAAAAGAAATAGAGAAACAAAGAAAAGTTTGGCACCAAGAAGTAGATAACATCTTCAATAAACTGAGCTCCATAACCCAGTCCAAAAAAGTTGAACATCTGGATGTACTGAAATCACATCAAAGCAAACTCAAAAACCTGATTGCAGACATGAATGAAACAGTTAAAGAAAACCAGGAAATGCTTAAGTCGAACAAAGTGTCCCAGGTCACCAGCTTTAATTCCAGACTGAAAAAATACAGAGATATCCCTGAAGTCATTGATGTTTTTATTCCCTTACTGAAAACTAACGCAGTCCAAGAAAGAGAACTCGGTATCGAGCTAGGAGAATATAAAGCTAGACTGACATGGACATCTATGAAAAAGTTATTGGTAAAATCAAGAGTTATTGCAACGTTTCCTACTGGGGTCAAACCACTATTAAGAGTAGTTTGTGCTGGAGATGATAAATGTTGGGTTAGCGAAAAGGGAAGAACCATAAGATGTGTTGAAAAACTTGGATCCCTGCATGATACTGTAACACCAACATTAAACTCCTCCAGTGATAGCCCAGTACCAAAAGAAGAAGAACTAATTTGTATATCAGTGAATAAACAGGGAGATCTGATATACAGCGATTATAATAATAGAACTGTAAGCCTTTACAGACATGGGCGATCAGAGGTAGTGATCACCACACCAAATGATTGGAAACCAGCAGGACTGTGCACCACTAGATCAGGAGACATATTGGTCAATCTTTATAATGGAGATCAAAACAAGATTGTCCGATATCAGGGAGAGAAAGTCAAGCAGGAAATATTCAAAGACGAGAATGACAAACCAATCTATGGAAGTGGTGAATATATGTTGTTTGTAGCAGAGAACAGCAATGGAGATATCTGTGCCTCTGACCGTAATTCTGACGCTTTGGTAGTCTTGGACAAGACGGGAAGATTCCGATTCCAATACTATGGTACACCAGCCAAAAGGAAGGAAACATTTAATCCCAATGAGCTGGTGACAGATTCTCTGAGTCAGATTATTGTGACAGACTGGACCAACGACTGCCTACACATTATTGATCACGATGGACAGTTCCTGAGATGTGTAGATGACTGTGATCTATCTAGACCTCGCGGACTGAGTTTTGACAGTGAGGGGAAGTTGTGGGTGGGATTGTATGAAACAGGAGAAGTAAAGGTGATCCAGTATACGGAGTAAAGAGATAGTGAAAATCATCTGATGGTGATGGCGTAAAACGTGTACTGTTGCTAATAACATGTTTATTTTATTTTTATGATTATGATATAAATTATGATATTGATTTTCACTCCTCCATGGCACCTGATCCCACCTCTGATGTTTTGGAGGTCAGTGTTTGCTCTGCTCCTATTTTGAATTGTTCTATTTACTTCTGATCTTGAATACTACTAGTATTCGTTATCTCCATGTGTTTCACCCACTGAAATTTTAATGTCATACCCAGCCTTTTTTGTTATGAATTATCCACGGGAAAAGGTTACAAATCACTTACCGATTCATTGCAATGTGAACACTTACTATCTCAGAATAGGAAAGATATGTGGTCAATAAAACTTTCTCTGATAAAAAAAAATCAAATTCACTATTGGACGTGAACATACATGTTTTCATCTGATTATAAGTCCTAAATTATATGATAATGCATATAATATATGACATTGGTTTAACCGTTTGTCGATCATTGATAATACTCTTAATTAGTAACCGTGTTTAATACTAGAGGCTAAAGAATTGCTATAACGATCTTGCTACTTTAATAGTATAATTCTTTGAAGTCAAGTGAGAAATCAAAGACTGAAAAATCGTTAAAGGCGTGTATCTCCACCACTGTATTTGTTTAGACTACCACTGATTTCAAGAATATTTGGTCACTCAAAGTTTGCAAGTATACTGTTAATTCCTTATTTTTCACGAGTACTTATTATCGCGAAATGGCTCTTAAACGGCAAATCGCGAGAACAATAATTCGCTAATAAACGGTTGATTAACAGCATTTACATGGATTTCAGCACCCTTAAAATGAAAGCGAGTATGTATATTAATGGACATTATTATTAATACAAAATTAGCAGTGACCTAATAATAAATCTTTATGATAGACGCCATGACCATTTTTTTCAATCGTCAACGAAACCTTAATTATGTGGCAAAATACACTGTACCCTTATCGTCTGCATATGGGATTTATGTCTCTCAGTTGATTGTTACGCAAGAGCATACACTAAGCATGAACAATTTCTAAAACGAGGCAAACTATTGACAGCAAGGTGTGAAACAAAATTATCAACAGTACCATAAATATCCATCATTTCAAAAGGTCTGTAGTGGATGCCTTGATCTTGTCAGAAAATGCAATCCATCAATGAGTCAAATGCTGACTGAGATTGTCATACTGATTAGTAGGTCATTATTGAATTGTTAACGGATATTTTCGATTTCCCCTGATTATCAAAATTGGTACTCGGTGCGTGTGACCAGATTATGATCTGATCTGAGGATGCTTACTCATCCATGGCACATGTTTACGGATTTTTCCGTTATATCCTGATCATGATAAAGAGCACACGGAGGGTGTGACCGGTCGACAAAGGATGTTCACTCTTCCAAAGCACCTGATCCCACTTCTGATGTACAAAGGTCCGCGTTTGCTTTGCTCCTATTTTGTATTGTTTTAATGGACTTTTAAACTTAAATACTGTTCGTATAATTGTGTTTGCTTCATGTTGTACATATCTTTTTAAAAAGTTATAAATAAAGATCTACAATATTCACTGGTATTTTAGTTTAAGTTAAAAATTAAGATCATGGAGTAAATCAAATCAATGGGACATACTAATGAAAGCTTTCAAATTGTACATGCATGTAATACAAGAGCACCTCGTATTTGTGCCTCATATATAAATAACTAAGAAATGAAAAATTTGAGATACTTGACATTTGGCGTGTATGCAATAAAAATCTATATCTTTTAGAGTCAATGAACATTTGAAAACAATGAACAAAAGCTCAAATCATCTAATAATTATAATCTATCAAATATTGAGGAAGAACTGATACGTTTTTGTTCCTAGTAAGTTAGTTTTCATAACGGCCTAGAATTATTTTTCCAGGCTTCTGCCCAAGCAACAAAAAAAAATCAATGAAGTGATTTGGGATATAAATATTGATCTTCATCAGTATTACAGAACTCGTTTTCCCCGAAAATAGGAAATTAATGTATTCTACTGTCATATTAAAGGATAAGTAGAGAAAAATCAGAACCATTTATCATTTTATTTGTTTTAATTTTTTTTCTTAGTTTTTGACAAATTGAACAAAATTTGTTTTTACACGCTGGATGCATGCATGCAGTATGTGGTACCACATTATGAGTAAACACCATATTCCATCTGATGTTGTGGTACTGAATTTTGACAAGATAAATGATTTTAAATAAGTTTCATGTAACTGACTGAAATATTTTATCAATCAGTAATTAGGAAAACAACCTCTGGGTTTTTGGTTCATTTCGAAGTCCGTGAATAAACAGCTTAAAGATCAAGGATTTATCATAATATAGGATCAGAGATGAGGTTAGGGCATGGTGCAGCAAACATCACCGAACAGACACAAATGGAAGTACAAGCAGCAGGCCATGCATGATCAAATCACAGACAGGATAATGTAAAAATATATCAGGTCCTTTGATACAGGGTGTTGGAAAAATACTTTTTTCTCAATAAGGATATGGAAATAACGAACAGTATTCAATCTCAACGTCCATTAAACAAATATACAAAACAAGAGCAGAGCAAACACGGACCTCCGAAACATCAGAGGTGGGATCAGGTGCCATGGAGGAGTAAGCATCCCCTGCTGACCGGTCACACCCGCCGTGTGCTCATTGTCATAATCAGGAAATAACGGAAAAAAACCGTAGTCAATTCAGTGTATAAATAATGGACTAACAATTGGTATGAAAAACGTCAGTCAGCATTTCATTCAATGATAAATTGTATTTGCTGACAAGGTCATTGTATCGACCATAGAATTTACGAAATGATGACTTTAAACGAGACTGTTGATATTCTTGTTTCATCAACTTGCTTGTCAATAATTTACCTCGTTTAAGAAATTGTTCATACGTAGAGCATGCTCTTGCGTATCGAATCAACTGAGATATAAATACTCCGTATGCAGGTGATGAAGGTATATTGCTGCATAAGTAAGGGAAGTTGACGATAGAAAAGTTAAAGTCATCACGTTTATCATATAGCTTGGTTGTTAGATTACCATTTGTGTCTTTTTCAAGTAAAATATCCAAGTATGAAGCAGATGTGTTGGACTCTGTGGTATCTTTTATCTCAAGCTCACCAGGATATATCGTGTCGACGTAGGAATGGAAATTATCATTATTAATTGACAATACGTCGTCGATATATCTAAATGTCGAGTTGAAGGCCACAGCAAGTGTTTTTTTCTTTTCACGCAAAAGATTTTGCATAAATTCTGCTTCATATGAATATAAAAATAAGTCTGCTAATAACGGAGCGCAATTTGTACCCATGGGAATTCCAATAGATTGTTGGAATACCTGGTCTCCAAAAACCACATAGATATTGTCAATCAGAAACTCAAGCATCTTCTTGATGTCAACTTCAGAGTACTTATGTGTACAATCAGAATCTGTTTTAACAAAATAATTTTTCAAATGACCAATGACGAGGTAAGTAAACTTACGAGTTCCATTTTTGTTGAAGAAGCAGCTGTCAATGATATCAAAAAGCCTGGATTTTAATTTGTCGTGCGGAATTGTTGTGTATAAAGTTGAAAAGTCGTAAGTTTTTATGCTGTTGATTTTTGTAAAGTCTTGTGATTTCAAATTGTCCAAAAGTTCTTTAGAATTTTTAAGTATCCACATCTGATTTACACCACTTCTTGAATATATAGTTGTACAGTACTCTTGAAGTTTTTCCTTCACTACTGTCAATATTTTAGTGAGAAGTAACGAAAGAGGCTTGGTTGAACATTTACTGGAACCTGCAATGTATCTTTGTTTGTAAGGATTCTTATGAAGTTTCGGAATCCAATATATATAAGGTAGTTCAAATTCATTTTGGCTCTGTGGAATATTAAAAGTATTCAAAACTGACAGGTGATTTTGAAGGATTTCTTCCTTAGAAAGAGTAGTATATGTATAAGTAGGATTACCACTCGTAGAATTCAATATTATGTCTTGATTTGCTTACGTATTTCCATTATATCACAACAATGTATATTGTAAATGCATTGCCCAATTTTCGGCTGTAAACTGAGTTTAGTATGCTTCAACAATAGCTCAGTTTTGTATGCTACTTTTGTAAACTACTAAAGTATGGCATCTAGGAATATTGGTTCAATATCGAAGTTTAAGAATGTGCTATATTTTCATAATATAAGTTACCAGGTAGCACAATGATTAAAACGTTTCTAAACATTATGATTTTAAATCATCTTTTTGTTTCGATTTCTAACATATTTTAAAATTCGATAATCGATTAATTTTTAGGAAGCACAGCTTTCGTTGGCATGCTATTGGCTATACATGCATACAATATTGGTTATTTATCATACCAACAGTTACGTGCATTTGAAAGAAAACATTATTGCCTGTTTAACTAGCTCATAAATAGAAACAGTTCGAATTTTAGTTACTTTGCCGTGTTTTATATTGACGATGAAAGTATTTAAAGTTTGTCTCATCTTTTTACTATTTACGTTGACAAAAGGAAGGTCTCTGAAGCAAGCCTATGACAGTTTACTATGGGGTAGGCGGTTTGTGGGGAGGTTACTGACCACTATTGTTCAGGTCAGTCCGTTGGACTGTGCAGAAGAATGTCTGGTCCGTCCTGGCTGTCTGTCCTTTAACTACAGACGGGCTGCTATATTCTGTGAATTGAACTATGAGAATGACAGCACTACTAGTACTGATACAAACCTGAATCAAGGTTATGAAAGTACTGAAAAGCGGTTAGCATGCTTTCATCGAATATGTACAGTGTACAATAACAAGAAACGCATTGTATCATGATATTACAGTAGGCATGCATATCTTTTTCCAGTGTCATCAGCGAAGAAGCAGACACACTGAATTTTGTAATACTTAACTAAATGGTATAACCAATAACATCCCAGACTGATATCACAAATGTTTGTTTCAAAATATCAACCTGAGATTTTCAGTTTGAAAGACAGTTCAATTTAAAAAAAAATTCTCCCAAATTGTCTCCATTGGTGGCGTCCAAAAGTGCTCAGAACGAAAAAAAATTATGTGGATGTTGCAAATTTAATTGGCTTTCATGCTCTATTGATTCTGAAATTAGGTAACTGTAAAGGCAATCTAATTAAAATTAGAATGTTAGATCCGCTTGCATACTCGCTACACTAACATCTATCAACATCCCATTGAGGGTCACGTCAGAGGTCAAATTCTATCAAACAATCAAATCGTCGCTGGCAAAATCATCGTGTATTGTTGAAGAAAATACCTTTTGAGGCGTTCCGAATTTGACTTCTGATGTTACCCTTAATGGGATGTTGTTAGATGTTAGTGTAGCGAGTATGCGAGCGAATCTAACATTTAATTTTAATTAGATTGCTGTAAAGGCTACTATAGCAAGCAACTCAAAAGAAAATGAATGATAATTCAATCATTAGATTACTAGTAATTGATTTGGAGTACTGTACATAGATCTTTAGCTGGCTAGTCTGCGAAAAACGGATGGACAAGCAGAGAATTAAATTAATTTCAGAGAGCTTCAGTTTCGTAGGCTCACTGCGGGTCAGCAGGTGTGACCTGTCATTGGGGATGCTTACTTCTAGGCACCGGAACTTTCAAGGATCCGTTTTTCCTTTAAGACCGATCACTGTTCATTCTGTATTTTGATACAGATACTGAGTACATCTGTTTATTAATATCATGAACTACTTCTCTCACGGGAAGAAAGACATGTAAACAAGATAATAAAGTTTCGCAGTACAGTTAAGGTACGCAATGGAAATATTGGCTAAATTTTGTATTTAAAAATGTATTCGTAATCGGGATGGCGATTATTTTTAGCACATTATTCATATCGAATAATTGTAATTATGATTAATAACTACATATCGAGGACGATTATATTTTATATTTATACTGGGCACGTGATGCGGCAGTCACACGATTTTAGCACATTGACTTGAAGTATTGATGTTACGTATAAATATCACTAGTGCAAGGGCATAACCAAATTAAATATCCAAGTTTCGTATATTAATATTTTCAATACAAATGGTAGTTTTTAAAAGTGCTGCGATTCTGTCTAAATTCTGCAATTTCATTATTAAAATTATACTCGTTTGACAGAATGCTATATTTTTTGCTGGTCAGTGGCATGAAATATTGATATAATTAAATTGTTTTTAAGATTTCATCAGGATTGCAGCACTTTTCAGATACCTTAATAGTTCTATAGTTGAAATGTAAAAACTTACTTTGATCCATACAGTGTATGCCCTTGCACTAGATCGATTTATTTAGACCCCCCAGATTACCCCCCGATGTCCTTGCATACAAATGTAACCGGAAGTAGAACTCTTCAGTGTATAAATTACTAAAGTTACTAGCCAACTCGGCTTAAAGGAGTAAACTATCTCCAGTTATCAATGATCAACCCAGGTAAGGGGATTTCTGAACTATGGTCAACGCTAAATGAAAACACAGTTGTAAGTTTTATCAGTTTAATAAAGTGAGAATTAACCGTTGTAAATGATAACAAATAATAAATAATGATCAAAATTTAACAAACAGAAAAGTCTTTGAAAATGGCACTGGATAAATAAAGCTTTATCAAAAATTGATTTAATCTGAAAAATGAATCTCAATAATCTCAATGAATAACCTCAATAAATAAATAATTGAAAAATGTAATGAAAAAATGGGAGGAATGTGGCAAACTTATGAAAAATAATCTATGTCCCTACTAGGCTTCCATACTTATGAAAAAGGTGAAAAATCCTATAAAAATCAATGAGATGAAAAAAATAAAAAGGGAATGAGCTACATCACCCAATATGACTACTATCAACACTCTAGAGTTGAACTGAAAATATCAATGCTAATTCTAGGCTCTAAAAATAACTCACCCAGAAAATAAACAACACTCATAAATAAATAAATAGTGGTTCTAGAAAATAAACCTGTTATCTACATATCCCTAGACCAGGCTGGACTTGGAAAGGGAAACTTAATTTACTTTAAATACCCTACATCCTAACTGTTTCCTAACATGTGAAAAACGTGAAACTAAATCTAAGCTAAAACCTAGAGAACTGTTAAACCATAAGGTTTTCTTAGCCCACTAAGTATCTAATCAAATAGTGCTCATAAACCATGAGGTTTTCTTAGCACAGAAAAGAGGAACTAACCATGAGGCTGTGTTCCCCAACCCAAGTGAAGTAAACTGCTCGAACACGGGTTTAAATACCCTAGCTAGGCCCAAAATAAAAGCCAATGACTATCAAAGATCCTAAAGCTAAATTAACCAATCAGAACGCAGGTATCAAAAGTACTACGGAAAGACTGCCAACATGGATGACACTTTCTGTTTAAAAAGTAAAACATGTGGAATGTCAACTCATGTCCTAACTTATAAAAGACTAATAATAAAGGGCTTTTACGTAAGTAACAACTGAAAACAGATGGTAAATAGAATTATCAGACTGAAATACCAGCAAATACTTGTAAAATAGGAATTACGAAACGATGGCTATGAAATGAAAATCCAAACCACTACATTCCTCCCCCCTTAAAAAACAAAATTTACACAGTAAATTTTTGTTTCAATATAAGACAAATGTTCATGTCATTGTCACTACACAAGGTCCTCCAGGTTCTTGGGAGTTCCAGGAATGGTAACACAGTGCGGATCCAGCGGTCACACAACTGTCATGGTCTAGTATCTCGTTTCATCGCTATCGTTCATCAGGCACAACACACGGTCCTGGTGTATAAAGAGAGTATTGCGGCTCTTCAGTGTTGTCTGCTTCTAAAGACATCAGCTGTAAACTTGTGCGAGAAATTGTATAACAAGGATTAGAAAAGTATTAAAGCAAATTAATTACCATCAATGCAAGTTTTGGAGTCAATTTAATCTCTATGAAAAATAACTTTAAAAATTAAAATCTTAAATTCTAAGACTTTAAAAATGATTTCTGAGTATATGGAAAGTTAATCAATATAGCTATCTACCAAATTCAGAATCCACTGAATTTAAACCAAAATGTTATCAAGTAGTGCACATACTTATAACATAACCTAGCTAAACAAGGGATGACCATGCATCACCTCCCATAGATAAACTATAAGATAAACTTAAGTGTTGATTTCAGCACAGTACAAGGGAGATAATTTAAAGATCATCTACGGTCAGTATTAAACTAAGAATACCAAGCTCTCAATGATTCATATCTATTATTACTGTATCTGAATAAGCCGAAAAACTGAAAAATACTGTTTTGACTTCTAGATAACTATAAATCATTGCCAACTACTGTGTCTTATCAAATAAATAAAACATCTATCATTGACCTTGTATCCACTAAAGTCAAATACAGAGCTAACTTGAATGTTATTCTCAAAAGAAAATAAATGATTACCAAAAACTACCTCATTAATAAAGTAATTAAGATCTACACTTAAAACTAGACTCAGATATTTCAAAAATTAAATATCACTTGTTATCACTATAAAAAGGTCAACTCAAACCTTTTATATATCAAGTTATATATAGAATTCAAAAATAAAAATAACTATTTACAAAGGCATTTAAAAAAAATAAAAATAAAATGCCTAGATACATGCCTGGCCTCAAGGAGAGTAGATAACAGGGGGTTTGATTGTTCTACCCCACCTTGACTGTCTAAGGGGTTCAGGACTAGGTAAATTAAAAACAGGAGGAACAGTCTCCTCAACTTCCTCTTGATCATTATTATCTATAGGAGTATGATCTACAGGGGGTTCTAATGACTCATCAAGGGAAGTAACTACTGGTGTCCAGTTTCTAGGAGGTAAAATGCCTTCATAGGGTTTTAACTGATCTACATGTACCACAATGAGAGGGCTCTTAGGGTCTTTTTGAACTTGATAGGTTACATCTGTGATCTTCTTAATAACCTTATATGGCCCTATCCATCCTAACCCTAACTTAACACCAGCTGAGGGTTGATACCACCTCCAGACAAAGTCATTTTCTGTAAACTCTCTAGGTTTTAATCCCCTATCATAGTACTTTTTCTGTTTTGATGCTGCCTGTTTAAGATTTTCTGACACAAAATTGTAAGAATCAGCTAAAACTTTTCTTAACCACTCTACATATTCTACAGGGCAAGTGGGGATAGGTGAAGAAGGAGGATTCCCTAACATAAGATCAACTGGGCTCATAATTTCATGGCCAAACATGACTAAATTTGGTGAGCAACCTGAACTTTCTTGAATGGTTGACCTATATGCCATAAGAACAAAAGGTATATTGTCATCCCAATTATCCCTATTTTTATTTGCATAAGCTGACAACATTTGCAAAAGTGTCCTATTCATCCTCTCAACTAAACCATCTGACTGTGGCCTATATGGAGTAGTACGTGTCTTTTCAATGCCTAACTTCTCACATAAGACAGAAAATAGTTCCGACTCGAACTCGCGACCTTGGTCTGAGTGAATCTGTTTAGGGACACCAAATCTACAGATGAATTCATTAACTATCTTATCTGCTACTGTCAAAGCTGTGTGATTAGGTACTGGATAAGCTTCAGCCCACTTAGAAAAGTAATCACAGAGAACTATGATGTATTCATTACCATTACTTGTTCTGGGTAAAGGGCCTAAAATATCAACTCCTACCCTATCTAAAGGAGCACCTATGACTGATTGATGAAGAGATGACCTCCCAAGACCTGGACCAGCTTTTGCTCGGGCACAAACATCACACTCTCTACACCAGCGTTTAATGTCTGAAGACATACCAGGCCAATATACCCTACGCTTTATGGATTTAATGGTACGTTCCCTACCTAAGTGACCAGCAGTTTTATTCTCATGCAGCTCATGAAATATCTGAGACCTTATGTGTCTAGGAGCAATCAACAACAAATACTCCTTATCATCTAATGACTTCCACTTGTAATACAACATGTTTTCTTTGACTTCTAGAGATTCCCATAATCCCCAATAAGTTTTCAAGTCAGGAGAAGCATCCAAAACAACATGCCTAGGGGGTTTAACAATGGAACTTTCTTTTAACCTAATAAATTGCCTAATTGCAGGTTCTTCTTGTTGCCAAGTTCTCAACTGATCAACTGACCAAGTATCCAACCAGTTAGGTACAACATCACAACTATCATCACCATTGTCATCAACAGAATTGTGGGACCCTGACTCCGCCGAGTTGAACCATTGGTCGGTTCTCACAGGAGCAACCTTAGCGGCCGAGGACAATAATATGCTGTCCATTTGCTTCAGTGCATCTGTTCGACCACCAGAATCCACACAATCCCCCAAATGACAATCAGGACAATCCTCGCGCTTACAATAACTGGAAGGCCTTCTTGACAAACTATCAGCATTGCAATGAAATTTCCCTGGCCTATGTTGAATGGAAAAATCATAAGTCTCCAAAACTGAAAGCCATCTAGCCAAAATTCCTTCTGGATTCTTAAAGTTCTTCAACCACACAAGGGAAGCATGATCTGTTCTAACCGTGAAATGTCTACCCCAAAGGAAATGTCTATACAGGCGAATGAAAGTAACTACTGCCAAAAACTCCTTATAAGTGGTACAATATCTGACTTATTTATTCAAAGTCCTACTAGCATAAGCAATGACCTTCTCCTCGCCATTTTGCACTTGAGATAGAACAGCACCTAAACCTGTCAAACTAGCATCTGTATCTAAGATGAACTCTGAGGTACTATCAGGGTAAGCTAACACAGGAGCTGAACAAAGGAGTTCTTTAAGTTTCTCAAATGATTTCTGACAATCTGTAGTCCAATAAAATTTCTTCCCTTTTCTTGTCAAATATGTTAAAGGGGCTGCAAAGGTGGAAAACTCGGGAATAAACCTCCTATAATATCCTGCTAACCCTAAGAAGCTTCTAACCTCTGTGACATTACTAGGTACAGGCCATTTCTTAACTTTGTCAATTTTACTAGGATCACACTGAATTCCTTTATCAGACACCACATGACCTAAAAATGACACTTCTTTCTGGAATAGTACACACTTTGAGGGTTTCAAGGTCAAATTTGCTGACCTAAGTCTATCGAACACTAGCTTAAGATTTTTCAAAGCTTGGTCAAAACTACTTCCAAACACAATGATGTCATCTAAATAACATAAACATTTCTCCCATCTGAGACCTCTAAGAACTAACTCAATTAACCTCTCATAACAACTAGGGGCATTGCACATGCCAAAGGGCATTACTTTAAACTGGAATAAGCCCATATGAGTTGAGAAAGCTGTTTTAGGTTTATCCTTATCTGACATTTCCATCTGCCAATACCCAGAAACTAAATCTAGTGTACTGAACCAGGAAGCTCCAGCTAAAGAATCAAGTGACTCATCTATGCGGGGCAATGGATAAGCGTCTTTCTTAGTAACTGAGTTAAGTTGTCTATAGTCCACGCAAAATCTCCAAGAACCATCTTTCTTAGCAACTAACAACAAGGGAGCTGACCAAGGACTATCACTAGGTTCTATAACATCATTATCAAGCATCTTTGAAATCTCCTTCTCTACAATTTCTCTCTGAGCATAAGGTAACCTACGAGGTGGAATTTTAATAGGCTTAGAATCACCAGTATCTATACTGTGTTTCACAAGATTTGTTCTCCCAAATCTACCATCAGGTCCAACAAAAATATCCTGATAATGTATCAGTAATTCTAACAACTGAGATTTCTCTTTTTCAGATAACCTCTCACAAGACCTATCGAACAATGATTGCAAATGTTCAGGAAGTTCTACAGAAACTTGTTCACTCATAGACTTATCAGACTCTACAATGTCAACTTGCTGTACAGAAGCCACTGTTGTGTGTTTATTGATCCTAACAGCCTTGTCTGAAATATTTACAACAGAAAATAAAATCTTGTCAGGATTCACTAAAGTTCTAGCAACAGACCCTTTTGATTTAAAAACTTGAACGGCTCAAACAAATTATTTACAGAAGCGTCCAAATCACCTACAGCATACCCGGGTACAAAAACTTCACAATCAGGGGGAATAACTATGTTCTTTGCTACCTTGACTCTAGCACAAATAGGAGTTGTCTCCCTTTCTAACTGAATATGCTGACCACCTATCAACATGAGACACCTAGAAACCTGAATTGTCACATCATTGTTCTCCAAGAAATCCATCCCAAGGATTCCACACAAGTCTCCTAACTCAGTAACAATAAATTCATGACAAAACAAATTATCTCCTATTCTAAACTCTAAGTCAACTTTCCTTAAAACTTTCATAGCACTACCATCTGCTGTGGTTAATGACAAAACACAAGGTTTCAAAGGGGGTCTATTTTCAAAAGTCATAAAAACATCTTTGTCTATCAAACAAGCCTGAGAACCAGTGTCAACTAAAAACTTATTTACATGTTCTCCTACAGTACAGCCTACACTTAAACATGACTTCTGAAGCAAACTAACTCTTAACTTCTGAGTAGCCCTACTATCAACAGAATCTTGCGTCACACTGTGGGCTTCGAATGTAACCCTGGGAAGTTTTCCTTATCCCTAACTGATGGTGTGTGAGAAGGGGGTGTCTTATCTTTCTCTACCCTATCACTATTGTTTTGTGTATGACAGTATCTGGCTGTGTGTCCTAACTGATGGCATTTATAACACTCTATGACTTTCCCTGTTTGTTTTTTACCACCCCTATAACTATTTGCCATTTTGTTAACACATTTCTCTAAAGTTTGAACTAAACTTGTTAACTCATCAGGGGTCTTAACAGGTGTAGTTTCATTATCTGTCCTAACACTATTTACACTTGGCTTAGTGATGGAGAGTTGTGGCCCTTTAACTGCCTCAAATTCTGTGGCTAGTGAAATAGCAGTCTCTAAAGTCTTAGGATGGTGTAAAATGACATGAGATCTAATTTCAGAATTGCCTATTCCACTCATAAACTGCTCTAAAACAACTATCTCCCTATCAGAATAAGCCATATCTGGAAAAGCTAAGTTTCCTAACCTCCTAAGCAAAAAACCATAATCTGAAGGGCTTTCATTCTGTTTTCTAAGACGCGATCTAAAATCTACTCTATGTGCAACTACAAGTTCTTTCGGACAAAACCTACTAGATAAGATAGATGTTAAGTTGTCATAATCTTTTCTTTGTTCTTGAGATAGGTCACCTAGAATTTTCTGTGCCTCCCCCCTTAATGACATGACTAATTGCTGGGACTTTTCTTCATGAGACCAATTGTTCCAATTAGACACTTGCTCAAAATGAACCAAGTAATCCTGCCATGCTACATTTCTACCATCAAACTTGTCTGGTTCTTTTTCTCTACGTTTAGGTCTACCAAGATTTACAGGGGTACTGGGCAGTGTAGACATATTTGTCTGTGACCTACTGAGATTCTCACTTCTGTCTCTCTGTGCAAAGTTTATTTGTGCAGGTGAGGTACTCAAACTCTCTGTTTCTCTCATTCTATCTAAGGGTGTCACTGTCTCTCTTACAACTTCATTCTGACTTGCTTGTCTGTCCCTACCATTACCTTCAGCAAATGACACACGACGTTTGCGTCGAAGAGTTTCCTCAATCTCATGCTTACATTTCTCAAAGTCTGTAGTGAGGTCCTGCAACAGTTCTAAATCTGAAACCTGTAAACTCATGCTAGTATCTAGCTCACTCTCATGCATATTAGTCTCACTCACAGGAGAGGACAAAAAGGGCTGTTTGACTCTTGACATAAGCTTACTTCTAGCACCTTGACTACAACTTAACCTATCAACTCTAGGGGTTGATGTAGCTCTTCCTACTCTATCAGAATCTGAATTTAGCGAAGCCATGGTTTCTATTCAGAAATCCTGGTCACGGCACCAAAAATTATGTAACCGGAAGTAGAACTCTTCAGTGTATAAATTACTAAAGTTACTAGCCAACTCGGCTTAAAGGAGTAAACTATCTCCAGTTATCAATGATCAACCCAGGTAAGGGGATTTCTGAACTATGGTCAATGCTAAATGAAAACACAGTTGTAAGTTTTATCAGTTTAATAAAGTGAGAATTAACCGTTGTAAATGATAACAAATAATAAATAATGATCAAAATTTAACAAACAGAAAAGTCTTTGAAAATGGCACTGGATAAATAAAGCTTTATCAAAAATTGATTTAATCTGAAAAATGAATCTCAATAATCTCAATGAATAACCTCAATAAATAAATAATTGAAAAATGTAATGAAAAAATGGGAGGAATGTGGCAAACTTATGAAAAATAATCTATGTCCCTACTAGGCTTCCATACTTATGAAAAAGGTGAAAAATCCTATAAAAATCAATGAGATGAAAAAAATAAAAAGGGAATGAGCTACATCACCCAATATGACTACTATCAACACTCTAGAGTTGAACTGAAAATATCAATGCTAATTCTAGGCTCTAAAAATAACTCACCCAGAAAATAAACAACACTCATAAATAAATAAATAGTGGTTCTAGAAAATAAACCTGTTATCTACATATCCCTAGACCAGGCTGGACTTGGAAAGGGAAACTTAATTTACTTTAAATACCCTACATCCTAACTGTTTCCTAACATGTGAAAAACGTGAAACTAAATCTAAGCTAAAACCTAGAGAACTGTTAAACCATAAGGTTTTCTTAGCCCACTAAGTATCTAATCAAATAGTGCTCATAAACCATGAGGTTTTCTTAGCACAGAAAAGAGGAACTAACCATGAGGCTGTGTTCCCCAACCCAAGTGAAGTAAACTGCTCGAACACGGGTTTAAATACCCTAGCTAGGCCCAAAATAAAAGCCAATGACTATCAAAGATCCTAAAGCTAAATTAACCAATCAGAACGCAGGTATCAAAAGTACTACGGAAAGACTGCCAACATGGATGACACTTTCTGTTTAAAAAGTAAAACATGTGGAATGTCAACTCATGTCCTAACTTATAAAAGACTAATAATAAAGGGCTTTTACGTAAGTAACAACTGAAAACAGATGGTAAATAGAATTATCAGACTGAAATACCAGCAAATACTTGTAAAATAGGAATTACGAAACGATGGCTATGAAATGAAAATCCAAACCACTACACAAATATACGGCAGTGTGAATTAAATACGTAATGTACAGAAATTATATTAATAAAATTGTGAAGAACACATTAAATTCAAGTTATTGACCCATAGAATATCTGTAAATAATATTTTATTCAATTAGAGAATACACATTTTGTTGAGAAAATATTACTTTATCTGTCCCTCACTGCATACAAACTACGTCACGTTGTAAGAAATGACGTCATATTGACAAGTGTATTGCAACCAGTGACCTGTTTACAACTTGTAATGTGGGATTTAACAAACGACAAAACAACACACTGTAGTAAGTTTTTATGTAGTTTGATAATTTCGTATTGGTTAAATTAGCAGATAAACTCATTTTGTGGTATTTTAAAGAAATGTTGTATGACGTATATTGTGTATGATGTCATAGTCAAGTTTTCCCGTACACATTAGGCTCCAACTCCTTTTTGTAACCTTAACTGTGCTGCGTTTAAGAAATGTGCATTATTGACTTTTCATACAATTAAATGTTCGAATAAGTAAATGGTATATGACAATTAATTAAAAGAGCCTTGCACGATGTATTAACGAACATATACTGAGTATTTGGCAAATATTTTTCATGAAATATTGTTAAAAAAAGTGTGAAAAGGAAAGTTGTTGTTTAATCCATCAGTATTAGTATTTTTAAAATTCGAATGTTCACTTAAAGTAAGTGTATAACAAACAATTTGATTGTCCATTGCAAGAATTACCTAGGTATCATTGTCACTTTCTTCAATATGTTGCATAAGCAATACATTGTTTTTGTTTTTTTTTTTAGTAAAAGCAATTATGCGAATTTCTATCAATATGTCTGTAGGCATCTGTATTTTATTTCTTATTTCTTCTTTAAGGCTCAAAATGATAATTAACAAATTGGAAAATTCAAATTTAAAAAGTATTTTTACAACTTATAGCTTGCATAGGAATTTAGCAAACTTTCAAAAATAATCAATCATTAGATATAATTTTCAATTTGTACTTATCGGCAAGATTTTGCATGCCTCAATACACACAATAAATTAAACAACGGAATTCGACTACGGAAAGTTGCATCAACGTGATCAATTCATGGGGTTCACGGCAGTTGTGGACGATCAACAGGGACTGCTTTTTCCTCTTATGCACCTGATCCAACCTCTGTAAATTTCAGAGGATCCGCGTTTATGCCCTCTTCACTGATTTGTATTGTTTAAAAAATTTCATGACCGATCACTGTTCATTCTATACATATATTTGTTTAATTTTCTTTCTTAAGAACCCCTTAAAACTTGCCTATACAGTTTTATGAACAAAAGCAAACCAGATTGGAATGCCTCAAAGGTAGGTTTTAAACTGTGTCCTTTCATCGATTTCACTCCATTATAATTCTTTTTTCAAGGGAAGAAAAGTCCAATTTAAAGTTTAAATGCACAATTTTATTTTGACGTTCATTAACTCGTATCAACTGTCCGTTTTCAATGTGTTTTTGAAAATAACGTTTTAAACTGTGTGAATTATACTTTCAAGCTGAGTATTATATAAGATTACTTAACTGTTCTTATTTTTTTAAGGGAATAAATATAATAAATTTGCTTTCAGAAAAAAGTACAGTATGTTGATTGAATCTATTATATTTTTTAGAAATATATGTAGGATTTGTAAAACTTTAAAAATTAGATGACATTAATACTTTATTTGTAAATTATACTTAATATAGATGCTCTGTGAAGGAAAAGGGGGCCATCTTTTGGAAATTCAGTCCAAAGAAGAATACCTGTTTATCAGGAAGGAATTCATTGTGAATGGTATATAAAATTTCATACTTACATATTGCTTAATTGTTGTTTGTTCGTTCAACATTTAAAATTCTGATGTTCTGTAATACAGCAATTGTAAGGCGTAACAGTGTCTTGAACATGTTGAATAAGGATCTACTTTATATCAAAACATATTGGAGATATTTTTAAAAATGAATAAATGCTATTTATGTTCATAAATGATTTTATGCCCATTTCTTGTGTATTGAAAGTGGGACAAGCGAGATAACTCTAAATACTTTTGTGCAGTCTTGTTTTTGCAACAGACTCAGTATCAGATTGAGTACAATCAGTGGCACCGCCATATTTGTATGGAAATACAAGTTTATTTTTGAACAAGTAAGTTGGCTTACAGCGTGTCCAGTGCACAATTAATACATTTGATGGACTTCTCGTGGTGTGATCTTTTGGATTTCCAAGGAATTCAGCACATTTGTAAGTGTTAAAAGACGAGACTTGAAATTCGGTCCTGGCACACGTGGAAGGCCTACGTGCGTCCAGATTTTTCATCATTCGTGACCTGTGTTGTCCCAACGATCATTGTTTTGTACTGTGTTCTTCCTTCATCAATATGTCTGTATTAATATCTGATGACTCACACATTCGACGCTTATATCATTATGCGAGGAAATAGAGACAACTGAACAATCAAACAATTATATTCAATGTAAAAAATGTAGCGATTTCGGTCATTGGGATTAGTGGGGGCAGAATAGGCCGAGGTATGGACATTACAGTGCTAGAAGAGGAGATTCAAAGGAACCGCCCACAGAAGCTAATTTTACATACTAGTATTGCGGGAAACGATATCGATCAGCCGCATGCTGATGAGGACTCGGTAAGGGAAATTGTGTCAAAAATAATGGCGACATGTGACTTGTTTTTAAACCGGTATCATTTAAATACACTATAGATATATGTGTGTCAGTTTTTACCAAGATATTCCACCAGACACTGCCGAGTTGTTTTATATAATAAGTAAATAGTCTTGGCAAATCAACTTTTAAAAGAAGTTAAAAACAGAAGGCAGCTTGTGTACTGGAAGTTAAAGGGCTTGAAGAACACTGTAGTGAATAACTTTTGTGATGGTGTACACATGAACCATATTGGCAATGTAAATATTACAGGACAATCAGGGGTGCTGTGATACATAGTACAAGTGATAGCTAGCTAAATAGTTTGTATGTCATTTAGCCATATAACAATTATGGTTATATATAATTTGCATTTTAAATTTATAAACAGGCAATACATGTATATGTAGCTGATTATGCATATATGACACAATGTTATACTTTCAGCAGTTTTCTGTTTAATCACATATTAGAAGCATTGTAGAGAGCCAGCTAGTCCAAGAGTGGGAAATACAGCAAGGGATCCTTGTGATCAGGCATTTATTTTTACTTGGAACAGTAAGTCTGGAAACTTTTTCTATTACAGGAGTTGCAGAAGAGCCTTTGATAATTTGCCACATGTTCAAATATGAGTGGTAATTTTGCACATTACTGAACAATTAGTGGTATTTTAATGTATTACTGAATCTTGATAATTTTATCAAGTTTCAAATGCGATAATTCTATCGCTATGCTTTACAATAAGTGATAATTTTATCACGTCTTGATCAGTGCTGAATCTTGATAATTCTATCAAGTTATGAATCCGATAATTCTATCGCAATTAGTGATAATTTTATCACGTCTTCAATAGTGCTAAATATTGATAATTCTATCAAGTCATAAATGCGATAATTCTATAGCAGTTAGTGATAATTTTATCACGTCTTGATCAGTGCTGAATCTTGATAATTCTATCAAGTTATAAATGCGATAATTCTATCGCAGTTAGTGATAATTTTATCACATCTTCAATAGTGCTGAATCTTGATAATTCTATCAAGTCATAAATGCGATAATTCTATCGCAGTTAGTGATAATTTTATCACGTCTTGATCAGTGCTGAATCTTGATAATTCTATCAAGTTATAAATGCGATAATTCTATCGCAGTTAGTGATAATTTTATCACATCTTCAATAGTGCTGAATCTTGATAATTCTATCAAGTTATAAATGCGATAATTCTATCGCAGTTAGTGATAATTTTATCACATCTTCAATAGTGCTGAATCTTGATAATTCTTTCAAGTCATAAATGCGATAATTATATCGCAGTTAGTGATAATTTTATCACGTCTTGATCAGTGCTGAATCTTGATAATTCTATCAAGTTATAAATGCGATAATTCTATTGCAATTAGTGATAATTTTATCACGTCTTCAATAGTGCTTAATCTTGATAATTCTATAAAGTTATAAATGGGATAATTCTATCGCAATTAGTGATAATTTTATCACGTCTTCAATAGTGCTGAATCTTGATAATTCTATCAAGTCATAAATGCAATAATTCTATCGCAATTAGTGATAATTTTATCACGTCTTCATTAGTGCTGAATCTTGTTAACTTTATCAAGTTACAAATGCGATAATTCTATCGCAATGCTTCACTAGGGATAGTGAATTAATTAGTGATATTGCAATGATTTCTTGATACATTGTGTAGCTCTATTTCACTAGTGCACTATAATTATACAGATTGTTTTAAGATATAAACAATAATTTGTATAAAGAATTACCCTAGAGTCAGGTCTAATGGGTTATTTTATCCTATTGCCTGATATGGTCTAATATTTGGATGAGTAAATCAACAATAATTTTGCCACATTAATCAAGAGCTGATAATTTTATCAGTCATAGATAGGTTGAATTCTTGACATGATTTGTATAAATTAGACATACATGCTAACATCCATTTACAGAGATGAGTACTGGTAGTAGGCCTACAGACTATGGGGGTGGTTACAAAGCCAGTAAATTTACAACAAGAGGAAGTTGCAAGTGACACTCCAACAAGCAACAATCATTCAAGCCAACTAGAAGATGGCAATTTTACCAAGTGATTCAGATTCTATTTAACAAACAGCATTTAAGGAGTTATCACTTAACGTAGGGGTTAAGAATAACAGTATCATTAGGCCATTGGGTCTCGGTGTAGATTTTAAGATAAAAAGCAAATTCTGGGGAAATGAATTTGTTGATTTGGAAATTTGTTAGGAATCAAAAATAATAATTATAAAGGCTTTGAAATCAGTGAAAACTTAAAAGGGGAGTGTGAAATCAAGCCCAAAAAGCAACCATTAAATTCAGAAATCCATAGTGAGGCATTGGCTATCAGTTTGGGTAAATGCAAAGTAGGTCTAAATTCTGGGTTTCTGGTATTCATAACAAATTCAAATCTGTTCAATATCAGGAGGTAGAAGATGCAGTAGGTTTAATGCGCATATATGGGGAAAATTGTGGGTTGTTTAAATTGGATATTCAGAATGCATATAAAATCATTCCAATACATTGTTCAGATTGGGAATTGTTGGGTTTTACTTTAGACATAGAATACTATTTTGACAAAACTCTCCCTATGTGACTAAGTTTTTCTTGTCAGTCATTTGATTGAAGAATTCAGTACTGCAGTACATTGGGTATGTGAAAACAAGTTAGGCTTACATGGGAGACTAGTTCATGTTTTTGTTCAAGGATATTGGTATTCCAATTAAGGAGTTAAAAACTGTCCTTCCCTGCGCTTTGCTTATATTTATGGGTATTGAGTTGGATTCTATTTTGATGGAGTCATGTTTACCACAAGACAAGTTAACTAAAGCTAGACATCTTCACAAATTCACAAGTCTAAAAAATCCATAACATTACTAGAGTTACAGTTGGTAATAAGTGTGTTAAACTTCGCCTGTTCAGTGGTCATTCCAGGACGCCCATTTCCTAGGTGGCTAATTGATTTTTCAATTGAGTTAACTCAACCTTTTCATCATAGGAAATTGAATAAGGAAGCAATAGCGGATTTAAATGCTTGGGGTTTGTTTTTGGAGCATTTCAATGGCAAGTCACTGTTTTTGTCAGAGCAATGGGACAATTCTGACTCATTACAGTTGTAGATGGATGCAAGTAACATTGGTTTCATTGGTTATTTACGAAATCAGTATTTTAGTGGTTTATGGCCTAAAACCTGGAAAACCTATCATATTACAATAAATGGAGTTATTTCCCAGTGTACTTGCAGTTCAGCTTTGGGCAGCTCAGTTAGAAAATAGATGTATTATTATTAAATTTTTTTTTTCACGGATAATGATGCTGTTGTGCACATCATCAACAAACAAACCTAAAGTAAAGTCAATCATGGTTCTTGTTTGTCATTTAGTAGTGCAATATCTTAAACACAATATTTTATTTCAAGGAAGACATGTATCGGGTTTAGATAATGTTTTAGCTGATCATCTTTCTCGCCAGCAGATTCCACAGTCCCTACAAAAATTTTCCTACAACAACCCTGTAGCATGCCATAACAATGAGGACAATCTCAAAGTTTAGAATCAATAGCTTCAGACCTAATAAATCAGGAATTAGCATCATCAACTCATAATACTTATAATACTTATCAAAGGGCAATTGAATATTACCATTGTTTGGTGTCATCATTTTGCTTTAATAACTAAAGGTGTACCAGCAAAAGCAGAAGCTTAAGATATCATTTTGTTTATAGCTGATTGTTAGTGGCAACCTATGTTTCAGCATTAAGTATTCAACATAAGATAAGGAATATGAAAGGCCCAACTTTTAGTGAAAAAATGATTACAAGGTTACAAGAAAACAAGCTTAGTGGACCCTAGGTTACCTATAACACCAATCATTCTTAAACAGCTGATAGCTTCTTTACAATATACAACAAGTTTATATTTTGCACAGGTCCCCGGCAAAATTCTTAACAAATCTTTGACTTATGAAAAGTGTGTATTTAGTGGCATTTTCACTGTTTTCTTAGGATTGTAAAATTTACAGCTTCAAAAGACAGAAATTGTCATTTATTGACAGTACAATCTGTACATTTTTAGAAAATACTTCAGACTGCCCAATAGAGTTGGAGTTGACAATGAAAAACTTTCAAACATGGCAAAGGTCAATCTTACACTTTGCATGTGAAAAATGACAGCAAAGATAACACAATATGTCTTGTTCAGGCCCTATGGACATATTTTCAATTATGAAAACCAACATCTGGTCCTCTTTTTACTTTCATGGATGGGTCACCGGTGTCATGGAAATATTGTACAGATCAGTTATGTTTGTCATTAAATTGGTGTGGGGTAGATTGTAAATAATATTTAGGTCACAGCTTTAGAATCAGAGCAGCGACAACGGCGTTTTCCAATGGAGTTCTAGAGCAAAAAATTAAAGCAATTGGGCGGTGGTCATCAGACGCTTTCAAAAAGTACATTCGAATCCCCTTTGTAAACCTTTGACTGCTCACGAGGTGAGGTTGAGGTAATGAGTTATGACCATGGTGACAAGAGCATCTGGTCAGATTATAATTCATGATATTTCAAATCTACTTTGAGTTGAGTTCCAATAAAATAGTGAGTAATTTGTTTACTTGTTTGGTTGATTGCAATCAAGTGTTTTAATTACTGGTGTCACAAAATGATACCTGATCATGGTGACAAGAGCATCTGGTCAGATTATAATTCATGACATTTCAAATCTACTTTGAGTTGAGTTCCTATAAAATAGTGATAATTTGTTTACTTGTTTGGTTGATTGCAATCAAGTGTTTTAATTACTGGTGTCACAAAATGATACCTGATCATGGTGACAAGAGCATCTGGTCAGATTATAATTCATGACATTTCAAATCTACTCTGAGTTGAGTTCCTATAAAATAGTGAGTAATTTGTTTACTTGTTTGGTTGATTGCAATCAAGTGTTTTAATTACTGGTGTCACAAAATGATACCTGATCATGGTGACAAGAGCATCTGGTTAGATTATAATTCCTGACATTTTAAATCTACTTTGAGTTGAGTTCCTATAAAATAGTGAGTAATTTGTTTATTTTTGGTTGATTGCAATCAAGTGTGTTTAATTACTGGTGTCACAAAATATACCTGATCATGGTGACAAGAGCATCTGATTGTTAAATTCAGACCAGTAATAGAGAATATGAGGGTTTGGACAATTGTTAAAATATGTGAACAAGTTTGACACATTATTTGTTTCAGGAAATAGGAGTAATTTATTTGGTTGATGTTGTATCAAGTGTGTTTTAATTACTGGTGTCACAAATTATACCCAATCATGGTGACAAGAGCATCTGATTGTAAAATAAATATCAAACCAGTAACAGAGAATATGAGGGTTTGGACAATTTTCAAAATATGTGACCAAGTTTGACACATGATTTGTTTCAGGAAAGAGGACATTGGCTTAGAAAAAAACATTTTCAACCATGATGACAGGAGCATCTGGTTGTATCAAGAAGTAGTAAAGTTTTGATGTAATAATGTATCTAACAAAGTTTGTGTACAATGCATAACAATATGGTATTGTTTTACAAGAGTTGAAATAGTTTCTTTGTATGTTGTTACTGTGTTATTTTCATTGTTTGTATCCAGTTTTTATGAATTTTAGGGATACTTCTATTGTAGTAAGATTTTTGAAGACTCGCACTTCCCTAGGGTTGAAAATATATGCTGATGACAGTTCAGATCTGCCTGTCATTGGCAGTAAGTGGCATTTTTACCTTACCCCACCTTTGATGTAAAAGTTTTATACAGTAATGTTTTGATCTATTTGGAAGTTGCATGTAGTGATATTGGTATCACTGCAAGGTTTATAAATGTAAATCTATCAAACTACATTTTCATTTTTGTAATAGTTTTACAAAATTGTCATTTGATAATAAATGACCTTTTTCAACTTCAAACGGTGTTGTGTTTGAATCAGATAGTGTAATATTACATCAAACAGAGCAACCTTTAGTGCCAGTATCAGGAAGATGGGCATAAATGCTATTTATGTTCATAAATGATTTTATGCCCATTTCTTGTGTATTGAAAGTGGGACAAGCGAGATAACTCTAATACTTTTGTGCAGTCTTGTTTTTGCAACAGACTCAGTATCAGATTGAGTACAATCAGTGGCACCGCCATATTTGTATGGAAATACAAGTTTATTTTTGAACAACCCTCCCACCTCTCCCTAATAGTTAAAAATATATAGTGTTCTTAATTGATGTGAATAATTTGACAATAATTTTCCATATTTCTTTTTTCAGTAGGTAAGGCATTTTTACCTTACCCCACCTTTGATGTAAAAGTTTTATACAGTAATGTTTTGATCTATTTGGAAGTTGCATGTAGTGATATTGGTATCACTGCAAGGTTTATAAATGTAAATCTATCAAACTACATTTTCATTTTTGTAATAGTTTTACAAAATTGTCATTTGATAATAAATGACCTTTTTCAACTTCAAACGGTGTTGTGTTTGAATCAGATAGTGTAATATTACATCAAACAGAGCAACCTTTAGTGCGAGTATCAGGAAGATGGGCATAAATACAATATATAATAAAAAATGTAGGATTTTAAATCTTTAATTCGCTAATTTACATTTAAACAACAAATAATAATTTTGTTCTAGTCTTCAATTGTTAAAAATGAGAAGATAAAAATTTGTGGCTTTTCCCAATTATCTTTCAAAATTTGTTTTGTCTTTCTTCTCTAAAAATAATATAACAAATATGCCCTTTAGTTCGGTCAAACCATAGATATATCAACTTCACAGAAAAGTATATCGACCTCGCACTTCGTTATTGGTCGAGTTGCTTTCCTGTAAGTTGATGTATCTACGGACGGACCTCATCAAAGGGCTATATTTATATAATGAAATATTGTGCAAGTCATGTTTCCGGGGTATTGTTGTTCTGTTCGCTTTTTTATTAAGGAAAATTTCGCTATTAATAGAAGTCACGTGATGCCGTGGTGGTGGTGCACGTCATTGTTCGAGACACCCTTATATCTTTATGCATCAGATAATAACAGTTTACGTTTATCAGCGGTTTTGGTAATTTATTAAACTTAATTTTCTTTAAAAAGTCTAAATTTCCAGAAAAATGACTTATATGCTTCCTTAACATACCCGCGATTGACTCTAATAATGTAAAACTTTTTTAAAAGTCTATGTCTGAAACTATCTTATGCAATGTAATCAATCAATGCAAAAAGTGTCCCATACTTGATTTTATGTTTCATTAATTTTGTAGACGATGCCTTCATTACGTGGATCGGGGGTCATCAAAAGAACAACAAATGGATATGGGACCATAGTAAAAGCAATGTTGATACTACCGTTCTTCAAAATCACACGATTCAAATTACTGGATCGGAGAAAAAGCTTGATGATGAATAAAGGATTTGTTAGAAATAAGGACTGTAAAGATAACAAAATTTTTTATACATTCTGTGAATTTGATGAATGTATGAACAGCAATTCTTAAATACCTTCTGTTAATTATGATATTCTGGGCTTTAAAGATCATTTGCAGAGAAAAATAATTCAATAATTTTTTTTAATAAAAAATAAAGAGGCCCGGTAAAGAATTCTCAAAAGTAACTTGGTTTAAAACGTTACAATCTTTAATGTTATATATTATATCAAAACTAGTTACTGTTTCTCATATAAATTGTGTATGTCCCAAAAGAGAATTTGAGGATACCAACCATTCTATCAGAACCCGTACACCTTATACAAGAAGGATATGTAGATAACCAACAGCATTCAATATGAAAGTCCAGATTACAATGCATAATAGGAGAAGAGCAAAAACACACCTCCGAAACATCAGAGGTAGGATAAGGAGGCATGGAGGAGTGAGTATCCCCTGCTGACCAGTCACAACCGCCGTGTGTTCCTTGTCATGATCGTGAAATAACGGAAGAAATCCGTCATCAATTCTATGTATAAATAATTGACTAACAATTCGTATGAAAAACGTCAAGTAGATTTTACATATTAATATCTTTTTTATTGGCACCGTCTAAGCCAATATGGAATCGATCATCGTTTTAATGCTCATAGAAGGATATGAACTGAGTGGAAAATAAGTATCCTCCATGGCCAGCCCCTTTGCTATTTAACCTACAATTTATCTTAAAATTAAAGAAGTATCACTCATTTTAGAAAGGTTTCTCTTTAAAACAGAAAAATCTCTTAAGAAAAGAGATATATCTCATTTTATGTTAAGAGATATTCTTCTCACGTAGTGAAATATCTCTTTTTCTAACAGAGATATCTCATCCACTTAAACAAATATCTTTTTCTTCTTGAAAGATATCTCTATCTTGAAATATTTGAACAATCAAGAGCTATCTCTTTCATCTACTGTAATATTTCCATTACTTTTGGAGATATATTTCCACGATTAAGAGATATCTCTTAAAGTAAAAGATATATCTCTTTTGGTTTTTCTTAAAAGATATCTCTCGAAATAAAATGAAAAAGCGAATCAACTCAAGAATTAAAGTACTAGTAATTCTTATCAATCAATGATATATTGTCGATTAATGTCAGGAATTCTATTTTTACTGTTAGCGCTTTCTGAAATACAAAAAAAGAGTTAATATGGTATATATATATATATATATATATATATATATATATATATACAGTACAGTCGTACATACAAACATTTAAGCCAAAAAGGAAATACAATAATGCCCATTAGAATTCCATGACCTTATCTTCGACGAATGCGTATCAGTGGGGAATTCCAGCATTCTTAAAGAGTATGCAGGTCTCTACTCAGTACTTATTGGAGGATTTTGAAATATATGGCTATACACTAGTTAAGGATCATCATTCTCATAAAATAAAATCAAGTGTCAACAATTGTACATAAATACAACTGAATTTTTTTTATTTCTTATAGTCAAAAATGAAACAAAATAACTTTTTTATCTTATATATTTTTGTCTTCTGCCTGAAAGACCATCTTTAAACTTTTCGAAGTTGTAAAAGTGTCCAGCCATATATATATATATATATATATATATATATATTATATACAAAAAAAAAAAACAACCTATATATATATATATATATATATATATATATATATATATATATATATATATATATATATATATATATATATATATATATATATATATATATATATATATATATATCCAATGAAAAAAAGTTAGAAATCACAAATATTAAAATTGTCTTATCGAAAAATCATTTTTACTGTTAGCGCTTTCTGAAATACAAAAAAAGGAAATACAATAATGCCCATTAGAATAATGGGCATTATTGTATTTCCTTTCTGAAATTTGAAAAAACGCTAACAGTAAAAATGATTTCAAATACTAGCTATGATATTGTTGATATTCTGAATAGAATGACTTTTTTTTATTAACAATAACCCCCCCCCCCAAAAAAAATAAAATAAAAACAAATAAAAATCGTCGATATTTATATATATATATATATATATATATATATATATATATATATATATATATATATATATATATATATATATATATATAACTGCAACTGCACGGGCTAATTGTGAACAGGATTACACCAGTGCATATAAAGAGAAGCGATATCACTGGCATTCTTTAAATTTTAATTATACCTTTTTAGCAATTTGAAGATCATTTGGGCTGGTATTATTGATTTTGAAAATAAACTTTAAGTTAATATATTCGATAAATTATTCGACTTTATTTCATCCCATACTGTACATGTATTACTGTAGTGTTCTATAATATTTTTGATAAAACCCATGTATTCAACATGTAATTATGTAAAAATCGATACTTTACAGGTGTTTAGTAAGTAACGGTAGCTGGCCCCGCCGCGGTGTAAACACGTAGTAGTGCTAGGTCTTTTTGTGTTCTTAATATTTCCAATTCAACATGTAATTATGTAAATATCTAGTGTTTAGTAGTAGTGCTAGGTCTTTTTGATACTGTTCGATCTTTCCATATATTTCATTTTATAATGTTGAAGGGTGTCAATGTTTTCATTCTCTCCGCAACTTATTCAAAACAACTGAATACTTATAATAACACAGATTCCTTATTACACATTGCAATTTTGATAACATAATGCAATTGTGTATTTTTAATTTTACTTTCTGATCTGACACTTATTTTCGGTCTTCCATAGCAAAACATTGTGCTTTTATAATCATATATTGTACGGGAGTTGGGGTATCAATTATTGAGCTTAGTGCTCACACTACCTCTAGTCCCTTTTGCAATAATGAAGACAAATGTTTTCGGTGTTTTCATTTATTTACTAAATTCTGTCCTTGAAAATTTTAAAAAAACTAAGTTATATCTCAGATTAGAGTTTGCCTTCCGTGTTTTCTTCCGATTTTCACTGTGTGAGACGTTCTGATATTTAAAAAAATTACTGTAAAAGGTGTGTCTTATATTTTTCCTGCTAATATACATAACTGACATCGGCTGTTGCAACCATTGTTAAAAACGTTGATTGGGGTGTGGATTGTGACGTCACAATACCGCTGCACTCGCATTGACCCTCCCGTGAATACTGCCCCGAATCCAGTGAATATTAAACTTTAAAAAAGTGTTAGGGTGGACACTCTCTGATATGTATATTGTGAAAATGCATAAATTGTTTGAAAGTCTTCTCTGCTACTGGGTGTTAAACAAATAAACGTTGTATATATACTAGTCAAAATTTCTAAGTCCCCATGCAAGATTTTGCTTTACACTGATTTTATATTGAATTATTTTAACAGTATAATTTAATAATTATAAGTTTACATAATGAAAAAGTAGCATTGCAATTTTTTCTCACTTAAGTAATTTTATTGAAGCACTTTAACACAATATGCAGAAATGTAAAGGCACCCTATAATTAAAAATTCACAACATTAAATACCGCATTATCCTCCATTCAAACAAATTCACATCAAGACAAAAGAGTTCACACTATTTAAGAAAAATTCTTTTATTGAATGTTTTTCCATGAGGAAACAAGGTCATCCTCTAGTTCCGTTCGATTCTGCTGCTGGAAAAGCTGCCTCAAATTCCGGTTTATCTTCTTCCGTACATGTTAATTTGGGTTGAGGTTAGGATGACAAGGGGCTTACCGAAAGTGTCTGTGCCTTGCTAACAAAAGTTACATAAAGTCTTATTACATGTGTATCCCACTCCTCAAGTTTGACATTGAGGGAAGTGCACTTCCGGTTCCGGTTCCATTGATTTTTCCGAGTAAACTCAAGGATGATTTGTTGTGTTTGTTGAAAATCTAGCAATTGCTAATGATTAGAAGGAATTCAGGTATGCTTTGTAGGTTTTTCGGGCGATAATTATAAAGGTTTTAAGTAAAATAAAATCATACAGTGAAAGGAAACTGGATTCTCGTTAACTACGACCAGCTTTGGTCATTTTAACTTCACTTTCACATTGTTGTGTGGATATACACCGCATTTTAATCTAACTTTTTTCTGTTTTTCGTTATCAATTAAAGATGGAGAACACATGGAAGAAAACAAAATGAAAAATACATCCGACAACATATGGAATTCAAACTTCATGCTTTTTAACAAAAACGATCACGGTCGAGTAATTACACGTTCGATTACAATTTTTTTGGCCTTGACAGGTAGGTTTTGCAAATTAAAGGCAAAATCATAAGTGACTAATACATTGATGCTAAGGTTTCGAAGTTTTTGAAAAAATAAAAGTGGGGACTTAGAAATTTTGCCAGTATAGCTCTGATGAGGAATGGCTCTTCATTTAAAATTGAGAATTTTATGGCCCCTTGATCAGGGGTTATGGTTTTAGTGCGGGGCTCTAATGATTGTAAAAATAATAAACAAAGTATATACATGTAGATATGATGAACAAGGACTCTTCTTCAAAAAGTTTGAATTTCAAAGCCCCTACGTCAGTTGTCCTGGGGGCTCTAATAAGTGTATTCTGAAAATGAATTAATGCTTTGAAATCTGCTCCTAGGTATTAATCAAACATTCATGATGAGCGATGGAGCTTTTTCCAAAAATGTGAAATGTGTGGCTCCAGCTGGGTCAGCTAGCGGTTCTCGTATGGTGGGGCACTACCAATTTTTGCTGATTTTTACAAAGAAATAGAAATGCACATTTTCTTTGATCAAATTTAAAGCATGCAACTTATATATTTAAAATGAGCAATGCTTCTTCTTTCACAATTGTGAATTTTATGTCCTCTAGTCATAGTTTAAAACACGAACCAAATTCATTTGTTTGAAACTTGCTACATGATACTCAGGTGAACTATAAGCCAATGGGCCTCTCGTTTATCGACTTAGGTCAGTCACTGTCGAGATTTTAATTCACGACCTCCCCATCACATAGCAAGCACTCTTACTGAACTGCATAAGAGTTTGGGTAAATATTATGTAAAATAATGTGATAATAATTAGGTTCAATGCATTGGCTTTTGTCCATTTGCTAAATCAAGTACTGTCTGAAGTCATGACGTCAGCTAATGAGAACAGTTTGGGGAAACATTGATATCCATTTCCGTAGTAGCCAGTAAAAAACAAGACATTTCTCTGAGGTAAACCAAGCCTTTTCTAGTTTAAATGAAAATTTCGCTAATAAGCATCAATTTGATAACACAATGCAAAATCTTTATCAAAAAGAAGTCTAGATAAATTAACATCCTGAAGCAAGGGCGGGTTTTGTCAAATTGAAAAACGAAAGTACTAATGATACAGCATACTCTTGGATAAATCAAGGGTCTATCTCATGGATAGTATCCACTGCACTTATTCATGATTTGTGGTTGGATATGATTTTTATCCAATGAGGTGTGTTGTTTTTATAAGGCAGTAGAGGCCAGGGGATTAAAAACACACGACTTGTTGGATTAAAATCATATCTATCCACAAATCAAGGGAATTTTATGTTTTGTATTTTATACATCACTATCAATGTTTTTCATTGTTTTATATAGGAATCCATTTTATTTTAAATACTTCATAACTCTAGCAAAACCCATTATGAGATCTCAGCTGTAGGATAGCATAAAAATATATCCATTGATATCCACAGGATAAATTTGGGATAAATAGAGAGAGAGAGAGAGAGAGAGAGAGAGAGAGAGAGAGAGAGAGAGAGAATGTAAGGTTCTTGCTGTTTAATTTAAAATATAAATGAGAAATTTAAATTTAAATCTCTACTTCATTGAACTTCACAAAAGTTATATACAGCACATGTAATTTAATTAATATCATCTGTTTGATAATTTGTTAAGTTCTTCTCCATTGTCTTTTTACTTAGAAGTTCATTTTTCACATAGATATGAAAATACTGTATTGAATATATTTATTGTTATATTCATACTTTGCAAAACTATATACATGAAGATATCTGTCTTAGATAAATACTGCTTGTTTAGTGTGTTTATTTCTATTAATTAATGTACATATCAAGTATATAAGATAGGTTCTGTCATTCTCTTATAATTAAGACACAGTCTATGTTTATTTCAAGTACTGAATCACTTTTATATCTTCTGAATCCTTTAATCCTACCCATAACCTCCCCTCACTGTCTACACACTACCCACAACAAGGTCTCTCTAATCCATAATTATCCATACATCTCAGGAACTGTCCATTCTGATCTAGAATGTGTAGACACGTATTGATATCATCCACCACAATGATGTGACTCATTGAATCTGTCACTATCTTCCCAGGAATAAATGATTTCCTCTTCTGGCTGGTGTACCATCATATCGGAATCAGACTCTTCCTGTCTTGTCCACTACGACCACAATGTCAACATTACGATCAGACATACAAATGTATCCATTATTTTTGCTGCAAGATTTAATATACTATTTCCTTTTTCGAAAATTGTATTTCCATGTTCATCTTTTCCTGCTTCAGTATTTCTTTCTGATAACGTAGTATTTTGTATAATCTGTTACCATAGACACTGACCAGTTGCAACCCTGACCAGGTCTTCATGGTATCCAGCCTGGTGTAATGATCCTTACCCTTGCCTTTCTACTTCTGACTGACTGACAGTTTGATTGATATCACTACTGTAGAACAGGTCTCCCTGTCTGGTCACGGAGATGTCATTAGGACAGATTAAACATTCGGTAGAAAAAGATTTCTGTACAGACCCATGTATATCAACACAGTATATGTCATTGTGTTACCACTTACCCAAGCTTTACCTGTTCCTACACAGGCCACTCTCAACTAGTTTTAATTGTAACGGGGAATGTCACAGATGTTCCCCAAACGCTCCCCAACTCCCTGTTGTGCCATTTTCCAGTGAGACTTTTTTAAAAAAAATATGCTCAGTATCAAAGGAAAGAATTATTAAAACTACAATGATATCAATTATAATTCATTTAACGTATTGCACGCGCGCATACTTGCATGCACATGCAAGATGATCATGACATGTTGTTTAAACCATTAACATATCTTTATATAGCGAGTATCAATAAAAATATCATAAAAATATATATGTTACTGTTATTTGAAAATATTGGCGATTTTACGTATTGTGCGTGCACAAGTGCATACATGCATGATGTCCTGCAGTAAAATGCGATACATATAGTAGCATAATGTAGGAATCTATTATACCTATTCATATTTTGAATTTCATCCTGTTTCGTTAAGAACTTAGAAAGTTATAGGCATTGAAAGTTTCAGCCAATCAGATTTCAGCACACGTACGTGCATGCGCATGCTTTCATGATAATTCTTATATGTCTTGCAATAGATCTTCATAGTGCATGAATATGTTCAAATTTCATAGGATTTTGTCGAAAAACAAGAAAGATGTTGAGACTTTAGTTTTAGCCAATCAGAGCAAAGTGTAGGTGCATGCGCGTGAGATCTTGCTTTAATGACCATTTCGTTATTTCTCTACTACTAATTTATCCTCACATTATGAATTTCAAAGCATTTCTTTCAAAAAAATTTGAAAATTTGCTGTTATATCTATTATATTGGTTATTTCACGTGTTGCACGTGCGCGCTCTTGCAGACTCGTTCGTGCAAAAAGACATTGATTCCGTAAATCTACATAACATGTCTTCTGACCCTAAAAAACTTGACCTAAATCGCATGAACAGTTTACAAGATCACTCCCGGACAAAAAAGTACCCAGGAAGAAGAAGAAGAAAAAAAATAAGAAGAAGAAGAAACATTGTAAAAACAATATGTTCCCCAACTTCGTTTGGGGAACATAATAAACGGTTAACTTTGGTGGATATCACTCTGGCTTTGTCTAATAACTCTCTCGTAGATAAATAGGGAACTTCATCTGTTGGCCTTGGTAATGCAGTCTGTGTTAATGTAGCCTTGTATTCTCCTAATTTTATGCTAAGTTTTCTCCCTTGGACAGTTGTTGTATTCATTGGGGGGATTTTGCCATCAATATCAGCAGGTATGTCTCTGTATTCCTCCAGTTTGGATTTGTAGTATTTGACTTCAGACACCCTATTAGTCTGCAAGATTTCTTTGTTTTGTTCAACAGTTTGCAGTATATCTAGAATAAGATTTTTTAACTTGGATTCATGAGATTTAAGAGAACTGAGATATTTGTATCTGCTGGACCTGATCAAAGATCTAAGTTCGCTGAAGATGTTTTGCACTTCTTTGTGCCATAGTTTTCTTTGCTTTTCTGCTTCTTTTTCAAGTTCATCAAATTTGGCTGTTGATATGGATATTTTTCTGACTATATTGTTCATTTTGGTCATGTATTTGGGAAGAATAATGGATTCAATTTCTTGATTTTCTTTTTCAATTTCATTTTTCAGTTCATTGGAAATCTCCTGCATTTCTACTATATTGTGTCCTCTATGGGAACTAAGAATGCATTTCAGACAAACATGGACATCACACTTTTGGCAGTGGGCCTCACATCTCTGGTTGGAGTGAACCTTACACTCAGGAAACACTGGTTGTATCTTCCTGTTGGTGAAATGAACAATGTCGTGTGTTTGAGACTTGAATGTATCCACATGTTTGCTGACACAGTCCAAACACAAACTGACTTGACAGTTGTTACAGAACTGCTGAGTAGGCTTAGGACAAAGGTCACAGGTGATCAGCTCTTGTGCCCAGGAAGAAGAAGTGGCCATTGTCTCTAGCAGGAACTGAAATTATAATTTAAAAAAAAGAATAAATAAAAGTTACATAAATTAGATGCATTGAATGACCATTTCAGCATCAACTACACTGTACTAAAAAATTTATTCAGAGAGCGAAGTAAAACATTCGGAAAAAAGAGAATATAGCTTAATTGAAATAATATTTAAAGGTATCTATAATGATAAACTGTAATGAAAATCTGTATTGAGTTACCTGTATAGTTCCTACTTGTCAAAGCCGACTGTTAAGAAACAGTAAGTATCTCATCTCCCTTTCTCAATATACACCAGACTTGAAAGAACTTTCGGTTTGATATTTTATTTTTCCTGGTTTTAGATTTGTCTTGCCTGTCTCATTGATAGGCGCGATATAAGTATATTTTTTGTAAGATAAGAACAGGTCATACGAGTCTACCTAGTTACCTATTTATCATGTCATTTACCATGTGCATTCTGTTTACTTATTTTTATCAGTGATCCATTTTTTCACCTAATAAAAACTACTATCGAGAAATTTAAAAGGCAATATTGATCATGATATAAACCTGATATTTGGTGTTGCATTTCTCCAATAAATTGGTTATTAGAGTCCTACTGGTAAAAATTTATAGAACCAGATAAAAATGCAGATAATTTTCATAGACCATGAGTTTAATTACAAATTACAATCATATATTATAGCAAAGTCAATTAAAGTTTTCACTATGCCTTCATGCAAGCTAAAGCTGTGGGAAAGGATAATAAATGATATTCTGTCATATTTTAGAATTTCTACGCCACTACATCAGCCATAACATTAACTGATGTATTCTCTTTGACAAAAGAATTGACCTATAGGAGAGAAGAATATCCCGGAAAAAGTGACATTCAAAAATTAATCTTTATTTGTTATTTTCTATCGTATATATGTTTAAATTTTTCAAATTTGTATTTTATACCTAATGTCTATTACTTAAAACTGTACAATAAACCTCCAAAGTTGGCCAAAACACCATTTTGTCCGTTAAACAGGTTGGGCTTCGCTAAGAAAACTTCGCTAACTTTTAATTCATTTTTTTTTCATAAATAATATGCCAACACCGCGTGATTCACTAGACCAGTTATTCCATATAGAATTAGTACCGTTAAATTCTTTCCATTCATGTTTCCATCTCTCGGTATCTAAATCAGTTCCGTGAGTCTCTTGTAAACAAACTACATCATATTTACAGGTACGCTTGCTCAACCATGAAAATATACACATTCTTTTTCTTTTATCCCTTAATCCGTTAACGTTTATAGATGATATATGCAAAGACTTTGACAATTTGTAGGGGTAATAAAAAGTTTTTTTCCCGCTTATCAATATTTGATTTAAAAAAAAAATAAACATGCTAAATGTGTACAATTTTTGGGGGTAATAAAAAGAATTTCCCTCATAAATATTTGATTTGAAAAAAAAATTGAACGTGCTAAACATGTACATGTTTGTATTTATTCCTATGAACACATGCTTAAATGCAAATCGTTAGTATACATTGCACAAAAAATGACTGTTAAAAAAAAAAAACACATACCCAAACATATGTACATTATTATACAATGTTAAATTATGTAAGGTTCACGTACATTCGCTACATTCAATAAATTTTGGGACATTTGCCTTGCTTCTCCGCGGATGGCAGTGTATGAGAACTTAATTTTCGTTTTGACATGCTTGGGGTCTGAGGTTCACTGTCATCCAAAGTTTCTTTTTGCTCGAGAAACGCCATCGCAATTTTTCCGGCACCTTCACTGCTTATGTGCACGCCACTTGGATCGGTAGGGTCGTACAATGATTTGATCGCGTGACCTTGATCATTTACGAAAAGACTGTATGTGTCAATCATCTGAGTTCTGTGATCCTTTTCGCAAAGTTTTTTCAGGAAGATGTTCACTGTGTTTGTTGTTTCATTTCATTTTTTTATTACGGCACCATTACCTTTCCTTGGAATAATCGTGCTGACACTTATAGTTGCCGATGGATAGGTTTCTTTAATTTATTGAGACCCATAAGCACGTTTACATTTATTTCACTAGGGTTGTCCCGATGCCTTGATATATCATTTGTGCCTAGATTTACTATGATATTTTGGGGTATAGAATCACCAAGTTTCTTATTCGCATGATTTAACAACTCTGACATGTTTTCATATGCTGCTCCTGACACAGACACAGGGGTCAGTTTTGGGAGCCTGCTGCAATTTCAATTTAATGCACCGAGTACTATTGTGTCGATGGGTTCATCATTTTCACCATTTTGTTCAGCGCTTTCATCATCATGCATCGCTTCGTTACCTTCCAGAATTTCGGAGGCATATTTTCCATATTTTAGGGCAAGTTTTTCAGCAAGTTTTTGACAGTCGTCTTTGTCGTGACCTTCTTGTTTACAGTATCGACACACTGGGTCGTTTTGACAGTTAAATGCTATGTGACCTGATTTATTGCATTTAAAGCACACTACTTTTTGATCAGGTTTGTTTGGGCATTTAAACGACGGGTGATCGGTATTTTTACAATATAGACACTGTGTTCTATTGTTATCAGCAAATAATCGAACTTCGTGATCTCCGTAGTGTGTTCGATTGGGGAGAGTCGAAACACAGTTTAAGATTTGTAGGTATCTTGTTCCGGTTTCAATACTTGTGTTTTTAATTGTACCTCGTTTTATTGAACCTGACACTACCTGTCTATAGACCATCATGTGTGTGACGATGAAGGAATCGTCTAGTTCGACTGGGGCATCTTTAATGGTAACATTTGTTATTTGTTTCTCTACATCAATCAGAGTGATGTTTCTGTTTCTGACCGTTAAATCCGACATAAGAAGATTTTCCTTCACCTGACTATCTCGAAGAGTAATTATGCAATCACTTTCGGTAATTTGAATAGCTTTAATGTCATTGTTTTCAACTTTTTCCAGTAAACCATTCAATATATCCTCGTGAGTTATACCCTTGAAATATTTGGTAGAGAAGTGTAGAGACAAATGCCTCGATACTTTTGACATGCTGAGTAGTGTTCGATGAACTGTTCACCGACTTGTTTAGATGTGCAAATAGTTATGCAAGCTAAATACTAAGTAATGCACTTTCACTATACCTGTTATACCTGCATACTATAGCGGTGAAACATCTGTTGATTCTCAGGCATGGGTCGCTCTCGAATAAAGAATTCACAGACCAAAACCTAAGCAAGTACTCGGAGCGGTAAAAAATCCGTGTCGACCATGACAAGGGCTGTAACTCTCCCTAAAACTTTTATAGTTTTAATTTTTCGCCTTTTCATAGACTATTTTATTTTTTTTTATAGACCTCTGTATTTACTTTCAATTATCTATCCTTTATGCATGCCAATTCTTGATATAAGGAATACTAAAGAGAGATCAGATCGTAACAATCCAATGTACAGTTGTCAGTCAGGCGGAACAATTTAAGCACACTTTCTCCAAGGACAAGAAAAGCTCACTTTGTGTTACTCGATACAGGTATTCTTGGCAGCATTGAGCTGCGATGAATTTCATTTGTATATATTCCTTAGAATCTAATCACTTTGACTTTGTCTACATATATCAGAAACTGTTTTTCTTGGATTTCATTTAGGCTTATATATTTTGCACACATTAATGGCATGTTTTAATATATCCACGGATAAATAGCCTGAACGTAAAGAATAGAATTTCAGAGACAGTAGACATTACCATTAAGCACAATGAGAAGTAAAGAAAAATATCAATTATTATGTTTGGAGATAACAAACTCAGAAATCTATGAAAGGGCTCAGCTCCTATCTCTACTCACTGAAATAAAGATTTAGGAAAAACAAATCGTTATATGTATTCAGCCTAATGTTATTAATCAAAACGGAAATCTGCAAGCTTTTTGTAGAGAATAAAACCAAGCCCGGCCCTATAGGTCAAATCCCTATTTATAATGAAATGATACTTATTATACATTAATTTTGTTGACTAAGTTCGATGGCAACATGCGTTTTTCTGACCCAAGAACCAACTGTTTGCCTGGGGCTGTAAGCCAACATTTTGGTTCGATGGGTCGACAAAACGCATGTTGCACGAGAACACGGAGAATAAACGTTTTGAAATACCTTTTTTTATTTATTTATTTTCAGACATACATGTATCTTGTGCTAGCTTCCATAATTTAAATTTACTTAACTAGTATATTTCATTTAACCTCGAGTAATTCTGCCACTATCAAACACCAATGAATGAGTACAAGATTAATCTGATCAAGGCCACAATGTGACGTAAGCGTTCCATTATCTCAGCAAAAAACCCAATAATTCATCGAAAGGTCTAATATGTCATCGAAAGATCCTATATTTTATCGAAATGTTCATTATCTCTTATAAAGGTCCAATATGTCATAAAAAAGTCAAGTATGTCATCAAAAGGTCCAATATCTCATCGAAAGGTCAAATATCTTACTCGATCTAAGATCTAAGTCTCGATCTAAGTCAAATATCTACTTTATGACTTTCAATAAAACTTTGGTAATAAAATATCAGACTTTTAAGAAGTATAGATTTAATTAATAAGAACCAATATATAAAACTATAACAATTTCAATGCAGAATCTGATTAGTCGATTTGATTTGTCTTTATAGGTGATACCACTTAAGGACAGTATGTACAAGTACTTAAAACACCACTCATAAAAGAAACTGCCGCTTTTACCAGGTAGGCACTGTAGTATGGAGAATAGAAAATAAAAACCTAAAATATGAATGAAGAAGAAATACTCCGAAATTGTACATCTTACTAAATGACAACGAGGAATAAACACCAAACCGTAAGTATTTAAAGTATTTTTCATTCTGGTTCATGTAAGAGCGGTGTTTAGTATAACGCTACTTCAGCTGATAAGGTATATTTAATTTCTCTGTCGTAATCAATGCATAGTATTCAAACTATTTTGTAGGTTGCTTTGTTTTTTGGGTATTTTGTCACATTTCACAACCATTTGAAGCTTGCTTGTAAATAACTTTGTATACTTGAAGTTTAGATATTAAAGTTCAACGTTTATCATCCCGCCCACAATCTTCTATCTTTCAGACAAAAAAGGTATTTATTACAAAAATAATTGAGTTAATATAAGTGTATCACTGATTTCTCTCGACAAAAATTGTAAGTGCTCCTGGTATTTGCCTTGCATTGAGCATATCGAGGGTTTAATAATACTAAAGTTAATGTAAGAAATAGATCTGGGAATGAAATAAATAATTTTTCTGTTGTAGTTTTCATACAATAAAACCGTAATTGATCATTTTGTAAAAAAGATAAAGATAATTGTTAAAAAATTGCAAAACATCGTTATGCTTTGTGATTCTATTAATATTAAACTTATAATTGATATATTATCATAACACTGTTTCAAAAAGAATGCATATAACCAAGGAGTAATCTATGTACCCTCAAAGAACTTTGTCTTTGATCAATGATTCAAAAAATCTCCAAAAATAATTTTAACTTTGAAAAATGGAGCATTCAATCAATTTTCTGCATTAATAATTTATTTACAGATTCATTAGAGTTATGAAAGGGTCACTCCCAACTTATGGGCTCAGGAAATCATCACGTGTGACCTGTGTGATGAAACCAACAAGCACTTTTGTAACAAATGTCAAGTCAGTTCGTGTGTAGATTGTGTCAGTGCACATGTGGAAGAGCTCCAGTCTCTCCCAAACGACAGTGTTCCTTTCAAATCCAGAAAGATACAACTAGCATTTCCACACACCGAACAAAGATATGAGGGCTACTGTCAACAGTGTGACATTATTGTTTGCATGAAATGCATCATTTCTTTTCATATTGGACATGACTACAGGATATGTCAAACAACTTCATTGACAAGTAAACATATATTCAGAAGGAAAATCAGGAGAAAATCATATAGAAAGGAGAAAGTTCAAACACAGGAAAAATTTTATGAGGTTAAAAAAGAAAGAGAAAGGCACAGAAAATTTATGGCATCTTTAATGAGCTGAGGTGTTTGCTCAAATATACGTGAGATAACCACCTGAACTTAAATCACACCAAACCAAACTCAAAAACCTAGTTTCAGACATGATTAAAACAGTTCAAGAAAACAAAGAAATTATCAAGTCCAATCAAGTTGCTAAAATCACAAACTTCAAATCTAGACTCGTGGAATACAGGTATATCGGTCTAGATATAGATTTGTCAGTTTATGTACTTCAAAGAAACACAGATCAAAGGAGACAACTTAGTAAAGAGTTGAGTGAATACAAGGTTCCCTGACAAAGCCATTCCTACAGGAATCAAACCACTACACATGTTGGCCTGTTTATGAAAAGAAAGTTTTGGCTAGTAAAAAAAACGGTATCGTAGACTGTCTAGACTGTCTAGACATAAACGGGTCATTACAGGAAACTGTTGTGATTCACAACCTGAAGATATCTCTGAGACCAGAAGTGGAGACGTAATATACAGTGATTATGGGAATAAATCTGTGAATATTATAAAACACGGAAAAACAAAGACATTGATCACAACACAAAGGGACTGGAAACCAACAGGACTCAACGTTACCAGATCAGGAGACATATTGGTTAATCAGTATATTGGAGACAAAAAACAAGATTGTCCGTTATCAGGGAAAGAAGGTCAAGCAGGAGATATTTAAAGATGAAAATGATAAATTTATCTATGGAAGGGGTAAGTGGACTCTTTTTGTTGCAGAGAACAACAATGGAGATATATGTGCCTCTGACCGTAATGCTGACGATGTGGTAGTGGTGGACAAGACAGGAAGAGCACGATTCCAAAAAGATGGTACGCCTGCCATAGGGAAGAAGAAATTTGATCCCAATGAGCTAGTGACAGATTCCATGAGTCAGATCATAGTGACAGACTGGACAAACGACTGTTTACACATTCTGGATCAAATGGGGAGTTCTTGAGATGTGTGGATAATTTCAAATTATCAAGGCCTCTATGACTGGGTTTGGACAGTGAGGGGAGGTTGTGGGTTGGCTTATATGAAAAAGGAGACGTGAAGGTGATTCAGTACACGAGATAGACATATATTTAGAATTTAAAGCATTTCAAATTATGACATACAAGCTATTACAATTTGTTACATGTTGTTTGTAAGTTCATAATTACATTATAAAGTTGCATATAATGAAATATGCATATCTTTTTACAAAAGCATTTTTGCAAATTTTCACGATGACTTTACAACACACTGCAGACTTTACATGGTGAACATTAACACGTTGTTTAGAATGATAAAGAAAGCAAATACCATCTTACTTCAAAGTATTATAAATATATATATATATGTATAACAGTAACTTGATCCGAAGGGTTGTATCACGTCAAGTTGACAGGCACGGATCATCAGATCTAACGAGACGCGAAGCATCGAGTTTGATCTGATGATCCGCGCCTGTCAACGAGAGGTGGTACGGCTCTTCGGATCAAGATACTGTTATAATGATAAATTTATTATATACCCCCTTATAAATAGCTAAATATAGCAGAATAAAACTTAAGAGATCAATTGTATAATAATTATCCATAAAACAAAGCATGATAAATAGGGACTTTTTAACGCGCAAGAAAAATAACGTCATGCTTTTGCGTACTACGTCATCAGTTTCAGAGAGTGGTGATATGGATTCAGAAAACCACAGTGTGGTGATCAGAAAATCGGATCAAATTCTGTTAAATTAACAGTAAGAAAACAAGAAAATTGATGGGTATATTTTGGGTAAGAAGAGTTATTTTGCCTTTGTACATGTTGAATACATTTTTGTATATTAAAAAGTTCTTTTTGCTGTTTTAACGTCGATCTTGAGAAATTTCACTCAGACAGTGATTTCCGATGGAATGCTACAAATTCATAGCTATGCTCAGCACTCAAGGCCATTGAGCAGTGCCTACATCCACCGCGATACGGGACATTCGAAGAACCGGTCTCCACGTCCCACAGTTGGTTCAAAACCGCGGCGTAATAAAGAAAAGTCGTAAAAAGCGCTGCCACATGCCCAACAATGATGACTTCAAGTAACCAGTCTTTATTCATTTTAACAGGAAGATACATGTATATTAACGACTTTGCATTAAATAAAAATATTTAATTTTTATCCCTTCGTTCACTCTTCATTTTCTTTTGAACTTGACATAGAATATTAAACAAATTAAAGTCAGACACATTGTTCAATATGTGAATACGTATATTTTACTAGTAAAGACGTTAAAGTTGCAGAGACACAGATTTGAAGAAAATATTTTCTGTATAATATCACAACTGATATATTGTAAACGCATTTCACACGAAAATAAACTAAAAACATTCGTTTATAAAAAAGTTATTCAAACATTAAATAATTTGCTGGGTTTTTAATGACACATCCTTGTAATTTCACAAATTTTAATTTTATTCTTACTGCTCAGGAAAAGTGTCAATCTTGTGTTAATGAAAAATATTAAAACTCTCATCTTATAATAACTTTAAAGTTTCAATAACTTTTACATGTGTAGATGAATAAGATTTTTAATTCATTTTTGTGTGAAATGCTACTACATTATAAAAGTCGTGATATTATACAAAAATATAAACTTCAAATCTGTGTCTATGCAACTTTAAAAATAGGTAAACGATTATGATAAACAATGTGGCTTCAGGCTGTCTTTCACCAACTTCTTTTTTATGTACATGTAGCTATGTACCATCGCCACTTATGACAACGAGCACACGGCGGGTGTGACCGGTCTGCAGGGGATGCTCACTCCTCCATGGCACCTGATCCCACCTCTGATGGACGTTGAGATTGAATACTGTTCGTTATTTCCATATCCTTTTTTGTAATGGACTTTATGTAATACATGTGACACAAATGAACTTGTGATGAAATTTATTAAAGATAATTTTCGAAACATAGATGTAGAAGATTTGTACATCAGAAAATAACCAAGTAAAATCTCATAAACAAATGTCAATGCGTTCACACACAAACACACATAAAACTTTCTATCGTATCAGAATACTAGCAGTCTAGAGTAAAACTGTATTTTCTTGATGATGGAATGTCCACTCAATCTAATTTTCTCTCAGACAATATACGGCATTCATTAAAACATCATAACACATTTTTCCAACTATCACACATACGAGTCGGACACTCTTTATAGTGGAGCTTGACGATTATTCCTGAAATAAATTCTAAGTGTCAATTTCCTTTGCACTATCTAAACATTAATTCTTTGATAAAAAAAATTAACTATTTGTCCAAAAAAATCTCAATAAAATCAATTTTTTATAGTTTAAATTAATTATGTAAAATTTATATATCACGTATATCTTCCAGTTGATTTGACAAGCAAGGACATGCTCTACAATGGATTTATTACTCAAACAGGGCAAATTATTGACATATAATTTGATGACAGAAGAATATCCAGAATCCAGTTTAAAGTTAAAACTAATAATCGCTAATATTATCCATCATTTAGTAAAAATGTTGATTGACATTTTCATATTATTATTTACACTCTAAATTGTCTACGGATTTTTCCGTCTTTCTCGACCATGAAAAGTAGTGTACTGTAGGTATTACCAGTCGGCAGGGGATGTTCACTCATGGAGACACCTGGTCCCCTCTCCTATGGTTTGGATTTTCGTGATGGCTCTACTTCTGATTTTGTGTTCTTATCCCCACCCCATATCTTTATTTTTATAGTCAGTATTCCGTGAATTGTGTGATTAATGACATTACAATTAATATCAATTGAATGTGAAGATAGTTATTCACGAAATAAAAATCCTTCAGGAAGTTTTTTCTGCGTCGTAAACTAGTATCAAAAATTGAATGTTTGCAGAATGATTAAAGATGTACTAAAGTAATCTTTACACGTTATCTAACTCTAACTATATCTGAACTCATATGAACTCTGAAAAGTTTGGTTGAAAATGATAACAATATCAATATGAAAATACACCCCTAATCTATAAGTAATATTGGGGCGGTGGCAAGAAGAATAGTTTAGATGACTGAGAAAAATAGATCATCATATCCTGTTGCGACCGATTTCTGAACTCTGGAATTTATTATCTTTCACAGCTGCCTTTTGTTTCCTACTGAAAAAAATACAGATTCAAGTTTCGACAATAAGGCAAGAAGATGGATAGCAATACATCAATTTCCAGTGCTCAAAAAATCATCTCATGTGATCTATGCGACAACTCTATCCAACATTTCTGTAACAGGTCTCAAGTCAGTTTATGTGAAGAATGTATCAACAAACTTGTGAAGAAGGACAAGGCAATTACCCATGACAGCGATCCTTTCAAACATGGAGAGATACGAATAATTTTTCCAGAGTGTGAATTTCACCCCAGTCATTGGTGTGAGGGCCAGTGTAAACTGTGTGATGTCCCTGTTTGCATGAAATGCGTCATCACTTCCCATAATGGGCACACCATGATAGATATAGCAGACATCTTTAATGACAAGAAAAAGGAAATCCAAAAAGAAACTAAAGAAATCGAATCCGATCTTCTCCCTAAATGCATGAAGAAAAATGAAGACACGGAAGGAGAAATAACCAAAACTATGGGGAAATATATTGAACTTGAAAAAGAAAAAGAGAAACAAAGAAAGTTTTGGCACCAAGAAGTAGATGACATCTTAAATCAACTGAGCTCCATGACCCAGTCCAAGAAAGATGAGCACCTGGATGACCTGAAATCACATCAAGCCAAACTCAGAGACCTGATTGCAGACATGAACAAAACAGTTAAAGAAAATCAGGAAATGCTTCAGTCGAATAAAGTGTCCCAAGTCACCAACTTTAATTCCAGACTGAAAGAATACAGAGATATATTCCTGAAGTTATTGATGTTTTCATTCCTTTGTTGAAAACCAACACAGTTCAAGAGAGAGAACTCGGTATCGAGCTTGGAGAATACAAGGTTAGACTGACACAGACATCTATGAAAGAGTTATTAAGCAAAGCAAGAGTTATTGCAACTTTTCCTACTGGAGTCAAACCACTATTAAGAGTAGTTTGTGCTGGAGATGATAAATGTTGGGTAAGAGAAAAAGGAAGAACCATAAGATGTGTTGAAAAACTTGGATCCCTGCATGATACTGTAACACTAACATTAAACTCCTCCCATGATAGCCCAGTACCAAAAGAAGAAGAACTAATTTGTATATCAGTGAATAAACAGGGAGATCTGATATACAGCGATTATAACAATAGAACTGTGAGTCTTTACAGACATTGGCGATCAGAGGTAATAATCACCACACCAAATAATTGGAGACCAGCAGGAATGTGCACCACTAGATCAGGTGATATATTGGTCAATCTTTATAATGGAGATCAAAACAAGATTGTCCGATATCAGGGAGAGAAAGTCAAGCAGGAAATATTTAAAGATGAGAATGAAAAAGCAATCTATGGAAGTGGTGAATATATGCTGTTTGTAGCAGAGAACAGCAATGGAGATATATGTGCCTCTGACCGTAATGCTGACGCTGTGGTAGTCTTAGACAAGACGGGAAGATTCCGATTCCAATACGATGGTACACCAGCCAAAAGGAAGGAAACATTTAATTCCAAGGAGCTGGTGACAGATTCTCTGAGTCACATCATTGTGACAGACTGGACCAACGACTGCCTACACATTATTGATCACGATGGACAGTTCCTGAGATGTATAGATGATTGTGATCTATCTAGACCTCGCGGACTGAGTTTGGACAATGAGGGGAAGTTGTGGGTGGGATTGTATGAAAAAGGAGAAGTGAAGATGATCCAGTATACGAAGTAAAGAGTTTAAGTAAAATTTGCTAGATGGTGATAGCGTGAAACTCGTTTTCTTGATAATTACATATTTATATAATTCATATCATTATGATATCAATAATTATATTGATTTTTCTTCTTTATGGCCCTTATTTCACCTCTAATATTTTTGAGGTCTGTGTTTGCTCTGCCTCTATTTTGTATTGTTGTATGTACTTTTGATCATGAATACTGTTCATTATCTCCGTATGTTTTATCAACTGACATTTAAATGTTATACACAACCTTTTGTTCTTGCAATGGATTATTCATGAAAAAGGGTTGCACAGGACTCACAAATTAATTGTAAACTGTACATAGACAATCTGAGAATAGGAAAGTTATGTAGTCAATAAAATTAAAAGTTTCTCTGATTAAAATCAAATCCGCAATAGGACGTTGACATACACGTTTTTATCTGATTATAAGTCCTTAACTATAAGATAAAGCAAATAAGGCATGAACTGGGTTAAAAATTGTTTTCGTTTTTTGATCATAGATAATACTCTCAATTAGTAATCTCTGTTAATACTAGGAGTTAGGGAACTGCTATGAGGATCTTGCTAGAAATGAGAGACTGAAAAATTATTAATGGTGTGTATCTACACCTCTGTATCTGAGACTACCTCTGAATTTTGATAACATTTAGTCACTAAAAGTTTACAAGTAAATATTAATTTCAATAATCGCCCTGAATCGTTGCCTTGCACCATAATAGAACCCCGTTTTTTTATCTAACTTATTTTTTGTATTCATATGAAGCAAATTAATTTAAAAACGTATCCATGAGAAGAAATTAAAAGAAAGAAAACATTTTCCGACTATTACCATCAACTTGACATAAGTATATAATCATATCGACGATGTATTGTCTGTTGTCGATAATTTCTTCCGTTTGTACATCGACTCAATGTGTCTGAATAGAGTTGAAATGAAGGATACAGCAAACTCTGACTCTTAAAAATTGGAAGTAAGTTAAACAATAAATCTTTATGATAAACGCCATGACTTCAAATTTTCAATCGTCAACGAAACCTTACTTACCGGTATGTGACAGTATACCCTTATCGCATACATATGAGGGTTATGTCTCTCAGTTGATTCATTATGAATGAACAATTCTTAAAACAAGGCAAACTATTGACAACAAGGCGATGAAACAAGAACATCAACAGTACCATAAATACCTATCATTAGGCATGTTCTGTATGTTCGGCATACGATGACGTCTCCATATGAGTAAAAAATTCTCGAGAGGGACGTTAAACAATATATAATCAATCAATCAATCAATCATCTTCCGGGGTACTTTTTCGTCCGGGAGTGATCTTGTAAACTACACATCCGGCTTAGGTAAAACCTTTTTAGGGTCAGTAGGCATGTTATGTAGGTTTGCGAAACGAAGTTCATTTTGCGCGCACATGCTTGCAAGAGCGTGTACGTGCAACACGTGAAATGACCGATTTAATTGATATAGGCGAAGTTTTTTTTTTTTTACATTTTTTATGAAATACTTTGAAACTCTTAATATAAGGATATATTAGTAGCATACACAATATGAAATGGTCAAAATAGATATCACGCGCATGCACGTGTTCTTCGCTCTAACTGGCTGAAACTATAGTCTCAATATCTTTCTTGTTTTTTGACGAAATCCTTTGAAATTTTGAACATAGCCATGCATTAGGATATCCTACAACATGATATATAGCAATAATCATGAAAACACATGCATGCTCCTGCGCTCCGATCTGATTGGCTTATACTTTAAATAGCTATAACTCTCTTGTTTTCAACCATACAGGATGGGATTGGAACATAGATAGATATAATGGACTTCTTCAAGGCCCGTGTTTGCTCTGCTCCTGATTTGTATTGTTTTAATGGATTTTTCAACTTGAATACTGTTTGTATATATTGTATCTTTCGTGTAGAACATATCTTTTTAAAAAGTTTTAAGTTATAGATCTCTCATACTCACAGCATGGTATTTTGTTTCAAGTTTATAAATAAAGCAATGAGAAAATGAAATCAATGAGGCATTCTTCCAATGATATTCAAAGTTTACGTAAAACAAGAGTATATTGTATTTATGTCAGGTATATAAATAAGAAATGAAAATTTGAGATATAAAATGACAATCTATATCTGATTGGAGTCATTGAGCAAATTTGGATACCAGGAACAAAACCTCAAATATCTAATTACACATAATCATCCATCAATTATCGAGGAAGATATAATACGTTTTTCCTAGTCTGTTTTTAAAACGGACTACAGTGTAGAATTACTTTGTAAATGCTTCTGCCCCAGCAACAATAAATGTTAGAAAAAATAAATGTAAATTTTGGTGATTGAAGTATAAAATATTGATATGACAAATAAAAATTTTAACGTGTCCACCTACACAACAGAATTTGTTTTTTCCTGAAGATAGGAAAATAATGAATGGTACTGTCAAATTAAACACTTAGTATTTTCAGATTAATTTTTTTTATTTTTTTATTCTCTGCAAATTGCTATAAAAGGATGTTCAGCATTTCCAAAAAAAAATTCAAAAGTTTGTTTTGTTTTTAAACTCATGCATGCTCATGTACCAAGGATGCAAGTCAATCAAATAAAAAACTTCAATAAATTTACTAAGAGATTTATACTTATAGAATTCTTTAAAAAGAAAATAAATCAAAAGATACGATCCAAGTTATAGAGACTGCATGCTGGGTGTCTGCATGCTGTGAGTATGAGGTAAAACATAGTGATTGAATATCCAGTTTCAATCTTATAATTAAGTACTGAAACGTTGGAAAAATCATTTTTTTTTTAGAAATAAACTGATCGAATTATTATCAGGACTACAAGGCTTTTACTACACCTAATAAAAAACCAGAGAAGGACTTTGGGCATGGTACAACAGATTTCACCGAAATGCTCAAAGCACAGAGAGGATTATCGGACTCCTTTAAAAAGTGTTGGAAATATAATTTTTTTCTCTATACATGTATTGTATCTTGAATTGCTTAAATATCACAACTATGTACATTGTAAATGCATTGCTTCATTTTCCGTGAAAAACTGAGTTTAGTATGTTTAAACAATAGCTCAAAGGACAAACCTCATTCAGGCTTACCTGTGGTCCCCGGTAACATCGTCAAATTTCGAACATTTATCAAAAGCTTAAAAAACTTCTATTATTAATTTTTTAATTCTTTATTATTTGAGTCATAATCTAAAAATGTCAAATAATAGATATAAGCAGCATACGAAACTGCGTGATGAAATTAGGGTTCTTTGATTTTCATAAATATCAAAAGAAATCACTGACAGGTACACACTTTAAAGCTTTCGCAAACACCGAGCACAGGTTTGTTCAGAGTCAAGTTTGATATATAATGCGTATATTATATGTGTAAGGGTTGAGAAGAAATATCTTTGTTGAACAACCTTGTGATCAATGTTTTCTAATTAAAAGTTTGTTGTTTTGAACCTCTTCGCTGTCTTTATTTACATGGGATTGACCTCTCTATGACATGTTTAGAATCATAACAAGCCACATGAATTTGTGTTGTAAACGTGTTAGCAACCTCTCGGTTGAAACGTATGCAGTTTTATATTGGTCAGCATGGATTTCTTTGGTTAATATTGTTATAGTTTTTCATTGCTCACGTTTTGTGAATAGAAATTTGTATTTGTATAGTTGATTGTAAATCTTGAACATTTAATTCTTTAAAAGGAAAATATCATATACATGTGTAACAGAGAAAATTTTGAGCCTCTGCTGGGGATCAAACCCGGGACCTCTGGCATGCCAGTCCAGTGCTCTACCGATTGAGCTAAAGGGTAAACCCTTTTACCCAACCTAGTAGGATGCCGTGTATCTTACACTACTACATTGTCCCCCTCCAGAGAATGAGATGTCCTCATCTCTTTTACCTGTGGGGCGAAGTTATAGGGGCAATCACTCTCACCCGCCAGAGAACACCCGGGTCCCAACGTGTGCGCTAAATGTAACAGAGACAATTTTGTGCCTCTGCTGGGGATCGAACCCGGGACCTCTGGCATGCCAGTCCAGTGCTCTACCGATTGAGCTAAAGGGTTAACCCACTAGCCCAAGCTAGTAGGATGCCGTGTATCTTAAACTACTACACATGTATCAAGAATATTCTTTTTATAGTATCTAATCTAAATGTCTCCGCCCATTTCCATGTAAAAGAGAAACAATTGTAGTCTAAGGGGGGGTGTTCTGTTCATATTTAGTGCGATGGGTGTTAGATATATTGTATTTTGATGTGTTTAATTATTCATTATTAATACACATTGCTTTGATTGGACATACTTTGTTATACACAATGAAATCAACCAAAATACACTTTGCTAATATCTGGTCAGTAAACCAAGAGTGTAAAAAGGGACCACGCTACTACACTTAAGTAGAATCCCCCTTTGTATAATACTTTTGTTTACTACTAAAGTATGGCATCTAGGAATATTGGTTCAATATCGAAGTTTAAGAATGTGCTGTATTTTCATAAATATAAGTTACCAGGTAGCACAATGATTAAAAAGTTTCTAAACATTATGATTTGAAATCATCTTTTTGTTTCGATTTTTAACATATTTTAAAATTCGATAATCGATTAATTTCTAGGAAGCACAGCTTTCGTTGGCATGCTATTGGCTATACATGTATACAATATTGGTAATTTATCATACCAACAGTCACGTGCATTTGAAAGAAAACACTGTTGACTGTTTAACTAGCTCATAAATAGACACAGTTTGATTTTTAGTTACTTTTCCGAGTTTTATATCGACAATGAAAGTATTCAAAGTTTGTCTCATATTTTTACTATTTACGCTGACAAAAGGAGGGACTTTGAAGGATGCCTATGACAGTTTACAATGGGGTAAGCGACTCGTGGGAAGGCTACTGACCACTATTGTTCAGGTCAGTCCGTTAGACTGTGCAGAAGAATGTCTGGTCCGTCCTGGTTGTCTATCCTTTAACTACAGACGGGCTGCATTATTCTGTGAATTAAACTATGAAAACGACAGTGGAACTGATACAAACCTGAAAAATGAAGACGGCTGGATCTTTGGTCGGCGGGAATCTTGGCCAATGGTAGGTTGTAATTCAATCATAAGTTATGATCATGAAAGTTTTGTTAAAGTTGCTTGGAAGATATAAAGAGAAAAAATGTCTTGTATCGTCAAATTTGTTTAAGGAATTAACAGAAGAATGTCAGCATAAAAGATGTGGAATCAATGAGAAATGTGTAATTAAACATCTACACAATACTGTCTGTGAGGTAGCATGTAAGTAAAAAGGATTAAATACATTGATCTTACAAACAATATATTGTTAAATGTTGTAAGTGATACAGGTCATAAGTATCTCTCAAGAAAGGCGCAACTTTGATCTGTAGAAGCCTATTGGATTGGAATAAAAATAGGAAAAAATACATTTATTTATTATCATTTTTTAAAAAATGTAATAAATAATATTAATTTTAGATTAAAATTGCTCATATTATTTGGAACTAATTCTTAAACTCATCTAATTTTGCAGTTTGTCATCCATTGAACCTTACCCTCCCAAAGAGCGCCAAAAGATTCAGTTCCGACCAAGTCTTAGATTTCGGTAGCAAACACAAATTGTCCTGCTTGGACAATATCAAGCAAACGGGGGACGGAATCATAAGGTGCCTGTGGGACGGAACTTGGAGTGATGTCAATATCACGTGTGAGAGTATGTATTGTTTTTCTGTATGCCTAAATGCTACAAAATTTCAGCATATTTCTTGCGTATTCATCAACATATCTCAGATGCTAAAAAATTACTCCCTGTACATGCACTTTAAAATGAAATTTGATTGGATAAAAGATTAACAATATAAGCCGTATAAATGGAAATTTTAGCGATAAGGAAATTTAGCGATCTGTCCTTCAAAATAAAAATTTCATTTTTAGATGTTATTTTAACGATTTTATGAAATGCTTATTAGATATGCTATTACATATAAAACGTAATTATTTTTCAGCAAATTTAATTTTAGCAATCTCAGTACCCTTGCCAATAATGCCTAAATTAAATCCTCGTTAAACAAGAGGCTCAGGGGCCACATCGCTCACCTGAGCAATTTGCTAGGAAAAACACACATCAGATCAGAACTGAAAGTTTACTGAGTTGGGGGGGGGGGGGGCTTGAATTTTACCCTCCAAGGCGGTCATGAATTGAACAAATTAGAATCTACACTACCTGAGGATGATTCCATATAAATATCACTAAGCAGGGATTTGAAGTACTTGAAAAGAGGATTTTAAAAGGTTTCCCTATATATGCCTATGTAAAAATTTGATCGGTCATTTTGGCAGAACCCTAGCCCCGGGGGTCATAATTTGTACAAACTTGAATCTACACTACCTGAGGATAATTTCACATGAGTTTCATCTTTCCTGTCTCAATGGTTCTTGAGAAGATTTTTAAAGATTTTTCCTATATATTCCTATGTAAAATTATGATCTGCCATTTTGGCCCCACCCTTCCCCCCGGGGTCATGATTTGAACAAACTTGAATCTACACTACCTGAGGCTAATTTCAATAATAAAATTTCAGTGTAGACAATGAAACATTTTTTTCTTCCCAAATAAAATGCAAATTGGTCTTATTTTAAAAGTTACATCAAACGGAGTAATACATTTTGATTTGTGACGTAAGAAACTTAAGTAATACGCTGTATTAATTTTTTTTACCCAATCAAATGACTTGTTACAACTAAATATATATTATCTTTAAATATAAAGGTAGAACACAGAACACGAATCAAATAATAAAAAGACTTCTTATCCAAGGAAATAGACGTAAAAAAATAATGGAGATTATTCAAATCATTCGAAACTAGTAGGAGACACAGACAAATTAAATCCTTAATTTTTTCAATCACTTTTTTCCGGAAGCCCATTTAAGACGCATCAAAAAATATTTTTGAATTCGTTATAACGATTTTCAGAATTCGTTATAACGAATTTAATTTGTTATAACAGATTTATTGAATTCGTTATAACGAATTTAATTTGTTATAACAGATTCATTGAATTCGTTTTAACGAATTTAGTTTGTTATTACAGATTCATTGAATTTGTTGTAACGAATTTAATCTGTTATTACAGATTTGTTGAATTCGTTATAACCAATTCAAGAATTTGGACATAACGAAATCAACAAATCTGTAATAACAGATTAAATTCGTTATAACGAATTCAACTAATCTGTAATAACAAATTAAATTCGGTATAACGAATTCTAAAAATCTCTTATAACAAATTAAAATAGTTATAACAAATTCTAAAAATCTGTAATAACAAATTAAATTCGTTATGACGAATTCTAAAAATTGTTATAACGAATTCAAAAATATTTTTGATAGGCCCTAAATGGGCTTCAGTACTTTTTATATATACATGTCATTTGTAATATTTGATCTATTACTGAGTATAATATTTGATCCATTTTTTTCAAACTGTTTTATTTTGAGTTTCTTCCTCTTAATAAAAGATTCCTGGTCAGATATTTTCTGTTATTGAACATTATTAGTAAATGTTCTTTTTGCTATTTGACTTCATCTTTTGAAGTTGTTTTATGCATGCAAATAAAAAAATATCTTATTGGATAAATAACGATGGGCGGTGTATGTGGATTAATTTATAAATTAATAATCAGTAAGTTATGAAATTGTAGAAAATATCATTTAATGCAAACATGAAGATTCCAAACAGTAATCATTCTTTGAAATATAAACAATACCAATCTATTAACTCAAGAATTTTAGAGGTGGGATCAGGTACCGACTAGAAACATCCGCCGTGAACCCAATGTATAGATCTAGTAGACTGAACAATGAGAAGTTAATTTTTGTCTTAGAGAGACATAAAATAGTCAGCAAAAAATACTATCAAATGAAAGGTTATAAATGTTGACAACGTCATTATAACGAAAATATGATTTACAAAGTAATGACGTTATCTGGGTTTGAAATACCGGTAAGCAATTTCATCTTTTCTGTGAGTAGCCCCTCTTTGTTTTAAATGATCCAAATCATGCTAGTGAAACATGTAACATGTGTAAGTCGACACTGGAAATGCTTAAGGAATCTCGCTTGTCAGATATTTGTTTTCCCTTGGCCCTTGTCGTTAACAGTCAGTTAAATATCCAAATATACTATTGATCACAAAATTTTTGCGACACTTTATTTTCAGTATTGTATAAAATGATTTTTGCAAGATCTGGTAACTGTATTATATAATCACTGGCAAAGCAGATGATTGCGTGGATTATTTTTTGTGAGGTCTGGCATATAAAAAAAAATTCTCACTAAAATTATGAATAGTTACTTAAAAAAAACAGACCCGCTAAACTCTGCAATATCTTTTATATTGACCTGATGGAAATATATTGAGTCGATATATCTATAAATGGACGTACATGTAACGAATATTAATTCATAAAATGTTGTCGATATATATCTGATTGTCGAGCAAAAGGCTAATGCAAGTGTTTATTTCTTGTAAAGGAGAAGATTTTGAGTGAGTTGTAATATTTTATGACAAACTGTTAATAAAATATTTTTAACACTTAACATGTTTATATATATGCCACCATAGTTAAGGGGGATGTACAAACCATATTAGATCTAGTCTGGTGTAAAATAAGAAATACCAAGAATGTGCTTAATACTCTACTAAACTAACCCAAAGTGACTTAAAGTGCTAATGCACTAATTACCTACTGTTAGAGACCAAAATTAGTAAATAATTTAGTTTATTTTGTTTTAATTAGGAGGAAATTAATCATGTTGGAATTGCGCAGCTACAGCATTCACGAGATGAAAAATGCATTGAAAATGGTGTTAGTTTGAATCATTGATAATATGGCTACAACCATTTGTTTTGCTTTTTTCTTGTAATTATCAATAATTCTTGAAAATTTGATTTTTCATATGGGTGCCTTCCTGAGGCCATGTGTTTATTTCGTCCGCCATTCCTCTGTCACACAGAGTTCGAATAACATTGATTTTAGAATAAATGCGACCATAATAACATCAAGACAAGAAATAACTAAGTAATAATCATTAGGTTATATTACTAACTGCTTTTATTTGTTGCATTGCATCGTCTGATTAATGGAAAAACGCGATTTTAACCAAACTCCAGCAAATCGGGAAAAACTGTTCTGTTTACAGCTCGAATTTCCTCGATAATATTATTCTACTGAGCACGTTGTTGGCATGTGCATATATCTGTTGTGGATAAATGCGATAATTACCATGATGTTATTCAATTTTTCATGGAACAAGTCTTGATAATTTGTTGGTTTCTTTAAAACTCAAGAAAAAAGATAAAATATGTCCTAAACATATGTGTTTACGGCGGTTTTTTTTTCTGTGGTGATAGAAGTTATTTTCAAATGGGGCACTGCAAGAAGGATGCTTAGCATTTTATTTGAAAATGTTAAACAATATGCGGTGCATGAAAAACAAATTGTAATTTTATGTCTAAATTGCGATCAGATGTATATGAAAATTATGTAAAAATAATGATATCAGGCAAACATGCGACCCACTAAATCATCATTCCGTTCTCTATTCGACTCCACCCCGTGGGGATCCGGGTTAGAATAGGTCCTCAGTACCCCCTTGCTTGTCGCAAAAGGCGACTAAATGGGGCGGTCCTTTGGATGAGACCGTATAAACCGAGGCCCCGTGTCACAGCAGGTGTGGCACGATAAAGATCCCTCCCTGCTCAATGGCCCTGAGTGCCGAGCATAGGCCCAAATTTGCAGCCCTTCACCGGCAACGGTGACGTCTCCATATCAGTGAAATATTCTGGAGAGGGACGTTAAACAGTATACAATCAATCAATCTATTCGACTCCTGTCAATACAGAAAAAGTCAAATGAAATTTACACACAAAAAAGATACGACACAAACAGATGAATATTTCATTATGTATGTAAAGGTTACAGATAACGATCATTGATCGATCTCATAAAATCTAAAAACTCCTAGGAGGAGTAAGCATCCCCTCTTTACCGATCACATCCTCACTTGAGCTCTGTGTAATGATGGGTTATCTAAGAGGATTTTTAATTCATTATAGATAATCTGTTGATTTTTTTATGCCCCGGTAAACGAAGTTTCGGGGGTATATGGTTTTTATCGTGTCCGTCTGTCTGTCTGTCTCTCTGTCCGTCTCACTGTCTCTCTGTTTGTATGTATGTCCGCAAAAACTTTAACCTTGCCCATAACTTTTGACTTTATGGAGCTATGACTTTCATATTTCACATGTGTATTCCTTGTGACAAGACCTTTCTTTGGGTACCATCGAATTAATTTAACCTTGGAGTTTTACCCACTTTTAGATGAAAATTTTAAACTTTTACTTTGGCCATATCTTTTGAACAGTATATACCAGGACATTTATACTTCATATATGTAATCTTTGTTGAAAGACCTTTCATTGGATGTCAACAACCTTGACCCTTTGAATTGACCTTATAGATTTCCGTACTTGTGAAAAAAACTTTATCATTGGCCATAACATTTGAACGGTAAGAGATAGGGCTTTCATACTTCATATAATAATGTTATCCTTGTGAGAAGACCCTTTATTGGATAGCAAAAACGTTTACCCTTTGACCTTGACCTTTGAGATTGACCTTCTTTAAAAAGCAAACCTTGACATTACTTTTTTAAGGGTAATTTTTATAAGGGCTAGTGCTTTCATACTTTAGATATTTTATCCTTGTGACAAGACCTTTCATTTGATTACAAGAACTTTGACCCTTTGACCTTGGAGTTTAACCTATTTTTGAAAAAAAAGGAACCTTGTTCATAACTTCTGAATGGTTAGGGCTAGGGCTTTCATGCTCTACATGATTATTCTATGTGGCAAAACCTTTCATTCGATACCAATAACATTCACCTTTTGACCTTGAACTTTGAGATTTTTGTACTTATTGAAAAAACTTTAACATTGGCTTACTTTCAAATTTCACAATTGTTTTCCAGTGAGAATACCCTACTTTTGGTACCAATTAATTAAATTTGCATTTTGAGAAAAGCTTTATCTTTGCTATGTTGCCATACGGGGGCATCAGTGTTTCACAAACACTGTTTTCACATCTTGTTTTTTCATATCTATAATGATGCATACGAAATTTAATCGTTATAATATCGTTTTTGCTATCAAAAACATTCTAAATAATGTTTTATAAAATGATTCCCGTACATAAATGTTACAATATAACTAGTCCGTACCATATTATCCACAATGGAACCTTATTTTATAAAGATCATAATAAGGAATTTTGTTGTCTTTCATAAAAACGTCATTAATTTGTAATAATGTGTTTCTATCAGGTATCCCTTTTAAAAGAGTCGAAATTGAATTTTATGGTCGTGATAATGACCTTATTAGCTTCATATATAGTTTATCAATGGACCGTATTTTGGATGATTTGTTTAATGGTTGCTTCCACCTGATCAATTCATAGGGCTTGCAGCGGGTGCGAACGGTTGACAAGGGATAGTTTATTCTCTCAGGCATCTGACCCACCTTTGGAATTTCCAGAGGGTCAGTGTTCATGTCCACTTCATATATTTATATTGATAATAGAATATGTTTATGATAGGTCATATATTTTTATTTTCTTTTAAAGAAACCCTTCAAATGTGCTACTACAGTTATATAACTGATGAAAAAAGAGATTGGAATGCCTCAAAAGTAGGTTAAATTATTTTGTGTTCCATGTAATCACTTCTTTTTAATTTTTCTCTGATTTAAGTTATTTTTATTTAAACAAAAATTTTCATAAAATAAAGACTTTTCTTTGTTTTCTAGAAAAATGATTCCATTTCAAAGCTTTAAGGCACAATGCTATTTTCACATATAATAACTTTGAATGTAAATTTTCCAGCATGCATGTTAACCATGAATAAGGACATCCATTTAGTTGAATGTTGTCTGACATTTTTCATACAAATTGTGAAGTAATTATTTTCTTACTGTGTTCTATTGATTTTCCCTTTTTTCCCTATCATGACAAGAGCATAATACGAGTGAGACTGGTTTAAAAAAAATGCTGATTAGTCTGTTTTGCAATGAATTCACTTTCTATGGTCTTTCATTACAAAAACATGATATTACATGTACAAAGAAATGAATACAAATCCTGAATATATCCATTCCATTTGAATTACAATACATGCTGATCATTTCTTTTGATATTGAACAATTTGATATATCTAACTAACAAAGTTGGGGGTCAATGTGCATATTGCATAATTTTACAATAATCTTGATCTTTTAGTATTTTTATATTATTTTTAATTTTTTGTTATTCACTTTATTTTTCACATATTAAGAATGACGATAATTATAAATGTAACGCTGTTCATATCATATATCTAATAAAATACCCGTTTATTAAATACTGTTACAGGAACATAACCTGTGGCAAAACCTTTCCAAATATACTATGGTTTTTAACCATGTGACCTTGACTTGAGGTTTGACCTTCTTTTTAAAAAAGTAACATTACTTTAAATTGGTAATAACTTTGAAAGAAAAAAGACAGTGCTTTCATATTAAACATATAATATATTATATGATCTGTGACAATACCTTTCTAAATAAACTATGATCTTCCAATCCTTGACCTCGAACTTTAGCCTACTTTTCAAAAGTATTATCTTATTATCTTAAAAGTATTTTCTTATAACTTTTGATTGAGAAGAGATAAAGCTTTCAAATTTGGCATGTTCATTACCTGCGACAAGATGTTATCGATCACGCTATTATTTTTGACACCTTGATTTTGACTTTCTTTCTTTTGTTTCTGCTTAAAAAGCAATCCTTATTGGTTAATGCATAATGAATCCGTTACTTTGTTTTCATTGTTTATAACACCGCATGTTTCATCAATTTTTAAACGTTTATAAATCATGTTTCCAATATATATATTGGGCATCTATTATCTATTAATTGCTATTAACGAAGTAAAATTGAAATATATATATATATATATATATATATATATATATATAGAAAGCACAAATAAATCCATTTTTACATGGATACCCACTTCCGCCCCGGACCGGGGTTGAACTCTCGACCTTCGGAATATATCTCCTAGCAGTGCAGGAACAGCGCGCTAGACCGCTCGGCTATCTAGGCAAGTCAGAAAACTTGCTTTCGATGCCGATGGAATTCTCGCGGCGCTGTCCTACACCACACGGTCATTGAGAATAGAATAGCTGCAATAATGTAGAGATTTTTTTTACAGTTTTCTGGATTTAAACAAAAAATTTTTTTAACAGAGGATTGTAAATTATTTTTACATTCAACTACAATAAGTTTTTTATTCACTGTAATGAAATTAATTATTATTTATAAAGACAGTTCACTAAATTTACAACTGAATAAAGCTTATCTGTAAACTAACATAAAAAACTGCCCATTTTAAGTGTTATTTTTATGAAATATTAATATTAATATAATATAATATATATAATATATAATATAATATATAAATATTAATATTAATATATTTGGATCATTGTAAGAAATGTTAATAAAATAGCCATTTACTGTTAATTTGAGCCTAAGCAAGTTTTTTGGAGTTGTAGCCCTCTCCCAAAAAAAAAAAAAAAAAAAAAAAAAAAAAAAAGGAGAGGGCTACATTATTGCAGCTAAGAATAGAAGTGAGATACAGTTATTTAAACATTAGTTTTAACAGAGGATTGTTACCAATACATGTTGTAATGAAATTAATTATTATTTATAAAGCACTATTTACAACAACTCTTAAACTAACATAACTGCCCTAAGTGAAGAAATATTAATATAGAAAGCACAAAGAAATTCACTTTTACATGGATACCCACTTTCGCCCCAGCCCGGGGTTGAACTCTCGACCTTCGGAATCTGTCTCCTAGCAGTGCAGGAACAGCGCGCTATCCTATGGCAAGTCAAAAAACTTGCTTTCGATGCCGATTTAATTTGTGCGCTGTCCTACACTACACGGTCATTGAGAATAGAAGTGAGATACAGTTATTTAAACATTAGTTTTAACAGAGGATTGTTACCAATACATGTTGTAATGAAATTAATTATTATTTATAAAGCACTATTTACAACAACTCTTAAACTAACATAACTGTCCTAAGTGAAGAAATATTTATATATATATATATATATATATATATATAATATATAAATATATATATGTAATATATATATATATATATATATATATATATATATATATATATATATATATATATATATATATATATATATATATATATATATATATATATATATATATATATATACTTTCAACTTTACTTCGTTAATAGCAATTAATAGATAACGATTATACTTTATAACGAAAACATTTAATAAATTAAACATTCATATCACTTTCCATTATTTTGATATAGACGAAGTGTGAAGAAGAAAATGGTTATCTATTGAAAATCCAATCAGAGGAAGAATACGCGTTTATAAATAAGACATTTGTTAAAAAGGGTATGTGCTTGATACAATCGACAGTTATCTAATGCCTTTTTATATAATACAATCATATGATTATCATTATCAAGGTCAAACATCCACTATAAAAAATTTTTCTGTTGTTTCTCATAATAAATGAATGTTTATCGACCCTTTAATCAAGAGAAAGAACAAAACAAATTGAAAGAGAAACTATTTAACGAGGCCCAATCTACTTGATTTGTGCATACAGGTATGTTTTCACACATCGTTCCCTCATCCCCACAATGCCAGGGGTCTAAAGTCATTACGTTCTCGTTGTACGCAACGTGTATTCTCAGGATTCCTGGCATTGCGAGGATGCAGTACCCTTGATTGCCTTCACAATACCAATTGAATACCATGATGTCACAATTGAAATGATGTAAAATTGCGCTTGAATACTTCGCTATTCTTGCAGTAGTAGTGACTGAAGATAACGAACGGTATTGATGCTCAAAAGCCCATTAAACAATACGGGATTGGAGAAGAACAAACACGAACCGAGCTGGGATCGGGTCCCATGGATGACTGAGCATCCCCTGCCGAACGGTCACACCCGCTGTGTGCTCCTTGTCATGATCGGAAAATAACGAAGAAACTTGTCGACAATTTAGTGTGTATAATGACTTACAATAAGTATGAAAACATCAGTATGCATTTGAATGATGAATTCACCATTAAACTTACGAAATTATGTTTTTAAACGAGAATACTGATATTCTTGTTTCAGCAACTTGTTTGTCAAAAATTTACCTCGTTTTAAAATTTGTTCATAATTATGTAGAGCGTATGAAATAAATTGAGAACTTTAAACCATAATTCCAAGTCATGATTTTTTTTTATAATTACAGCCTAATTATGCAACCAAAAATAACGATGAAAATAACAAGATATATGTATAGAAAAAAAATAAAAATAAATAAATAACCTTTATATAATCACTAAATCTAAAATTTCCTTTGAATTTTGATAAGAAACACGTGCATATCGTGGTCTTTTTTTCAAAGGACAACAACTTTTTTTTATTTATCAATTTCAATCATGTACGAGGGGTTATCAAAAAGCTCGTGGACTGAGGCTATAAAATTAGTACTCAGTAGTCTGTGCTTTCAAAATTTATATGGGATATAAAACAACAAAAAATAAAGAAATGTTGAAAATTTTAGCTTGATACGTTCATAATTTGCCAAATTATTATAAAATAAATTCGACATTATATGATCACCCGGCGCTGTTGCGTTTAGTTTCATGGCGTCCGACAACGCCATTTGATTTTTAATGTCCGCTTCTTCAACCTCATAGACTTTTGATGAGATTCTCTGGAGCTGACTAAGCACTTAATCCCGCCTTGTTTATATGACTTTACAATGTCATGAACAACGGTTTTCAATGATAATATAACATGTAAATAGATTTAAACAATGGGAGAGATCCTCACTTGATCGTGCCGGCATATTTTGTTTTTGGAGTTCAATATCTACAACACATGATCAACGTCATTTTCTGACGTGATTGATTTTTTCACATCTAGAGCTAAATCGACATAAACTGTCAATCCCCTTTCTTCCTGAATCTATTTTGACATTAAAAGACAAGTACTTTGGATGCATATTATTTCTCTGTAGCCAGTTTAAACATTTCTTAGGTCTATATCAGTATTTTCAGACGCAAAACTTTATAGAATGTTGTTAAAGGAAACCCCTTCCCCTCTTTTGACGTCATTTTCAAGGCCTTATTTGTTTGAACACTTCATGTAAAATCTACTATAAAATATCATAGAACTTCCAGAATGAAGTTAAAATTTCATATTTTATTTAACAATTGTGTCCCAACACATATGAATAAACGAGATTTTTGGATGCCACATGCTCATATCAGTAGAGTTTTTCTCAGTTACTCTTAGGTCGCAAAAACGTCGTGTTCGAGGTTGCACCGCCTGGACATACCATTGCTTACAAAATAATAACTAATTTATTAAAAAAATAAAATTTATGATTTATTGTTTATTCTGTCGATAGAAAAGATTATGCTTTTTAGATGGCGTTAGTCCACGAACTTTTTGATAACCCCTCGTACTTTAAGCATATATTTATGTGTACAATCACCAAAAATTTTCCAAATTTTGAAATTGCTCCATTCCCTTACATTCAAAGCAAGGTGAAAAAATTCAATCTTGATATTTTTTAGTATAGCCAATACTAATATACGAGGGTTGTCCCAAAAAGTCGTAGACAATGTTTATAACTTTTTTAACACGCAACCAATACTAACCAAATTTTGCATAGACATAATACATTCAATGTTCCTCAAAACTGTGAATTCTTAGATATATATATATATATATTTCATATTAAATATATTGGGACGATTTATATGAAGGCCGATATGGGCTGTCGGCGCACGACCAAAATTCGGAATAATTTACGCATATAACTATTACATTTGTTTTTATTTCTTTGGTACTATGTACAAGATAGAACTAAAATTTAAATCACTGAAACCAGAATCAAAATCTTAATAATATGTCAAATTTTCATATAGATAGCATTAGAAATAGACAACCGATGGCATGATTTTCAAAGTGTTGTTCGAATTGAGATTGATGAAAAAGACGTCGTCGAACGCGTACCCGGCGCACTGAAATGAAATAAATTGTTTTTGGTATGTTTTATATTCATCAGAGACGGAGGAGAAGAGTACAGAAAGGACATTACACACTATATTTTAATAGAAAAGTTGTTTCTTTATAGTATTAGATTCAAGGATAGTTTTTCCTATATATCGAAAAAAAATAGTTATTGCATGTAAAGTAGAGTCTGATTGTTTAACGCAGATATTCGGGAATGTTCTGGGCCATGAACGTCATCAAACAAGGTGTATTCTCTGCTGCTTAAAATGTAATGTGATCTTTCAACTAATTTAATTTTGACTAAAACTTGAATCTGCTTAAGAAAACGGACAGTAAGTAATTTAAAATATTTCCTTAGTTAAAAGTGGTTTTTCACTATAAAAAATATTCATTTGGATGTTAAAAGACGCATGTAAAGCAGAAAAGGGGACCATGACGTTATGAGGGACGTAAATTACGCTTGTTTTCGTGCGCCGATGTACACTTACATGATTTCTTTATTTTTTTTCATAGTTTTCTTATTTAATGTGGTATCGTAATGAATATTGAAATACATGATCATAAAATGTTACTCTTTGCTATGACAAGAAAAGAAATTTGATTTAGCAAAGAGAAAATAAACTATGTTCCCTGTCTACGACTTTTTGGGACAACCCTCGTATATATCAAAATTCCAAAATATTTTTCTACCCGTTTTCGTTATTTCAAACTAGAACATGGGCCTCGTTAAGTAAACTCAGACTTATAAAATAGTAGGCGAAGGCACAAAATGATCAGGAAATCCTTAAGTGTAAGTAAAACGATGCAAAAAGTGTTCCATATTAAGATTTCATATTTATTACTTTTTAAAATTCATTTTGTAGACTTCATCGCTTGGATTGGTGGGTATTCACAGATTTACATGGGAAAGTGTTTACTGATGAATGAAGACTCTGTTAAAAAATATGATTGTGCACATAAAACAAATGTAGTTTGTGAGTTTGATGAATGTATGACATAGCAGTAATCATATAGTTTGTGAGTTTGATGAATGTATGACATAGCAGTAATCATATTAAAGAAAATGCACTCATTCTCAAAATTATAACTGACAGAATAGATAAGCAAAGCATTACTTTAAAACGAACATGAAGGTTTTAAGTGTAGCATAGGTTCCAAAATATAAAATAATGAAAATAACTCGATACAGTCTTCTATGAGGATCATTCAAAAAGTTCGTAGACTTTTGTAATATCTTACTTATGCGCCCGGATAGATCAGGGCTTATATTATTTTTGTCCTGTCTGTCAGTTTGTCTGTCTGTTGTCAACTTTAACCTTATCCATAACTTTTGAACCGTGGGATATAGAGACTTCATACTTGGTATACATACTCTACTAATTAAGTTTTTTTTTCAAACGACACCAAAGTCAATGATCTTGTGACCTTGACTGTGACCTATTTGCTAAAAATAGCTATTAGAACTTTGTTGCCGCTGGGCGCATAATGTTTCACAAACATATCTTGTTTTATATTTAATGTCATATTATAACCAAATTTGGTACACACATTTTAGCAAAAGACTCAACTGAGCAAAAAAATATGAAAAAATCTAGTTGAAGGGCACAACAAGTATTTTCCCTTTCTCGTGTATAATTTTTAGAAAAAAAATTGTTTTATATGAAAACAAAAAATGACTGCTGAAGGCCCTGTCACATTTGCACCACACCCATTCTCAATAAAAGTGTGCATTGGAGATTTAAGTTTTGAAAAAATAAAGTTGTTGAATTAATAGATTTTTGTTATTAATTTAAAATTACTAGAGAAGGATATGGAAATAACGAACAGTATTCAATCTCAACGTCCATTAAACAAATATACAAAATAAGAGCAGAGCAAACACGGACCTCCGAAACATCAGAGGTGGGATCAGGTGCCATGGAGGAGTGAGCATCCCCTGCCGACCGGTCACACCCGCCGTGTGCTCGTTGTAATAATCAGGAAATAACGGAAAAAATCTGTCTCAATTCAGTGTATAAATAATGGACTAACAATTGGTATGAAAAACGTCAGTCAGCATTTCATTCAATGATAAATTGTATTTGCTGACAAGGTCATTGTATCGACCATAGAATTTACGAAATGATGACTTTAAACGAGACTGTTGATATTCTTGTTTCATCAACTTGCTTGTCAATAATTTACCTCGTTTAAGAAATTGTTCATACGTAGAGTTTACAGATTCCGAATTTATAAGTTTTCTCACGTAAATAATCAACATATTTTAATTATGCTACAAGGAATATAGACCTTTACTCAAATAATAAATGCTCGAAAAATGTACATTACCACTAGAACGCAAACAGAAAGTGAACATTATTCTAAAAATCTCTTTCATATTATGTTAAAATATTTTATTAGTTTTCTTTGATATTTGTTATTTTTTTTAGAAACAAACATATCATGAAATATCGATGGAAGTTTTTTTTTCCACGAGGAGATGAAAGTACCAGTATTTTTTATGTTGAATTGATCATGAAATTTATCTTGAAACATATAATCATCAAAAACTACTAAATATTCATTTTGAAAACTAAACAATTAACAGTGATTTTTCTGGAAAGGAAAGAAAATATACAGAAATAATAACCCTTTAACCATAAAAAAAAATTGACAGCCCTTTCAGAAATATCAAACTGGAAAGCACATGTCAAAAGTAACGTACATTTCAAAGTTAGGTCCCAATCTGAAACTAGAAAAATTCTTACACAGACTGCAATGTTGATATAACATAAAGTGCATTTTGTCATTTCTGTTATATTTATTGAAATTAAGAATTAGGAAATAAACATTAAAACGTTTAGAAAATTGTAACGTACATTAACAAAGTAGAAATTACGCAAACATTTTGATGATTTTCAGAACAATAAAAGTAATTCAAGTCTAAATGAATAATAACAAGTACTTACAATCATTCTGATCGATGATAGATTGAATTGAACTTATTTATAAACCAATTTATGTACTTTTAATGTAACGTAACGTACATTACAAACAGTATCTGTTCTCACTCATTTGAACATATCCAGGATCTTTTCCTTGTCATCAGGCAGCAGTTTCATCATTCTCTTGGATTTCCCGATGTACATTGGTTCAGTTACTTTACAAATGACATCTTTAACTGGTATCCAAAGGATGTCATCTCTTGCTGGCCACTGGAAAAATTGCTTTTTTTTTCTCCATGAAAATAACTTTCACTTCGTCATCGGAATGGTCGATTTGTAGAATTTTTGCGATATACCAGCCACTATCATACTTTGTAGCGATATATTCCCCTTCAATAAGGTTTATCTGGCTTCCATTTGTATTTGATGGTTGTTCTTTTACCTTGTCTGTTTCTGCAGCTAATTGTTCTTCCCCTTCTGGGTTTTTCCTCCGATTGTTGACCCAATTGTTCAAGCTCTGTACTTTCCACCCATGGTCAGCGTTTGGATCCTCACCAAAGAAACATTGTTGACAGTAGCAGCTCACCTCATTCCAAGCTACTATGGAATTTCCTTTCCCGATTACAGAATGGACTATGAAGGTACCTTGCAGAGGCTTGATATTTCTAGCAGATAGAGTATTTGCAGCTGAACTACATTCGTCAGATGATACAAAGAGAAATTTGATTCCTTTCAAGTTCGATTCCACTGCCCACTTATAAAAATATGCATGTTGGATAACTTTTCTGCCACTCCTTACAGCTTCATCTGCCATTCTCTTGGTGGTCCCCCCAAGACCATCACATGGGCCCTTTCCATGCCCCGCCTCAAAATAATTCCAACGCGCATTAATGCCAAATATTTCCTTGTGGTTAGCGACGGTGAAAAAAGTCTGTTTTGTCCTATATTGGCTTGTTGGCCCATCTGTCCAATAATGTATCACTTCAACATCTTGGTCAATTTCTTTGAGAATGGGAATCAACTTCTCCAGAATCCAGTGCACAGTTATCGCTGAATGGCTCATTTCATCTGATACAACAACGTAACTTAGATGCTCTAATTTCATATCAGTGTTCATAAAATAAACCACAATCGGATGAAGCGTTACAGACGTCATATTCCAATATGCAGATTGGATTTCTTCATTGGATTTGCAAGCGTAATTTTCAGCAAAATCCATTTGTACAATGAAATGATGCTTCGGGAGTTTTTCCTTTAGACTTTTTATTTCCCGATACTGTCTTCCAACTCTGAAAACATGGCTTTCAAAATCCCTTACTTGTGCTTCAAAGGTTTCTATGAATGAACTCCTTTCAGCATTCATTTCTACAATTCTTGTAACATTTTTAGTCTTCCCCTTCTCTGTGACTTCAATTCTCTTCCATTGACTGTACTTTACCTGAGCTGGTAGCTTATCTTGGAGTGTTGGCTTATCATTTTGCTTCAAAAATGACTCTGGATTTAATGGTACCTGCATCCCATTACTTTTCATACATCGAAGCAGTAACGCCATATTCTGTTTTGTGCACAAACAACAGCTTCTTGAAATCATACTCGTGTTGAGTATGTGTTTAGGTCTCATTCTGCAAAATGTTGCAAGTGAAAGTTCTATATTAGGATATTCCGATATGAACTTCTGATGCAAGTTGGATAAGTAATCTGTAAGTACTCGCGTTTGCATCTTTGTACCTGATTCAATCTTTTTCACATCTGCTTTACCCGGCTGTGCCCTACTGTTGTCATCTCTTTCAAGGAAAGATATTACTTCATTTTTGTACCTCTGTTGAACTCTTCTTCTTGATTTTCTTCCTATATCTAACCATTTCTTTATGGTATTTCTAAGTTTGTTTCTGTTCATCCCTGTTTTACTTCCTAACCACTTAAGTCCTTTGTATCGTTTAAGTGTATTTCCAGATGCAATAGCTTGTAACATTTGCTTCTTCACAGTTGACGACCCAGCTTTCAGATTTGCCTCTTTAATTTCACAAAGCAGAGCATTGCCTAATAAAAGCTTTCTTTTGACTGCCTTTCCTCTGCTTGGGGATATACCTGCCTCTCTCAAATCTCGGTCTGTTTTACTTCGTGGTGTTCTAGGTGACATACCTGCCTGCTGACGTTTTTGTAATCGTTCGTTTCTTTTTTTAAGCATTCTAATCTTCATTTTCATTTCATCAGTTTTCGTCTTCAGATGATTTATTTCTCTGTGAGCTTTTGAAACTGCCCTACTTATCCTCTTTCTAGAGGAACTTTTTTTTGAGGTGTTGAAATTCATTCTAACAATCAATTGCCTTTCTTCACCTGTAGACATCATATTACTTTCATAACCACTTGTCTCTCCTACATTGTCCTCTTCTACTTGCAAAACTTCTGCTTTTCTTTTTTCACGATGTTTCTTTACTCGCTCTGCATTCTGTTTGTTTCTTCTTTTTCTTTCCTTGCTTGACAACTCTGCTGCTGGAACATAATACTTCATTCTCCTTGATCTCTCCTTCCGCAAATAACTTTCACCCTCCTTGGCTTTCTTTCTCTCTCGATATGCTTTTTGTATTTCAGCTCGACTCAGCGGCATCGTTCTATAAAATATTACAACAATTAGAACTGATAAAAGTGTCATTTTCAACAGTAATATGTTTATTGCTCATTGGTGAAACGTACGTTACTAATAGAAAAATATAAAATGTATTATAACTTGATTGCAATTAAATACGTGTTCCCAATTCAGATTAGTTTTTCATCGTCAAAACATATCTAAAATTTAAGAATATTGAATATGAATCCTAGGAATCATCTTTGCTTTGTCATAAAAATACTCGTATTTCTCTTAATCAAAACACCTCTTTATTCTCATGTTTGAATAATCAAATAATCAGATTTATCTGAAATGTTTGTGTATAATATAAAACAAACGTTAATATAAAAGGCTTATTTAAAAAAAATTAGTAAGATAATTTTAGAAAAACAAACTAGATGATATTTAAAAAGTCTTAATATTTTGAAATGTACGTTACAAATTGTATCGTACATTTCCCCGACTGATGTTCCATAACACGCAAACTCCGCATCATGCATCAAGTTCTGGGTTGATGCTTAACCAATCACAAAATATGTATGAATGTTATCACCTGAAATAATGCAATGCAATTTTTATAGGGCATCATCAAAGTGTGTGTATAAATAAACAAAATAACTTACCCCTTTCGACAATTCAGAAAATAAAACTTGCTATTCCCCACAAGTACACATGCTCTGCCGTCTGCTTCTGGAACCGATACGGAGGCTTGGTCCTACCAAAAAGGTGATTAGTAGCTTGTTTGGTTACGTACGTTTCGATAACGTACGTTTCATGTTACCGTATTTTACAGTTTAACGAGTTGAAAAATATATTAATAATGGTTATGGACTTTCTTTTCATTCCGAAAAATAGTATTAAACGTTAGCAAAACGTACAAAATGTGTTCAAATTCTTTAATAAATAATATTTATATGATCTAGTACGTTACATTCTTATCCATACGATTAAGGTTAGTATACTTCTTCATGGCATTTAAATTTCAATCAGTCTCCAGTAATAACAAAATGTGAACAAAACATTTCAGATTTTCCTTTTACGTAAAGAAAAAACAAGGTTTTGTATCAGAATGTTTTCGAACTGATAAAATCTTCATTTATTGGACTGTTATTTGCAAAGAAACTTGTTCACAGTGATACTTGCGACATCCGTATTTTACCTTATTTCTGTTGGAAATATGCAACATCATGAGTTCTAAATCGCTTATAAAGATAGATGGAATAATGCTACAATAACTTTGATGAAATCAAGTCACAATTTAAACACCGTAAAAAAAATCAAGTACATATTGTTTAGATGCTTACTGTTTGCGACGGTATCGTACGTGTCATTTCTTTATTGTTATACCTTTAAAAATTTGTTCCTACATAAATCCATACGAAAAAAAAGTCTAAAATTTTTAATGTTTTGCTGAGCGGGCATAAAAAAATCGATGTTGGACCGCTGAGTGAGATGTTGGACCGCTCGGAGAGATGTTGGACCGCTTACGTCACAGAATGGGCGGAGCTTAATCTAATTTTCATTCGTTGGTGTAAAACAGTGACAGACCTAATGTTACATTACAGAATATAGTACAAAATACATGTATGTCAAAAAATATAAAATAAAATGAAAGGTATAACAAAACATTTATTGACAGAGTTCTCGGGCAAATTGCGTTTTGTCGACCCTCGAACCAAACTGTCTGCCTTCGGCCTAACGGCCTCAGGCAGACAGTTTGGTTCTTGGGTCCGACAAAACGCATGTTGCCCTCGAACTCAGACAATAAATGTATAATATTATACCTGAAATTTTTTTTTGCAAAGGATGAAGAAATGCAAATTGATTTTAATTTTTCTCTACGGCCCCAACTGAACCTTAAATAAACTAAATACGATATGAAATACATTAATTTAAAGGCATAAGAAGCTGCGACCGTAACTGCACACCTTTATTGAGAATGGGTGACGAAGCTGCGTTCACACGGAGTCATTACGGCGTTGTTAAATTTTTAAAATCGCCGTAGTATCGCAGGAAAATTGCACAAATTTCTGTAAAATTTTCATAATATGAAGATGTCACGGCGTCCCTACGGCGACGGATGCGATTCTACAGTACTGCGTTTCCACGGAGATCTCGATTGACTGCGCTTCCGCGGAGTTTTCAGTTTTCACCTCGTGTTCACGGCGTTCTCACTACGCTGACTGCGTTCATAATACGTTCACAATGCGTTCTATATTCATTGATATATATTCAAAAGGAATGTAAAACATTCTTGTTTAAAAATTCAAGTTAAACGGTGAAAAGACTTCTAATCTTGCCAAGAAATATTCTTAATATTTAAGAAGAATACTTACAAAAATAATTTGGTACTAAATTATTAATATTTAAAAGTTTTATGATTAAACTCCTTTTTTCAATTTTATCGGTTCAGATGTGTTGATAGATTTTCTTTGATTTTATAATGAATGTAAAAAATAAACACACTGAAAAATATTCTACAAAATCTACAAAGTGAAACAACAGAACAAGTTCTAGTGTAATTTTCTCTTCCATTTTTTTTCACTTAAATGCTCCTAGTGCAACAAATACGTTGGAATTATTGCTGATCAAATATGATCCCATTGCTCTTGTTTTGTGAGCTGGCTGAAAACGCTCTAACAACGCCGTTAAAGCGCATTGTGATCGCCAACGGACGCTGTAGAAACGCCAAGACGATGCGCACGGTGTTGGTGTCAGTTTCGGTAACGTCAAAATGACGTTATTTTACGTGAAGTTCTAGAAAATTTATTTGACGTTACTTTTTTCTAATATTTTTTATGGAGGAAAAATAAAAACCCAGTAATGCCGCCAATTATATAATGCAGGTAATTGAAAGCACGTGTCATTAAATTATCTGCACTCTTCTGCATGCATATTGCGGGAGGAAAGTATATGAGCATGGTTTGCTTCATTAAAAATAAAAACTTGGTAGAAATAACGAAACTTGTTCAACTTCGCATTTTAAATTTTTTATGCTTTTATTTTATTGAGATAAATTAAAAAAGAATTCCATATCAGTAGGCCCTAGAACCTGTCCTTTATTTTCAGTAAATTAAACTATTGTAGATATTTTGCTGATTAAACATTGAATTTTTTTTTCGTTCAAAGTCCCATCCCATCTTGTAATGAAAATCTGATACATTTGTACTCACCTCCGACAACCCCTAACTCTTATTCAATATTGGATTATTCAATGTAAACGCGCCATGTATATAGAACATTTTATACCAGCATAAAATAGAAGTGACACACTTTACTGTGAGTTAATTCAAATTTGAAGTCATATCCTTGCATAAATTTTGTTTTGTGTGATTTTTTTTCTCGTGTCTTAATTCGAACTATGAATGGTACTTTTGTACAGATTCTAACAAGGATTGATACCGATACAGTGTGCAAGTACACATTGCACATGTTTTACTTTTATATATAAATGCAACTTTTAAAACTTAAAATTATTTTTCTAATTAATCATTATTGGTATGTTTTTCTTTTATCCATATCAGGCTCATCAGCAACTGAGACTAAGTTTTGGAGAGAGAAAAAAATATTTTGAGGCTTTACATGACTTTCATGCATTGAACCTAATAACGTCAAAACGCCAAATTTTTACGTCTGTGACATTTATGTTGACATTTAAATTTTGTTAGGATTTTGTCACCATTCTACTAAAATTATTTTGGAATATACCAATAACTTTTTGAAAAGATGCACATTTCATAAAAATCCTTTAATTTTCAATATGTCTACTTTCAATGACTACACATATGATCAATGTTACCACATCTATACAATTATAGTAAGATTTATTACTTTTGGACAATGTGTGACATTTATGTTGACATTGTAAAAAGCCTATAAAACAAACACATCTTTATAGAATCAATTCATTTTCATATCTAAATAAAGTTTTGATTTTGCACATTTTGTATTAAACGTTGTTTGTTGCCAAATTAGAAAAATATAGCTCATTTCTGGGGTGTAGCATTTTAACGTGACGTTTTTGCCGTCAAATTCAATTGTAACGTATAGCTACATGTAGTACATGTATGAAACACGGCAATTATTATTAAAATTTCAGGCACCGCAAGTTAAAATTCTGTCTAGAGATCTTTTTCTTAATAACATGGCAACATTTCGTAGAATTTAAAATAATTTTCAACATCAATTTTTCATCCAGCATTACAAAATTTGCCATTTTACGAATCTTAAAAACCTTGCGACATTGAACCTCTAAACATTGTGACACACCATCTTAGTCAATATCCCCACAATAAATCGGCTTAATATCAGAAACCCAACATACATATCGACACAAAATATCAGTTTGATTTAAAATATAGTTCCTCGCACACAAAAAGGACTTTTCTGCCAAATTTTATGTTTGTATTGTTTGTTTTATGGAAATTATCAACATTTTGTTATTGCATGTGCGACTCTCCTGTTACCTATCTACATGCTTTTTTGACGTAATGGATTGAATAGTCGAATTGATATATTTGATAATTGAAATTTTTTTCATCAATATTTTTGTTAAAATGTATTTAGTATACAATTACCGATCGAATGATATATAGTTTTCATATAGTGAATTGTTTTAAAATTATGGAAATAGCGTATATGCCGCCGTAATAGTAATTATTGGCTTTTTGACACCAACACCGTGCGTGACGTCCATGGGAGCGCAATGATCGCAGTCACAACTCTGTGCTGTCGCCGTGTAATCGCAGTCGAAAAATCACAAGATGATAAATCTCATTAGAAGCGCCGTAAAACGCGATAGAAACGCAATGACATCTCCAAGGACTCCGCGACATCTCCGTGAGGTCTCCGTACGTGGAAGCGCAGTCTACTATCACTGCGTTCGTGCTGCATTCGTGCTGCGTTCGTGCTGCGATCATATGCGTCTTCACGGCGCTTGTACGGAGCTCCCACTACGTTGTTGGAGATCTCACTGCGCTGCTACGGCGATCATACTACGTTTCTACTGCGTTCTTATCAGACCGCGATCACACGGCGCGTACTTTGTGCATGCCCAAAGTGATTGCCGTCTCCTGTCGTTCTAGGAGACCCTACGCTACCCTACGGCGTTCAGTGGAGATCTCGCCGCGTTGTCAAGGCGCTGTAGGAGACTCTACTGCGATCACCTCGGCGTTTTGCATTTTTGAGGACGCCGTGCACTCGCCGTGAGGACGCAGCCCCGGTGTGAAAGGGGTTTAATATCGAGGCTCTTTAAATCTTTAAATAGAAAAATTAGAGTACTTTTTAATCAGACAGTGAACTTTGAATTTAAGTTGGATTTTTAGACGTAGACTTGAAACCAAGTTCTTTTGAATAAACTTACAATACTGAGCCTTAAAACGAAGAAGATATCGTTGCAAGCCTTTTTAGATTAAGCCAGAACATTTTGTTTATGCAGGCGTTCTATAGGTATTCCTTTAAGTCTCTTATTTCGTTCTGGTTTTCATACTGTCTTTTAACTTTCTAAATTCAATTCTTTAATTATTTTTCTAAAACACTTAATCTATTCTAACTAAGTTTAGATTTTTTTATAATGAGCCCAACGTCTGGCATAGTCCGCGACAGACTGTTTTTGTTATTTTTTTTTTCAACTATATTTGATGCCCTCCCAACGCAGTGGTAAGAGCGTTTGCTCTGAAGTCACAGAGTAAAGGGATGATCCTTATGTGCGGTATTTCGACGGGACCTCTGTTCGCAGTTGGTGCCCGTAAAAAAAGAGGCCCTTACTACTCGATGGCTGTAAGTGCCGAGTACAAGTCTACCTTCCCATCTCTTTACCAGAGGGTGTTAACATCTTTTTCAATATAACTGCGAAATTCTCAAACAGAAACCAAACAGTCACAAATGAATTAAATAAATTAAATTGGATCTTTAAGTTGAATGGTTTATGGGAAAACTTCTAAATTTCCTAAGTTCTATGATCGATACAATGAAAAACCTGCAAGTACAATTGATCAAATGCTTACTGGAGATTTGCAACTATTTGTTAGTCCATTATTTATACACTGAATTGTTGACGGATTTTTCCGATCATGACAAGGAGCACCCGGCGGGTGTAACCGGTCGGCAGGGGATGCGCACTCTTTTAGGGCATGCACCTGATCCCACCTCTGATATTTTAGAGGTCAATGTTTGATCTGCTCCAAAAGTTTTATTGTTTAATTGACTATGTTGAATACTGTTCGTTATCTCCATATATATTTCAAAGTAAGAATCATTTACCGCGGTATATTTTATATTTAAAAATGAATGCTCCAGAACTGGAAAGTATTATTTAAAGAAGATGGGCGGATAAGGCGAGCATAATGCATATATCGCGACAGATAAGAAGTGAAAAATTTAATCTCAATTATATCCAAATTTTATGTCATATCTCATCTAATATTAAAGTAAACTTAATGTATAATTCTTTTTTACAAAATCTCACAAAATTCTTCAATGTGAGTGGGTTTTCGCACGATTTTTTGAAAGATAATCCTAAAAGTTTGCGATGAAATAAATATTTTTTGGTTTGCAAAAAAATGGTGCGAAGACCCACTATACCTTAAAACTTTTATGACAAAACATTCGTATCTTTCCGAGAAATACTTAAAGTCTATTAAGTCAAGGGTTATATCACAAAGATGATTTAAATGCCCCTACACTTCAGGAGCATAGTGGTTAGTGCGTTAGTCTCAAAGCAGTCTGATACATAGGTATTTTATTGCTCCCCGCCCTTTCCTCCGATGAATCACATGAATACCATGAAATATTTTTATCAATGAAATTTTTTTAAAAAGATTTAATTTCTCTCAGAAAATGTTTTTTCCTCATAATTTCATAAATTTCAATAATGAGATGTAAATTTATTACTCAATTTACATATCAAATGTGATTTCTTGATATCTGACGCTATAGGCATTCTACCCGCCTTATCCGCCCATCTTCTTTATTTGGAATCATCCTCAGGTTGTTGGCTGAGGATCGAAGTCCCTTAATTTTTTTTTTATGTGTGTGTGCAAAGAAATCCACATAGCATACTTGTGAAATTATTCGGAATTTGCAATCATTTTAAATGAATTCGACTGTTCTGGAAAACTGCAATGTAAAAAGAGAAACAACATTTGTAAGGATATGTTGATGAGTGCGTATCATTCTGTTGATTAGAACTCATATACCGAACCATACCTGGCCAAATCGATATGTAGCGGTAATGGGTTGTTTTGGGTTGATTCAATATGTATAGCGGTAATATGAGTTGTTTTTAGCCGGGAAAATAAAGCGATAATGATCGGTCGAAAATCTGAAAAAATGTAGCGGTAATGAGTTGAAAGTTTTGGCAATGTAGCGGTAATGTTGTCCTCCCATCTTGATTTACTGAGACACTTTAATATCGATCTTTTTGGATAAAGATAACAACTAGGAAGAATAAACAAGAAATAAATAGTGGAACCCCTACCTAGATAATATCAGGCTGTCAAAACGAAGTGCATAAAGGAAATCTGGTTCAGTTTGAAAAAGGTATGTTTTCTTACGACTTTAAATTCTTTTAATTTTTCCATAACCACTACTTTTTTATCGATAGCAATAATTATTAACAAATGCAGGTAATCTATCTCTAACAATGTTTGTGCACTCATGAGAAAGCATTTTTTTCTCCGTTTTTACTTACAAAAAATTGAAACTAAATCTATTATTCACTAAAATCTATAAAATCAGACTAATTTTGATAACTTCTCAAGATTACTCCTGTAAAATACATAAAATGATGGACATTGCTTTTATTATGTAAGGTGAATCAACAAATATGCAAGTGCTTTCAAACATACTAGTATATTGCATTTTGCTCAGATATTTTTAATGTGCCCGTGAGAAGCCGTTTCAAATGGGAAAGGGGGGCAACTGAGCTGAAAATCAGCAGTAAGATCTTCAGTTTCGACAGACCTGTTTCAAATCATGTGTGAATTCTCTGATATCCTTACCATACTTATTGGACATTTGAAGGGTTAACTTTTCTAACAGAAAATAAACCAATAAAAGGTTACTTTATTTGACTTTGTTTAGTTGAAATGCTTTGCAACATTGCCTTATCGCTAAATAGCCCCACCCTTTCCTCCGATGAAGGTAAGACAAATATTCCTTGGAGTGCAAAAAATCATTCAAAAACTTGTATCGAATAGATTTGAAATAGCAGAACTGTATAACTACATTAACTTGCTTCATTTATTCTAAAACTTTGATTTCTAAATTTTTTTTGTTATATAATTTTCAATAAAATAAAAATACTTAAACTTAGACAGCAAATTTGTAGTGGCAATTATGCATTTTAACAATTTTTTTTGCATAAACTATTTACAGATTTAGTTTCGACAAACATTTAACGAAATGGCTACCCCCATTCTTGGGCACAGGAGATAATAACATGCGACCTTTGTGACAACTCCACCCAACAGTTTTGTAACAACTGTCAAGTCAGTTTATGTGTGGACTGCGTCAGTAAACTTGTGGACAAATTCAAGTGTCAAACACACGACATTGTTCCCTTTACAAACAGAAAGATACAACTGGTGTTTCCTGAGTGTGAAATTCACCCACACCAGAGATGCGAGGCCCATTGTCTACAGTGCGATGCCCCCGTCTGCATGAAATGTGTCATCACTTCCCATAATGGACACAACGTGAAAGACATACCAAACATCTTCAACGACAAGAAAAAGGAAATCCAAAAGGAAACACTGGAAATTGAATCCAGCATTATTCCAAAATACAAAAAGAAAAACGAAGATAGTGACAGGGATATAACTTTATGCTTGGAAAAATATTTTGATCTCGAAAAAGAAACAGAGAAACAGAGAACAATGTGGCATCGAGAAGTAGACAGCATCTTTAATAAATTCGGAACTTTGATCACATCCATGAGAGAAAACCACCTGGCTGTATTAAAAGCTAACCAATCTAAACTCAGAGGCATGATTCCAGAAATCCTCCAAACAGTTAAAAGAAACAAAGAGATCATGAAGTCCAATAAAGTCTCAGAAGTGACTAACCACGAATCAAACCTTGTTGAATACAGGAACTCTCTTGCAGATCCTAGTGTGCCGATTCCTTCCCTGAAAACCAGTACAGTCCAAGGGAAAGAATTCAGTATAGAGCTAGAAAAATACAAAGCAACTCTTACACAGATATCGCTATCCAGTCTGAAAGAAGAAGTATCTTTTTCATCAACGAGAGAGTTGTTGGACAAAGTCAGAGTTATTGCAACAATTCCAACTGGAGTGAAACCTCTACATAGAGTGGTGGCTGTCGGAGGAGATAAAGCTTGGGTTAGTGGTTTAGATAAAGCTCTGAAATGTGTGAACATATACGGATCTGTAGAGCAGATCCTTGCCCTCACACAGCAAATCTATCCTAGTGATATATCACTAACAAGGGAGGGTGAACTGATATATAGTATTTCTGAAGATAGAACTGTCAACATTGTCAGACGCGAGGGGATAGAGATATTGATCAAAACACCGCAAGAATGGACTCCAGAAGGACTGAGCTGCACTAAGTCAGGAAACATACTGGTCACTCTAAGTAATAGACAGCAAAAAATGATTGCCCGCTATCATGGACAGGAAGTAAAGCAGGAAATATTCAAAGATGAAAATGGAAAAGCCCTTTTTGCAAGTGGTAAATTGGTGCCTTTTATTGCCGAGAACAACAATGGAGGCATTTGTGTTTCTGATATTAATGCCCAGACAGTTGTCGTACTTGATACAACGGGAAGAGTACGATTTCGATACAATGGTAGACCAGCCGGAAGGAGAAAGGGGTTTGTTCCAAGAAAAATTGTGACAGACTCTATGAGTCAGATCATTGTGGAAGATTTAAGAAGTGACTGTCTGCATATTCTTGACCAGGACGGACAGTTCCTGAAATGTCTAGATAGGTGTGGAATACCCAAGCCCTGTGGATTGAGTGTGGACAGTGAGGGGAGGTTGTGGGTAGGACTATTTGAAAAAGGAGAAATAAAGGTGATCAGGTACATGATATAAAACTATGATGTCAAACACATCAGAAAATGGCTATGTACAACTTGTGGACTTGTTGCTTACATTTTTATTTCACGCATCTTCTTTATGTATAGTTATATTATCAATTATTATATATATTTAGATAAAGTATATACAAAACACATACATGTATGAATACATCCTTAAATTTCATGAAAGCTTTTGCAAATCCATTCTGAATAATGTGATTTTGATTGAACTTTGTCGACATTTATGTTATACAGTATGGAAAAGCTTTTTTGGCCAACACAGTTTTAAACATGAAGGCAACCTGGGGCCTTCATTCAAGCAAACCTCCGATTCCCACTGCAAAAAACTATCCAAACGTAAATAAAGACCTTAAAAAATCCGTCTTCGACAACAAGCAAAATGAATTCTAGTTCTAAAATTGGATAGTTTTGGTTCTTACTACAAGATAGGGATGATACAGATTAGGGCGGAACTTTGGATACATGCTGAAAGATAAATAAAATTTTCAGTTAGCCAGTGCGTACGACAGGAGTACATGTAGCAAGTTGACAGGGAATGTTTCCTACACCATGACACCTGATTTCATCTTTAATGTTTTGTTGGTCAATTTGTGTTTGCTCTTCTCTCCATTTCTATTGTTTATTTCGTGTGAATGATGTAGCCCATGTGCCTGTTGTTTATAAAAAGCTTCCTTTTTTACTCCTAAATCTGCCAATCACCTCCAGGCTTAAAATTAAGCTTGGAAGCCTTATTGTACATATGTTGAAAGATATGGAGATAACGAGCAGTTTTCAATATCAAAGTCCATAAACAATACAAAATAGGAGCAGAGCAAACACGGACCTCCGAAACATCTTAGGTGGGATCAGGTGCCATGGAGGAGTGAGCATCCCCTGCTGACCGGTCACACCCGCTGTGTGCTCCTTGTCATGATCGGGATATAATGGAAAAATCTGTCTCAATTCAGTGTATAAATAATGGACAAACAATTGGTATGAAAAACGTCCGTCAGCATTTTGGCTCAATGATAAATTGTATTTGCTGACAAGGTCATTGTATCGACCATAGAACTTACGAAATGATGACTTTAGACGAGACTGCTAGTATTATTATTTCATCAACCTGCTTGTCAATAATTATCTCGTTTTAGATAATGTTCATACGTAGAGTATCCTCTTGCGCATCGAATCAACTGAGGTATATATACTCCGTATGCAGGTGATGAAGGTACATTGCTGCATAAGGAAGTTTATGATAGAAAAGTTAAAGTCATCACGTTTATCATAGAGTTTGGTTGTTAGATTACCATTAACGTCTTTTTCAAGTAAAATATCCAAGTATGAAACAGATGTGTCAGACTCTGTGGTATCTTTTATCTCAAGCTCTCCAGGATATATCGTATCGACGTAGGAATGGAAATTAACATTGTTAACTGACAATACGTCGTTGATATATCTAAATGTCGAGTTGAAGGCCACAGCAAGTGTTTTCTTCTTTTCACGCATTAAGATTTTGCACAAATTCTGCTTCATGGGAATGTAAAAATAGGTCTGCTAATAACAGAGTGCAATTGGTACCCATGGGAATTCCAATAGATAGTTGGAAGACCTGGTCTCCAAAACCCACAAAGATATTGTCAATCAAAAACTCAAGCATCTTTTTGATGTCAACTTCAGAGAACCTGTGTGTTCAATCAGAATGCGTTTTAACAAAAATAATTTTGCAAATGACCAATGACCAGGTAAGTAAATGTACGACTTCCATTTTTATTGATAAAGCAGCTGCCAATGATATCAAAAAGCCTGGACTTTAATTTATCACGGGGAATGGTTGTGTATAAAGTTGAAAAGTTGTAAGTTTTTAAGCTGTTGATTTTGGTAAAATCTTGTGATTTCAAATTGTCCAAAAGTTCTTTGGAATTTTTGAGTACCCACATCTGATTTACACCACTTCTTGAATATATTATTGCACAGTACTCTTGAATTTTTTTTTCCTTCACTACTGTCAATATCTTAGTGAGGAGTAACGAAAGAGGCTTGATTGAACATTTACTGGAACCCGCAATGTATCTTTGTTTGTAAGGATTTTTATGAAGTTTCGGAATCCAATATATACAGGGTGGTTCAAATTCATTTTGGCTCTGTGGAATATTAAAAATATTTAAAACTAGTGTTTATGGTCTACTGCAATAAATGTTTAAGTTAAGGGAGCCAGTAATTATTGGAAAAGTAAAAAAATTTACCCACCATTACCTTTAGTATGAAACCCTATTTCTGGAACCTTATTGCACATATAAAGGAAGTCACCAATCACTCAATAAAATGAATTAATTACTCCAAAACAAAATGGAGAGGTAATCAGGGAACAAATTTTTTGTACAAGAATTTCTTTTTTGACATCTGATCTCTGCCAGTTGAAAACTGAAATACCTTAACCCAATCTATATATTCCTAAATGCGAATTGACCACTAAGAAAAATGTAACAGGTAAAGTATGGATCCATGTTTTTTTAAAAAGAAAATTACAGGTTTTTCTTTCCAATTTGGTCCCCTCATTAAAAAAGAATTTTTAAAAATCCTTTTGCATATGTTCAAGGCACCAGCAATCACATTTCATGAGATGAGGTGGCTACTGCTTTTAAAATTAGTGAGGGTAGTTTGAGGGAGAATAATGGATGGCCGGCCCTGGATAACAATTGTGCCAGATCTTTCTTTAAAAAAGGTAGGTATGAAAATATAATATACCATTTCAATTGATGACAGTTGTAAAAGTTTATAGTATAGTCCTTATTGTTTGTCAAACTATTAGCATTGTCAAGACACCAAAGTAGGCTAAGTCATCATGAACAATACAATGAATGACTGATTATGGGGGGGGGACTAAGATCAAATAGTGAACTTTGATTTGGACAGATAATTCTATTTTTAGGTTTGAACTAAAATCCCAAGGTCTAGTATCACTTCTTCTTTCACTTACATTAAAAATTTAAAACCAATATAAGCAGAAATCATATCTGAAACATTAAACAAACTTGAATTCAATGTTTTCTCCTGCATAATGCAGTGGTTAGTGTGTCTGCTCTAGAGTCAAGAAGTAAAGACGTGATCCTTATGTTGCGGGTTTGAATCCCATGTGGGAAGTGGATACTGGTTCTTGGAATGTGACTGTATAAATCAAGGTCCTGTGTTGCAGAAGGTGCTAGCACAAAAGAGAGTCCTTACTGCTCAATGGCTGTAAGTGCAAAATTTGCAGCTCTTAATTGCTAAGTGGTGGCTGTCTCCATAAGAGTGAAAAAAATTCTCGAGAGGGATGTTGAACAACATACAATCAATTCAATGTCTCAGAATTTTTTTTTAATATTAGTCTCTCAAAGTCAATAAATAATAAATAAAGTTCATAATTATACAATTAAGGATATTTTTTGGACAAATGCAAAATTTTTCATAAATAGAAAAGAAATTTTATCACAGTGAGCAATATATAATCAAAGTATACCAAAATAAACATAATTTTTAAAAATAGACAACAAATGGACGGAGAAAGTAAGTTAAGTGCCACAAATTTCAAAAATAACAAACATAACATTGATGTAAAATGTGAAACAATTCACAAAAGCCATAAAGTGGACATTTTTTGCTAAGTCATACACAAGTATTTTTTTTCTCAAAAATTTATATAGTTCAATCAGTAGTTTTCTAAACAAATTTTAAAACTATTTTTTTTTATTATCTTTAAATTATTTTAAAATTCAATGTGGTATGTGTAAATAAAAACAAAATAAACTTTCATTTCATTACAGTCAATACATAATTAAATATTAAGCCTAGTAACACAATGTTGTAAAATAAACACTGTCCAGTTCCTTTGTCTGGTTCCTACTGCTGAGTCAGTAGTTTCACAAGCCAGGTAGCCATGTCTGATCCGCGGAGAATAAAACCAAATCCTGGGTCAAACAAACCCTCCAGGTTCCTGATGTTGGTTCGACTCACCTCAAACGGAATCTACAAACAATGCAAATCATTATTACATGTTGTCATATAAAAATCAAAACTTAAATTGATACAATGCAATCATGAGATTAAGAAATTAAGTTTAATTGTTTATACATCAGGATAAATATAATAAATATATAAAAAAAACTACGCAATAACTCAAAAACTTATGGTCCGACTAAAGCGCTAGAATTAAAATGAAACACAGTAGTTGTAGGCTTGAACTGTTTGCTAACTATAAGGTTCTGATAAATTATGAAGCTATGATTTTCACAGTTTTTGCTAAGGTATGAGATACAAGACATTCTACACACAAGACATTCTACATGAATTGTGTGACATAGAGATAACTTACGTCGCCTGCGGTGCTGGCTGTTTCGGCCTGGTCAGTCAGGACCCCCAGTATAGTGGTCACATCATCCACACACTGCTTCAGTAAACTCTACAGAGAGAAAGATAGGATAATATTACAACTGTCTTAATGTAAATGTTTAATTGATTACTGATCATGAAAAGAGAGAGTATAACATTTACTGTATACAATGTTTTTTTTGTCTAGTGTCAAGGGCAAAAGAGGTGATAATAAAATGAGGACAACAATTTCCCTATATTCAGTTTGAGATAGAAGCAAAGTAGGAATCAAAGACAAATTGGAAAAGATCCAAGAAAAAAATTTCATATAGTCAATATCTTTATTAACTTTGAAACTTAAGATTTTTATTCGTTGCATTTTATTAAACTGGGCAAAAAATTACAAAGTGATTTTTACTAACTTACAAAGTAAATTTTCCTTACGAAAAAAATTAGGAAAAAAGATTGTATACCTCTAACTGTTCATCTCTCTGAACTTTTGGGGACAGAGCCTTGATTCTCTGGGTCTTCTTAGCCTTGGCTGTGGGGGTAGGGGAGGGAGTGATAGGGTCCTTGGATTTCTTCTCTTTCTCCTGCAGTGAAATTTCTACTCTCTGAGCAAGCAGTGCCAATCTGTAAGTTAAAAAAAAGCATTATAAATAATGACTCTGTCAGTGAATTAGAGAAATATGTTTTAAGCAGCAGTTTCTGCATGATTAAAGAAAACAAATCAGCGTTTTCTCATTAGATCTTCATGAGAAGACTGCTCTTCTTCGTGTTTTTGATAGTCTTCTTAACTGAAATATTTCTTTAAAACAAAGCATCTGCTATCTTTAAATTGTTCATTATCTCTTATGCTGATAAGTTTCTTGTCTTTTGGCTGAAAATTTTAAACTTAAGCATATTTTAATCCATATTTTATTTGCCATATGTCATTATTGACCATACCTGTCATGAAGGTCATTCAGCTGGGACAAGGTCACCCACTGGATGCCCGGTTGGTTGACCTTTTTGTTGGACATGGCAAACAGCAAGAGAATTCTGGAGTCTGGACCCACAGCTTCAGGTCTCTGGGGATCATTTTCCTCCAACGAGGGCTGGTAAAACTGTTAAAAATAGACCAAAAGTGAATAAACACATTGAATAAATACGGACACAATATCAAAATTTTTATTCTTAGAAGGTTTATAAAAGTTGATTTTACTTTTTAATTTTTCTGAAAAATTTATGTGGTGGGGATGTAAAAATGATACTGTGCCGATTTTTAAAAATTTTATTTATTGTTTTTTTGGTGGAGGGGAGGAGGGGGGATGGGGGGGTGTTGTGTGACACCCAATATCCGTACTGACCTGTACTGCCACCTCAGTATCGGTGGGGGTGGTGACACTTTTGTCCGGGGGTTGGTACTGGCTGAGATTAGAGCCTGGAGGGGGCGGGGCCTTCCCTGTGATCCCCTGTCCACCTGTCTGGACGTTCTCCTCCTGGTCAGTTGGCACGGTCAGGTTCTGGATGTAGGACTTGTACAATACACTGGCATCCAACCTACAACAAGAATAAATTTTATAACATGAATATTCATTAAAATGAAAAACATTAATATTCATTAAATTTAAGGTAAAAAAGATTTAAACAGTATTGCAGTTGATTCATGGTTGTTTACCAAATTCACCCTCACCTGACAGCAGTAACGGTGGGCAGACTAAGATTGTCGGGGGGATACACGGCACAACATTTCTCACTGTACACCTGTAGATGTGTGGATAGGTATGTGTGGAGCTTAGCGGAACGCCGCGACCAGATACCACCAAACAGCATGGAGCGCACCACGTCATGGTTCATGGTGGTGTCACACTGGGCATGACTGATAAACCCGAGGTCAAAGTCTGGGCCAAGATCACCAGGGTCGGTGTCATCCTGTGGTGAGTTGTCTGACTTGATGCTGGAGGCAGAGATGGTAGAGGTACTACAAAGTCTCTGTAACACTGTCTGGTAACCTAGAAAATAGGAAAAATTCCATTCAGAAACTCCTTACAGTATGACTGGTCTCTGTCCTTAGATATCATACACATCATAGAAAAGTTGCATGTTTTTTTGGTTTTTTTTAATTTTATATAGTGTTTATTTTTATTCGAATATTATTGAAATAGAGTGCTAACATGATCTTTCCTAGATAACTTAGGATAAGTAATCCATGCAATTGAAGTCTGCAAATTTCTTCACTGAATATTCTCTGAAAGATTTCCTCTTTGTTAAAGCCCATTCAGATTACTATACCCAGGAAGTGGATCCACCCCAGGTCTTTAGCTCCGTCCTTCGCTCGGTTCACCTGTTCTTCATAAGTCTCCACCTTCTTCACTTCCTGTGCCTCAATCAAGGGAGCCAACTCCTCCTCTATTTCATCTGCAGCAAAAAAAAACACAAGGATTGATTTTCTTACACTTGTATAAGGTATAAATTAAAGAAAATGATGAGCTTTCATTTCATCTCCCTATTATGAGGCAAAAAAATTTATTTGAAAGATGTAAAAGAATTGGAAAGGATATCAAAAAAATTTCACGCAGTTTTACAAAATGATTCAAAATAGATGAGATTAAAAATCATATTTCATTTTTTTTAGCCATGCATGACTCTCCTCCTGTAAAACTACTGATCATTAGACATCTTACTTTTATACACTTTCTTCTTTTCCCCTAACACATAAGCACTGACAAGATCCAAAGCCACGAAGTCTGGGATGTTCTCCTGCGCAGTCTCCGGGAGTTTTTGTGACGTGACGCTGACGTCCCCGATCAGTAACACACGAGCTCTCTGGGCCTCTGCCACCGCTGCAGCACATCTGATGGCCAGCCACGCCGCGCGGCGTTCCTTCTCCTGGTCACCCACCTCATCACTCTTACTGGACTTGGTCCTACTGCTCAGACGGTCCTTCTTACTCTGTTAACAAAATCACAGTGTCAAAATAAACTCAATACTAGCACTCTTATAATCATGATACAGATCAATATAGTACCTAAAACCTATCAAGTATTTATGGTAAAGATATAATGCTGAAGAAAAAAAAAGGCTAGAAAAAATACTGCATTATAAAAAATGAGATCAAATCCTTTCTTAACTTAGTTTTTGCTAAAGCATTATTTAAGGTTACTACTTCATTTTTCATATTAAGTGGAATAATTTAAAGTGATTTTAGGGTGTTAAAGCAGTAAAAATTCAATCTGTAATAAAATTCTTAAAAAATCTCTGTCCTCCCATACAATATCAGCAGACATCCAGCTTTTCTATTGATCAATTCTATGTTATTGTACAGTAACAATATACAGATATTGAGCAGAAGTCACACATTTTAAGTAGAGTCCTTCCATTCAGTTTTTAAGATTTTCCCTGCACCAAATAGCAGTTCTACTTTATGAGACTTTAGGCTTTAGAGACTTTCAGAGAATTGTTAATCAAAAGAAGTCAATGCTACAGAACTAAAAGTTTCACACACTATTTCTTGTATATACAGTGCAGGAAAATCCCTCTTTATACATGTATGCCCGATATCCTGTTTTCAGAGCTTTGACACCAAAGTCTAACAGTTACTGTAATCGATGTACATGTATAACAGTACTCAATACAAACTCAGTATAGCTTGAAAATATATCACACATAATACTTAATTGATATTTACTTTGAAATCACAATTAAAAGTTTTCCTTCATGCACAACACAAGTCATGCAGTGATGCGATGAACTGAATATGTCGACTGCTTTAATTCTTTAAAATGAAATATGAAAATGAATTTAATGTTTTAACTTCAAACAGAAGTCAATGAAAGTTGAAATGACATAAAAATGAAATAAAATTTTGCATGCACTTTTGTTTTGCATGAAAAATGCATTAAGCAATAAATCTTTTTTTTTCATTCAAAAATAAACTTATGCACACAGAACTGTAATCAACAACTAATTTTTGTATCAAATTTGAGCACTTGAAGACAACTATTTTTTTCCTTTATAAGCCCAGAAAACAAAATGTTAACAAAGTCCTGTAATATGAACTGGTTAATTATAAGCTCCTGACAAAAATCTAAAGCATGTATTTGACAGTTTAATTACCCTCTCTGGTGTAGACACAGGGGAACCCTGTAATGTCAATTTATTTGTCTGAAATTTTTATTTATCTCTTGTGATTACTATACAAAGATAAATAGGTAATCAAAAATTACAAAGCTCACCTCAACAAATTTTATCAGTTTATGTAATACAAATCTCACATCATATTTTCTTAGTAGTTAGTATTTATCCTGACAACAATATTCATGCAAGTTCTGTTAAAATAGGTCTTAAATTTTATTGTCTATTGACCTGTTCCAAAAACTTTAACCTGGAAACTCATATGGAAAATGCAGGTCAGATCCAGCATCCAAAACAAGTCTCGATTTTCCATCCTTAGATGCATCATCTATGCAAATTTGGTCAGGGTAGGGCTTACAGTTTATTGGAAATAACCTGGTCACTCATCTGGAAAAAGTAGAACAGATCCAGCATCCAAAGCAAGTCTTGTAGTGTCCATCCCTAGATATATTATCCATGCAAGTTTGGTCCCAGTAGGGCTTATAGTTACTTGGGAATGGACCTACTCCAAAAACTTTTAACCTGGTCACTCATCTGGAAAATGTAGGTCAGATCCAGCATCCACTGCAAGTCTTGTAGTGTCCATTCCTAGATGCATCATCCATGCAAGTTTGATTCAAATAGGGCTTATAGTTACTTGGGAATGGACTTGCTTCTAAAACCTGGGACACCAAAACCGAGGCCAACGCCTGGGGTATAGCATAAGCTCAATGACATCTCAACTTCTCAACTTCATTGCGGTGAGCTAAAAATCTACTGAATCGTAAAATTTATTACACACTCTTCTGATTTTACAAAAAAAATCCAAAGAATGTTATGAATGCCCATAGGTCAAATACAGGGCTCTGTCTGCATAATTATATTCATATTCTTTTTTCTTCACTTCCTATCAAACTTCCATCGTTGAAGTTCCATATTCACGATCGTTGTAAGAAAATAGGATGACTATTTTGCTAAATCTTATCATCCATTCAATCAGAAACCCAAATTATCTTCTTGGTGACAGAGAAATGTCTTTTTATAGAATCCTTTCCTCATTTAAAGTAGCAACCAGTAAATTGAGAATATAAATCATATATTAATGATAGATGTTTTTATAGATAGTCATCCCCAAATAAATACAGATAAATGAAGCATGTTTTGTTTATCTATCAATCATGCATAAATCTTGCATCTTTTATATCATGCATAATACATCTACTATCTTTCTATTCTTTCCCTAATGATTGACGTATATAAGCCACACCCCTGACTCCACCCCTTACCTTCCAGGACTTGGTCTTCCGTGAGCTGTCCGTTTTGGCACTGGTAGGTTCCAGTGGATCTTGAGACTCCGTGACAAATTCCAGCCCATTGTTGTCCTTTAGAGTAATCAGCCCAGAACTCTGTAGGTAGACTAGGGCAATCTCCATGTAGGCCTGTCTCATCAGTCTACAACAGGGCAATAAATACAATACAGAGGGCAATACACATAATTTACATAATTAAACCAATACACCCCAGAGGCCTGTTCAACAGAGCCAGTGCTTGCAAACAAATCTTTTGGAGGTATAAGGAATTTGATAGCGTGCTAAAGAACCTGCACTCTGTTAAACAGACCTAAGGACATACTCCATCTGTCCAGAGAGTTTGTGACTTCATTCTATTGAGAAAGGGGCATTGATTATACACAGTCAAGGACATTATTATTTGATGATGTCATTTCTACAGCGCTTACCCCAAATCATGGTCATTATTGAAGCTGGTAGTAATGGCCTCTAACAGAGTTTCTGCTGCTTTCCTGGGTGGGAACTTTCCGTGGTACACCAACATACGCTGTACTTTACCTGTTAATAAAAAATCCATTTGTTAACTATTAGTAAAAAGCTGTTAACATATCAATAAATTAGGGTTTTCATATATACCAAAACACATCTCGGGGGAGTATTTGGACGTTACAGATGCAGCCCAGTTTATCTGTATAATCTATCTTAATTAAAACAGGTTTGGCCTCTGACATTTGATAAATATGAGGTGTATTAATTACTAGTATCATTTGCTTTTTGTGATAAATTTTGCAGTTATTTCAAATGTTATGCCTACAGCTCAAGCCAAGAAATTTACACCTGGCTTACTTAAAAATCAAATTTCAATTTACAAGTACACTGTAATAAATTAATACACATACCAAGGTTCAGTAAGATTTCGGCCTCCAGATTTGCCTCCCTTGTGACGCTGGCCTGGGACAGTTCTCTGGCAGTCATCAGGACTCCCAGGGCAGCGGACCACAGCTGTACCGGGTCTTTATCTGAACTGTTAACAAAGAAATACACATGTAAAATTACTGTTTTCCTAATTATGTTAGCTAGATTGATTTTTAGATTAATTTTATAAAAAAAATGAATGATAACATCTCTTGGAATTTCATAAATTTAAGCACCATTGTCTAATTCTTACCCACTATAAATATAAAATATATTTTTACTAAACAGACATCTTACCCGCTGCGGATGTATTTAGCAGCGTTGCGACTGGCGGTGTGTCCCACCGTCAGATCTGTATTTATTATTCATTTTACTTATCCGCTGCAGATGTATTTAGCGGTGTTGCGACTCCTTAGTTTGACCTGTATTTATTATTTATTTGACTTACCCACTGCGGATGTATTTGGCGGCATTGCGACTGATGGCGTGCCCGACCCTCAGCTTGATCTGTACCAGCTGTAACAACTGTGGGAGGTAAATATTCTTCATAGGACTGACAGGGGCAGAGAACTGTGACATCTGACTGGGGTAATAATGCTCGATTGCCTCCCCTAGTCTCTCCAACTGTAAACAATATAATTATTCGTAATTATTTAACAAAGACTCAACAATTTTTTTTACCTTGTACACAAAGATATATTGAGATTTTGCAAGCAATTTTGAAAATTTATAGTACGAAATCAATTCAATGTACAAAACTTTTTTAAAATATTTAATATATTATGCTATGAAAATAAAAATCTCACCATACAATGTCATATAAATGATTTAATTATCAAGTACTCTTAAATCAATTACAGCATTAAAAACTGCACACTCAATTTTGGACATTACAAAATAACTGACCCCTGGCTTACAATTTTTACATATCTGTACCTGTTTAAGTATGAGGTCCTGGGCCTCTAAGTACTGGTCCAGTGTACGCTCAGTAAACAGTGCTGTCTCATCCTCCCTCTCCACAGCCTCGAGGTCCGTCCTCAGGAGCAGGGCTCGGGTCAAAAGTTGCTCCCCGGGGATAGACAACTTAGGGATCTTCTGTAACAGCTTAATGGCATCCTGTAAAGGTTTCAAGAAGTTAGTTTATTTTCAAAAATAATTTTTTCAAAATCTTATTTTTCCAGATCTTAGAAACTTTCCCAAATTTTTCTAATACAATCTTTGAATAACTTAATATGAAGTTTTGGTTATAATAAACAGTGCAGAATTTTCACATAAATTTTCAATATACAAAAATATTTGAATATCCATAAATTGAAGAAAAAATTGACAATAATTTGTTACAGTATTTTACACAGACCTGCAGCAGAGAGACAGTGTGTTCCAGACTCTTGCCCTCTGTGATGTTAAGTATGGCGCCCTGTATAAAGAACTCAGCCTGCATTTCTACATCGCCACAAGCCTCTGCCTCACCAAGACCCTCAATACAATACTGACGGCAGTCTGCCAGCTCTTGTAGAACTTTAGTTTCAGGGTCTGTAAACAATAAATATAAGGGTCACTCTATAGATCTTAAATTGTTCACTGTATACAGTCATGTATATTACCCTTTACAACTGAATTGAAGTGAATGTTGTTGAATTTGGATAACATCTTGATGACTATATACATGTATAATGCAATTTTCTTAAAATTTATATTTGACATGACCAAAACAGTTAATAAATGTAATAGCTGTAAACCATAGTTTATTTACTAGTACAGTTTTATTTGGTAAACTTAGTGCAAAACTTAGTTCTGAAGGATAACACCAATTATGTTAATACTGTTATTCCTAAGCTTTTTTTTCCCCACAAATATATGCTATATTATTAACTAATGAAAATACTCATGTTTCAACATTAATGATTAACATAAGATTATATATATTTTGTTCTTGTAAAAGTTGACCTTTGCCCTCTCACCTTTGATCTCTCCCAGACTGCGGACCTCCATCATCAGACATTTCACTAGAGCCTGTCGACAGTCCAACCATAACCGAGCATCCAAGCGTGACCGACTCTGGAAGTTCTGGTACTGGAACTGGCTATTTTCCGGATGAACGATTTTAACGTTAGCATGGGTGTCCTTCCTGGGACCTGATCCTTTCAGAGAAGAGGGTCTGAAAATTGAGAAATACTTAAATCAAATTCACTGTGATACCTATTTTGAAATTAAATATAGGGACACTAAGGATAACATATATGGCCAGTACTGTAAAGGAATAAAATTTAATTTAAAGTACTGTAATTACATACATGTATGTGCAACAGGTACAGGACTGAGTTTGTTCCCCAAAGGTTGAGTATATCCACAAAATACAGATCTCCCATACAAATTTTAGAATGATAAGATTTTTTTTATATTTCCCACAAAATAAGTATAACAGAAATTAAAGACTTGCCAGGACAGGTTAATGTTACAAGTTTCCTCTTACTGTAATATTTCATTGAGCTAAGACTCTAAGATTAAAGATGAACATATCAGAGAATATTGCAAGAGTGCAACTAATATGTCATATCTACAGTGGTGAAAGCTTTGAATTGTATATCTCTCATGTGAATATCTACTACAAGATGGCCTCTGTGTACATCTGTGACTGTATAAAAGCTTTTTTTCTGTGATACCAATAAAAATTAAGAAAACATAATGGCATAAGAAATTTGTTCATAAATCAGCTGACTGACCATATTAGATATTTCTCCTTATTTTTTCTTAGTTTTCATTGATTCAGAAAGCATATATTAAGTGACTAAAGAAAAAAAAATCTTATGAAAAAGAGAAAATAACATTTCATTCAGCAAAATAAACAATCATGAATAAAACAAGCATTGCATCTTTTTGATAAATAAAAAATGCAAACAATTGTAAAATAAAATCTTTGGTTGTTGGGCCTAATAACTTTAAATTCTGTAGAAATAAAAAGCAACAAGAAATTGATGGAATAGAAAATTACTGTTTGTGTTATATACTACATCTATTTTACCTCTCCGATAATTCAAAAGGATCTTCTCTGTAAGTCAACAATAATTAGTAAAATAATTAATCATAGATGTCAATTAATTTAATGGATTAAATGATATATAACATAGAACTCCAATACATATTTGACTTAAAACTGCCAAGATGTCATTCTAATTTGTTTAGAAATCCTGGTACAGTTAAACTTTTCTAATCTGAAAATCGCGTTATCCGAAATCTTGTCTAACATGGTTTATACCATATAAGCAGAATTTTTAGCGAGGATTTAATTTTGGCATTATTAGCGAGGGTGCCGAGGTCGCTAAAAATGAATATCGCTAAAAACTATTTGCACTTAATTTGTAACAGCTTCTTCAGTGAGCTTTTTAAAATCTCTAAAATTACATTTTGCTTAAAATAAAATGCCAAATTTTAAAGACAAATCACTAAACTTGCGTCTCGGTAAAATTTTCAATTACCAGGTATACGGTATTTTAAGTCCCTTTAATGGTAAATTCAATCCCACCAATTTATTTAAAACCCATGGTATCGAATTAGACAAGTTTTACTGTATATGCAAATGACTGATATTCCATTCTTAGACAATGACTTCATGGAATTTAACATATACCAGCTGAAAAGAAAAGAAAAGTTAACCCACCTCTTTGTAATTGGAGCCTCTTTCTTGGGTTTAAACAGCTGGGAGTTTTTGAGGAGTTTGAGGGCAGACAAAATGATCCTAGCAGCCATCGGTGCGTGTTGTTTCTGTCGGGAGATCACGGCCTGCTGTAGTTTACACAGGACGACCAACTCTAGTTCCGCTGCTGGCAGAGATTCCAGACCTAGTGATGGAGGATTTATGTATATGATAAGCATGTAACTAAGCTGTCATTACAGTTATTAATTTTACTAGTTATAATAAAGTGTGATATTAAAGACAAAGTTGATTTACAGTTTCCACTTAAATTATAACTTTTACTTATGTCTGACTGATAACACCCTACCCTACCAACCCCAAAAAGAAGCTAATGAACGGGAGGGGGGGGGGGTTAACTAGCATAATACACCTTAAATTAATCAAAGCAAACCAACTGTTGATCACTTTGAAAAGATCTCTTTGTTAGATGAAACAATACAAACAATTCCAAATCATTCTTTTTGTCTGATGATCAAGGAGTCCTATTACAAACCAGATTTGTCGTGTTCTGCATTCTCCAGAATAACCTCAGCAATAGTGGTCACCATCTGATCAGCCATGGTCAGTAGTGTCCCCTTAATCAGCTCCAGGGTCAGGGGTTTCTTACTCTGGGTGAAGCGTCGAGTAGCATGACCACTGTGATGTTCTTCCTCATCCTCATCTCCTCCTGAAAAAGGTCAAAGGTCAATAATATAAAGTTTTCACCCACAATGGAGAAAAAAATCAATGATTTCATAGTTTTTCCGATTTTAAAAGGTGTAAATTTTAAATGCAAATGTATCTTTCCTTTCCCCCTTTTCAAAAATTTTCTAATTTCTCTAAATGAAAATAATTCAATTTCAGTTGAAAACAATGATTGGGACTAAGTTCTGAGCAATGCTACAAACCAATCACAATTCCAGGAACATTTCTGTTCTTTATCTAAGACTTGTGACAGCTCTCTGAATAAGTTGGTAATTTTTCTTGTTCCTTACCTCCATCATCTTTCCTCATGTCCATTGATGACCTCGTAGATTTCCGTGCCCCTCCACTGCTGCTGCTGGACAATTTGAATCCTTTAGAGCCCAGTCCCCCACGGGAGATAGTACTGATAGTGAAAGGCTTAAGGTCCTTCTGTCCATCTGTCAAACTGCAGAAAAAAACATAAATCTATTACAGTGACCATGAAGTATTTAGATTTTAGCAACTTATATACTGAAGAGAAAACATTTTCCTTCATAAGTCCAATTTAACAAAATGAATTCAATTTCAGTTTACATGTATTACTCAATTTCTTTTTTTTTACAACTTCATATTTTTTTCCACAAAAACAAGAAAAAATCATTCAAAGTTTGTTCGATAAAAAAGCTTATTAGATAAAGGATTGTCGACAAAAAGGAGGCAGCTATAGCTAACTGCAGACTTACATGACATCCTCCATCCTTGGGATGACTGGTATGGTGTCCGCCAGGGACACAAACAGGTGGGCCTGTACCAAGGACAGATGACAAGTCATGTGGGGCCCGTACAGGGTGGCCAGACTGGAGGACAGCCTCTTATCTAGGACCATCTCCAGAACCTACAGACAGACAAACAAAGTCAGAATGTAGCTTAATATTAGGACCATTTCCAGAACTCACACATAGAAAAATAAGTGTCCGGCACTTTGTTATTCTAAATTCCCAATAAGCAGAACATATTGAGCAATTTTTTTTATTAACTTAAGTCAAAATCTCACAAATCCACCTCAATGTTTTTGCAGCTAAATGAGTCTAAAAATATTTTCAGGTATCAGTGCATTTCAAACTTAAGTCTACATTTCATAGAAAACTTTACCCTCAGATTGACAGGTTCTGTAATAGGTTTGGATGTGTTGAACTTGAGTGAGCTCATCTTAGATTCCACTTGTCTGAAATGACTGTCTCCGATCTGAGGAAGTCGCTCTCCATGAAGAAGTCGCTGAAGTGTGATGAAGGCCTCGTTAAACAGTCGCAGGTCAGTGAGCACTCTGACTTTGAGTATTCGTCCATCCACTGACCTCTGAAGGTCACGGCAGACAAAGGTTGTCAGGTACTGGTTCAGAGTTAGTAGGGGCAGGACCTACATAGAAGAAAGAAAACTGCCTTTGTACTGAACTTTACAATATTGAATAATTATATATTATTTCACATTTCATGAGAGTTGTTCTTTTTGGCCTACAATCTTTATGCAATAATAATTACATCTGCTGAATATTTTCTCCTTTATTTCTTAAGAAAACACCCATCCATTTGATCACCTGCTTTTCTACAGTCGGCATGTCCTAACTATTTCTTTATCATAAGCTGTTAAAGCCTCTTTTAAAAGCGTATAAATACATTCGCATCATTTTTATCAAAAAAAATCCTTTTATTGAACTTAAAGTTTAAATGATTATTATAAACAGATATAAATATAAACAATAAAATGTACGCATATCGTTATTACTGAAGAAATATCGAAATATCGCCCCCCAAAATCATAACCTGCCTATTTTTCTTTTTTATTTAACATTTGGGGTTTAATATATAACAAAAATAAGAATAAATATAAATATAAAATAGGAACACAATAAAATTTACACCACTTGAGAAAATATTTTTGTTTTACAACATATAAACAACTATTTTGAATAAATTACTCTTATTTGCAAAGAAACAATTTGTCTTATTTCAATGAAAAACAGATTTTATAAAATTAAATATACATTAAGATAAATGTTAAATATGGGTAAGCAAAAACAATTGATAATATTGATTTTTAAGTTTACACTTACAAATAGGTTATGTTTCCCTCTGGCCAGCTCTTCCGTGACCCAGCGGATTGCGGCGATCAGTTGTCTTCCGTCACACCGGAACTTCTCAGACAGCAGGTCCAACCCAGGGACAAGGTTAGTGACCTCACACCCCTCCCCTACCTCATACAGGGCATAGTCTCTGTCAGCCCGGGGGTGGGGCAGAGACGTACGGAACAGGGCCTGTTAACAAATGTAATTTAATTATTAATCAAGGCTGCTGATCAATATCTGTGAAACAATAAACCTGGGCACTCCAAGAAAAAAATCTAAAATTATCGTAATTTTTAGTAAATGCAAGTTTTCAAAATGTAAAAAGACACAATGTTTTTTTATTATGCTTATTAATTTTTATTATGCTTTGGTATTCAATTTCATTAATATTTGTTACCTTGAAGAAATAGCCAGACAGGAAGCAGCATTCCATTCTAAGTCCAAGGTCAGAGGTTAAGATGTACCTAAATTTGAAATAAAAGATTTAAGAGGGACACACTCTAAAAAACATATACCACACATATTTTGATCTATTATCTTATGTCTATCAACCTGATAAGCTAGCTGAACTCTATTTTGTACAAATGTGAGCAGTTAGTCTTACTGTGCTATATTGGAGGCCAGCACACCCCTGATTTACTTTGCAATAATATTGGAACTAACACTCCCCTAACTTACTGTGCGATATTGGAAGCTAGTACACCCCCTGACTTACTGTGCAATGTTGGAGGCCAGCACGCCCCCTAGCAGACACCCCCACAGTCCACATCTCTTGAGGAGATCAGAGCTGATGTCAGTGCTGTCCTTCATCATCCCCCGCCAGGTGTGGAGGGCATCCGTCGTGTTAAGGGTGTGGTCCAGGGACTCAGCCCACCAGCGGTATGCCCCTCTGTAAACAGAGAAAAAAATTATATCTATTTCTGGAGGGGTTAGTAGTCATGAATGTAAATTAAAAAAAATGATTTGATAATAGTAACTTCACTGTGTCAAAGATAAGACAAACAAGAGGTTATGAGGGAAAAAGTAACTGCAAGATTTAAAATTAAAGTTACATGAATTTATATTTTAATGTGAAATGACAATTACCTGATGTTAGAGGCATGGTACTGCAGATTTCCTAATTCATGCATGGCCTGTGCTGCTTGACTTCTCTGGTTCTTGGCCAGCAGCATAGCTACAGAAACAGAAAATGCTGATATCAGATGATAGCAAAAGTTAACTTTTAATAGAGCTATAAAGAGAAAGGCATTACACATCAATCTACAGCCAAAATTGGACAAGTATACCGGTACTATAGATTTCTCATTACTGTATAAAATAGCTAAGAGAGCCTCACTGATTTGTATCAATATTTAAATTTAGTATAGAATAAGAAATATCTAGAATTAATTATGATAAATTTTATATTTTTAATCTTTGTTTGCCTAATTTGTAATTTTACCTCAATTTGTCCAGTTTATTCTTTATATTATGTACATGCATTTGTCACATTCATGTATCTCACGCGTTGAGCTGATATTACAACAAATCCATATCTACCTATTGTCTTTTCATATGACGAGATGACCGTTCCTAGCTGGGACCTGGGCATACATGTGGTCAGTACGTCGTTCATGTCCATAAATTCCTCTCGACTGATGTCCGGTGGCATGGTGGGCTGGGGCTTCGCGGTGGTGGGGACAAATTCTACCCGAGACACTTGGCGACTCAGGAACCCATCTCCAACTACAGCAAAAAAATAACATTAGTTGTACCTTAATAGATAAAGGAAATTCAATTTTAAAAAAAAGTGAGATAAAAGTCTAATTATTTGCATTTTGGTAAAAAAAAAATGAAATAAGACACCCCCACAAAAAAAAAAAAAAAAAAAAAAAAAAAAAAAAAAAAAATATAAAAATAAAACAAAACTATGAATGAAGAATTTAAAACAGGGTGAAATTGTTTGCAAGGTTGAAAGGGCAAAAATAACACCCAGCCAAAATATCCAGTGTGTACAGTGGCTGCACAAGTTTACAAATGGCCTTTCACAATGCTATTAGACCTACCATTCTGCTGTCCTGCTAGGTAGAGTATAAGGAGTTTTCGGCTGTGATGTAGGGCCCTACAGGTGTACTGCGACTTGTCCAGGACCTCCCGTAATGTCTGTAGACTGAGGGGCACGTCAAGGGGTACAGAGACCGAGGTCTGACCGTCCTTAACTACAAAGAGATACAATATCATTGTACCTGTATTCTTAGCTCTGTAAAAAACATCTTTATTTCATTACACAAAGCCTGTCACTCACATGTGCAGGATGAAACTGTGTTATTCAGTCAATTTAATGAACACTTCTGATGATTAATTATTAAGGTTTAAAAAATGGCCTGACTTAAAGGCTTTAAATTGATAACAATCTTGCAATCTTACAATATACATATGCATGTACATACTTGAATATATTCCATGTCCAAGTGGGTCAATGGCTGCCCCTGGAGGGATTTTGGGGAGGTTATTGGGGTCAATGACCAAGGTCAGCTGGGTGTGGAGATAGTCCTTAGAGGTGATGACACCACCCAGCCTCTGCATCAACTGACGGTAGTGTTTCTGGGGTGGTTCCTCTCCCCCCAGATCCTCCAGGAGGGACACAATCTGTCTCTGGGCCTGGACAAGGATCGGGATGACCTGCTCAGCATAACGGTCACTGAAAAGGAAAGAGATATAACGACTGAAAGTAGATACAATAACGGTCACTGAAAGTAGGAAAGAGATCATTCACTGAAAGACAGAGATACAGCATAACGGTCACTGAAAGTAGAGAAAGAGATACAGCATAACGGTCACTGAAAGTAGAGAAAGAGATACAGCATAACGGTCACTGAAAGTAGAGAAATAGACAGTGATACAATATAATGGGTCATTGAAAGACAAGAAAGAGAGAAAGTGATACTCAAAAGTGGTAAAAGCATGTGGTCTAATTCATATGAACATAATGATTTACATGTAACACCAAAACATTACACCAATTACTTAGTGACTCAGAGACAAGATTCAAAGACAAGAAATCTGTAAAGTTAGTTTGACCAGATTGCATAGCTTCGTAATTTTATTTGGTAAAATGAAATTCTGAATTTTTCTGCAAAGTTGTGGACCACAGATTATTACTAATGCAGGTCTAAATTATGAATATTACGTAAGTGTTTTTAAACAAAAATTAAACAACTCACTTGGTCAGTCCACTGAAGCGCATGGCTATGTCTACCAACTTCTCCCACTTCTGCTCATAGAACAACATCTCCAGTACCCTCAGTACAAATCGACTGATAAATCGGATGTCACACACACTGGCGTCGTCTAGGGGGGCCTCAAACTTCAGACTGGCCCCGCCCTTCTCCTGAGTGATGTCCCCTGTCCAGGTCTCAAACAGGTCCCCCAGCTTACGATTCTTACTCTTAGCCTTCAAGTTGAAAAAAAGAGAAATTAAAGTAAGAAAAGGATAAAATTAATGAAAATTGAGTCTCAGACCTGTTTACCCATATCGTTGTCTCTCAGTATTCTTGATTAGATCTGTCCGTGAGATTTGGCATTTGCCAGTAAGATTTCACTTTCCATCGATTTTACATAAATTAATAATAGAGAACAACTGATTTTCTGATTACAAAAACATGGTTTAGGCCATGCAAAGTTTATTACTTGGTTCACAGGCCTTTTTTCAAGAAATATGATGAGGGAGGGAGGCATTTTTTTTTCTTTTTTATTGCCCCCAAAACATAATGAGGCAGCTTTTTACATTGTACAAAACCTCAAAAAATGATGAGGGAGGTGATTTGGTGTTTAAATTTTATTGATTTAGCAATAAAAAGGGTCAATGAGGCACCCTTGGAAGAGATGAGGGAGGGCCTGAGAACCAAAAAATTAATTTTTTTTTGCCTTAACAACATGGTAGTTGTCATTTTAGCGTTTTGGCAAACCAACTTCTCTTATGTGTTTGAAATCTTTCTATCTTTAGCGATTAAAAAGCGTGAAACGTAGACATATTATAACAAAATATAACTACTAAATTCCGAAAGACACGTATTTACGATTTCCGTATTTTTATAATAGCAAAACGTGAGACGTATTTTAGACTAAAAATCCGTATAAAATACGGCGAAATCGTGAGAGTAAACAGGTCTGGAGTCTCCAACAATTTTTTCACTTTGAAGGCGTATATTTTTATATACATTACAAGAAGCAAATGAAGCTGTTGTATAGACTGTTTCATGATAACTGCGGTACTGCTCTTTGCAACGAAAAATCACATGAAAGCAATTGTTACAAATACATCATTTTATTATCTGAATGTAGAGCAATTACTGCAAATAAGTACTACCTCAGTTACCATAAAAGGGCTAATTACCTTATCAGCATGTTTCTCTAGATCGGTCTGTAAATGTACCAGCATGTCCAGTATACAGTCAGCAGCAGTATAGACAGGGAACCACACAATAGATCTCAGATTGTCCACGGTCAGTAGTCCGTCCTCCTGTCCGATCGCCCGTAACAGGGCAGTGTGGGCACAGTTCCACATGGTCCGGCACGAGTCCTGGAGCAAGGTCCAGTGCTGCCCTCTATGAGCCAAGATCTAGAAACAAGGAGAGATAACTCAATGTTCAAGAAACTAAATGATTGACTAGAAAATTAGAACAAACCATTAAGATATAATATTATTTGAGGAAATAAACATTTTTGACAGGTATCAGGGAAAAATGAAAATATCAGTAAATTTGCAAATTGATAAGAAGTAAAGATAGCTCCTAATCTCCTCACTGTTTTCATTTTTTTAATCTTACTCTAAGGCTCTTTTTTACCTAAAGATGTTCGATCTTTTTCTTAAAATGTAAAACCAAAGTACAAAAAACACCACTTTTTTCTAAAGTAAAATGGCAATGAAATTAAAATATCTGAAACTTACCACAGCCTTTTTGAAGTGAGCGAAAGTTTTGGTGAGGGATTCAGTGATTTCCTTGGTAGATATAATGACGTTGTCTATCTCCTTCTGGGTCTGTTTAGGGACTGCGGGGGCATTGCTGGCCTCTGAGCGGTACGTCCTGGGGGTGTCCTCCTGTTCTGGGGGGCAGAAAAACATAGGAGGGGGAGCACTGCCTGTAGAAAATGGGAAAACTTGTTACAGAGGAAGTACTTTAAATTGCAGTAAGGAAAATCATAATTATAATGATACATTATAATTAGACGAATACCAGTTTATATGACAGTTAGATTTTTTATCTGTACTGTCTTAAACGATTTTAATTAAAATCTTAATTTTACATTTCAAATGTCAAGCTTATTGAAAAGACTTTTCATTATTTAACCACAATTTAGCAAAATACATTAAAATGTTGTTTGTTTGTCTGTCTGTCTTTATGAAAACACTAATAGCTAATACAGTTTAAACGTAAAAACGTCATAGTCACAATGATGAAAAAATAAATAATTTTGTTTGTGGCAGAAAAAAAGGTTGTGTGGGGATAAATGCTGAAGTGCTTGAAATAAAAAAAACATCACCCTGGAAATAAAATGCATGCATGGTATACTTGTACATGTGCAGGAAAAATAATTCAAAAAATTTATATAATGAGAAAAAAAGAAGATTTACACAGATTTCATTGAGGTGCAAGGCCCATAAGCATGCATGCAAATCATCTGACAAAATATTTTGTGAAACATGTAGACAAAAATAATAACATATAAGTATGTATATCAACTGAAGCACAAAGGGGAAACATAGGCAAGTACAATGATAGAAGTCCTGTCTTATAGTAGGTAATAAAAATGTGTGCTGCAAAAGGATTTCTTCAAAAAAAAGTGACCAACTTTTAAAATAGAAAATTTAAAATAGAAATAAATACATGGCTCCTGGGTTTGCTTATATGAATAAACTTTTCTTTTAATTGACCTTGACCTTTAAGTTCAGACCAATCAGTAATTTGATTTTAACTTGATTGAAAACCACATTTATATTAATTCAAGTTTTGTTCTAATTGTTTTATCAATCTAGTAAAGAGACAAATTCTGCCATAAAAGTTTATGCACAATGGCTAAATTAACAAAAACTTTCACCTTGACCTTTGACCATATGAATCCAAATTTTACATACTAATGATTTTCCAGGCATTCTCAGCTTATGTAGCTAATCAGAAATTTGTTGGTCACAGCATATCCAAGTAATTGCATCATCACTGATCATGAAAACAATATTGACTTTGAACTTTGTCCAAGTGACCCCAAAATCTATAGTCCTCCAATGATATATTAAAAGTTTTTCTTAAAGATATATATATGAACTTTAATTTGCACCACATATTTGTGAAATGGTCATGGTAATTATATTTTGCATTAACCTTAACCTTAGTGACTTTCAAAACTTTAATTCCTATTTATCTTCCCCTAACAGTCCCCAAACTGCAGTAAATATGAAGTCTTTTTTGTTAAAGAGGTACTTCAGTAAAGCTATCACACTGCATGGAGTATGCAGATATAGATAGTCAGACTGTTAGACAGACACAGTGAATGTAATGGGTCAGCACATTTCGATGTGGGCCCTTATAAGAAATTCTACTCTATACTAAATGTAATGCTTAGTGATGATAATTATAAATATCTCCATTTACTAAGACTCTCAGAATTGAGACACGTCTAATAAACAAAAAAATTAAATGAAATCATAAGACCAAAACCCCAATATAATTGGACTACATGTTAAGCTAAGAGGAAGACAAGCCACCAAATGCAGGACAGAAGTATTTATAAAAGGCTGCCCGAGTGTGGCGATGATCGGGCGACCGCCACCAGATATATGTACCCTCTTTAGTGGTACCCTCTGTACTGGTACCCTGTGTTGTCTCAGTCTGGGACTGAGAACCAGCCAAATCGGGAGATTCAGTTTCCTTCAGATGTTCAGGGACCTCTCCTAGAAGTGAGCACATGAAGCATGCAAAATGAAAGTAAACATGCACTTAACAGAAAACGTGGTTTATAACAGTGGTGAAATTTCTGTCAATGTGGTACTCTTTATAAATTTTTAAAGGATTCTGAAATCTTCATGCAAAAAAATTAATCTGATTATTGACAAACACAAGAATCACCACAGACTACAACAATCAAGATGCCGACATAGACATGCATGTGAATTATAAAGTTGTTAAATTTTATACAAATCCACAAAAACATTAAAAGTTATTAAAGACTCCAAAAATTACAAGATCTTAGAATTGTCTCATGACATTACATTATAACTATCATCACATGTTTGAATGAGAGATCTGACATGCTGTCTTAAACTTCATGAACAGATTCCAATGTTCCTGTAACAAAGTCTTATTAAAATCTGTGGCTTATCATGCTAATATAATCCAAACTAATGCTTTATATCAAAGACCATTACCTGTAGCTAGGGCAGCTGCTATCTCTATACCAGTAGCAGTGGTCCGTGGACGACTCTCGTGTTCTGCTAAGTCGAGTGCATCCAAGCGTGAAGCCTGTAAACGAGCCAGCTCTCTGTCCTCATCTTCATCCAGCCTCTTCCTGCCTCGCGGCTCAACGGGCTTAGCTGGTCCCCCTTCCCAGCCAACCACAAGGGTACCAGCTGTCTCAAAACCAAACCATTCCTCATCCAAAAAGTTGGTTCTAAAAATGTTTGCAAAGAATTTATTTAGCAACATGTAAGTAGGATACAATAATTGCAATTACTCTATATTGTAGAATACATGTAACAATTATTGTATTCATGTGTAAGCATTGTAATTTAATATTTAACAAAAGAATTTTATGATATAGGTGTGCAGACTTTACCTGTACATATTAGCAGTACCCAGTACTTTATCTCTTGTCTCCAGTCTCTGTAGAAAAGCTGAGAAATGACTCATTCCTTGCAGCAACACCAACTGAAAATTAAAGCAACAGATTCTCTTTTATAACACATGGTCCATGTAAGGAATAATTGATAATCAAATACTGTTTATCAATTATTTAGTTTTGTCACTTAGTGAAATGGCCCCACCCTGCTTATTAACAAATATCCCTACCCATTTTATCTGACATCCAAATATAAAACGTCACCCCGCCCCTTTTTACCTGACATCTCCATGGCATCTCATCCACTGTCATCTTCCTGAGTTTCCTCTTTCTGTGCCACTGTCTGAACATGTCTGGGAAGTAGGTGGTGAAGGTCTCTATAGCCTGCAGGAAAAGTTAGGATACATTACATAGTGTAAAATATCAGAAGAAGAGTTAGGATACAGGATATAGTGCAAAATATCAGAGGAAGTGTTAGGATACAGGATAGAGTGTAAAATAACAGAGGAAGTGTTAGGATACAGGATATAGTGCAAAATAACAGAGGAAGTGTTAGGATACAGGATATAGTGCAAAATAACAGAGGAAGTGTTAGGATACAGGATATAGTGCAAAATAACAGAGGAAGTGTTAGGATACAGGATATAGTGCAAAATAACAGAGGAAGTGTTAGGATACATTATATAGTGCAAAATAACAGAGGAAGTGTTAGGATACAGGATAGAGTGTAAAATAACAGAGGAAGAGTTAGGATACAGGATATAGTGTAAAATATCAGAGGAAGAGTTAGGATACAGGATATAGTGTAAAATATCAGAGAGGAGTTAGGATACAGGATATAGTGCAAAATAACAGAGGAAGTGTAAATAAGGATATGTAAAATTGTATTTATTTTACATAGGAAGCAGTTTGGAAAGATACAAAATAACAGAGGAAGTGTTAGGATGTATATCTAAAATAATAGTGAAGCTTTTAGTGTAAATAACAGAGGAAGTGTTAGGATACAGGATAGAGTGTAAAATAACAGAGGAAGAGTAAGGATATAGGATATAGTGCAAAATATCAGAGGAAGAGTTAGGATACAGGTTTTCATTAATCTTATAAGTGCAAAATATCAGAGGAAGAGTTAGGATACATTATATAGTGTAAAATAACAGAGGAAGAGTTAGGATACAGGATATAGTGCAAAATAACAGAGGAAGTGTTAGGATACAGGATAGAGTGTAAAATATCAGAGGAAGAGTTAGGATACAGGATAGAGTGTAAAATAACAGAGGAAGTGTTAGGATACAGGATATAGTGCAAAATAACAGAGGAAGTGTTAGGATACAGGATATAGTGTAAAATATCAGAGGAAGAGTTAAAAATGCAAAATATTCAGAGGAAGTGTTTACATTATATAGAAAATAAAAGGAAGTAAACAGGATATAGTGTAAAATAACAAAATAACAAAAAATATATCAGAGGAAGTGTTAGGATACATTATATAGTGCAAAATAACTTTAGGATACAGGATAGAGTGCAAAATAACAGAGGAAGTGTTGGGATACAATATGCAAAATATCAGAGGAAGTGTTAGGATACATTATATAGTGTAAAATAACATTTAGGATACATAGTGCAAAATAACAGAGGAAGTGTTAGGATACAGGATATAGTGTAAAATATCAGAGGAAGTGTTAGGATACAGGATATATTGCAAAATAACAGAGGAAGTGTTAGGATACATGATATAGTGCAAAATAACAGAGGAAGTGTTAGGATACAGGATATAGTGCAAAATAACAGAGGAAGTGTTAGGATACAGGATATAGTGCAAAATAACAGAGGAAGTGTTAGGATACAGGATATAGTGTAAAATATCAGAGGAAGAGTTAGGATACAGGATATAGTGCAAAAAAACAGAGGAAGTGTTAGGATACATTATATAGTGCAAAATAACAGAGGAAGTGTTAGGATACAGAAACAAACATAGCATCAAAATATGTCAAAATAAAATAGGAAGTGTTAGGATACACCATACCAAAAGTTTGGAACAATTTGGCTAAAATAACAGAAAAGTTATACAGGATATAGTGTAAAATAACAGAGGAAGAGTTAGGATACAGGATATAGTGTAAAATATCAGAGGAAGAGTTAGGATACAGGATATAGTGTAAAATAACAGAGGAAGTGTTAGGATACAGGATAGAGTGTAAAATAACAGAGGAAGTGTTAGGATACAGGATATAGTGTAAAATATCAGAGGAAGTGTTAGGATACAGGATAGAGTGTAAAATAACAGAGGAAGTGTTAGGATACAGGATAGAGTGTAAAATAACAGAGGAAGAGTTAGGATACAGGATATAGTGTAAAATAACAGGGAAGAGTTCACATATAGTGCAAAATATCAAGGAAGAGTTAGGATACAAATATTGCAAAATAACAGAAAAGGATACAGGATATTGTGTAAAATAACAGAGGAAGTGTTAGGATACAGGATATTTGCTAACAGAGGAAGTTTAAATTCTCTAAAATACAGAATTAGGATACATCTTGTTAAACTAAATAGGGTAAAATATCAGAGGAAGTTAGGATACAGGATATAGTGCAAAATAACAGAGGAAGTTTTAATTTTAGCACAATTAATATAAATAATTATTTGACTGTATTTTAAATGAAAAAAAATCACAATGATCTTAATAAAAAAAAATACTGTTAGGATTTTTTATATAGTGTAAAATAAATTATGAGGAAGTGTTAATACATGCCAAATTAATTAAAATATACAGAGGAAGTGTTAGGATACAGGATAGAGTGGTAAAATAAGCAGAGGAAGTCTTAGGATACAGGATATAGTGCAAAATAACAGAGGAAGTGTTAGGATACATATAGTGCAAAATAACAGAGGAAGTTAATACAGGATATAGTGTAAAATAACAGAGGAAGTTTAATACATATAGTGCAAAATAACAGAGGAAGTGTTAGGATACATTTTTAATGCAAAATATTATATAATGTAGGGACAGTAGATAGCAGGATATAGTTTAACAGAGGAAGTGTTAATAAATATCAAAATAACAGAGGAAGTGTTAGGATACAGGATAGAGTGTAAAATATCAGAGGAAGAGTTAGGATACAGGATATAGTGCAAAATAACAGAGGAAGTGTTAGGATACAGGATATAGTGCAAAATAACAGAGGAAGTGTTAGGATACAGGATATAGTGCAAAATAACAGAGGAAGTGTTAGGATACAGGATATAGTGCAAAATAACAGAGGAAGTGTTAGGATACAGGATAGAGTGCAAAATAACAGAGGAAGTGTTAGGATCATTTCTCCTGAAAGATACATTATATAGTGAAAATAACAGAGGAAGTGTTAGGATACAGGATATAGTGTTAACAGAGGAAGTGTTATATTGGATATGCTTGTTAGGATACAGGATATAGTGCAAAATAACAGAGGAAGTGTTAGGATACAGGATATAGTGCAAAATAACAGAGGAAGTGTTAGGATCTCTTTATAGTGCAAAATAAAAAAGTTTAATAATTTATATGTAAAATAACAGAGGAAGTGTTAGGATACAGCATATAGTGCAAAATAACAGAGGAAGTTTGGATACAGGATATAGTGTAAAATACTACAGAGGAAGTTTGGATATAGTGCATTATAAAAATATACATATATGTTTTTCATATACATGTATGAACACACAAATTTTGAATATTATTATAGTATATCCCTCTTATGTGTTTAAAAATTCAATTTTTTTCAAAAAAGGTTGTACCCAGCTATCACACAGAATTGTATATATATAATTTTCTGAAGAGGCTGTACTGTGTAAAATCCACATCTTTATTAATGATTGATGAGATACTGTAAATGTATTATACCATATAAGTGGAAATTTTAGCGAGACACAAATTTAGCGATTTGTCCTTAAAAACTGGTAATTTATTTTTAGCGATATGTTATTTTAGCGATTCTAAAATGCACTTAAAGAAGCTATTTCAAATAAAACGCAATCAATTTTTAGCGATATTCAATTTTAGCGATGTTGGTACCCTCGCTAATAGTGCCAAAATTAAATCCTCGCTAAAAATTCTACTTATACGGTATTTAGCGTGTACGATATTTGGCGAATATTGACTTTTGAATAAGTCAGAGTAGATTTGATTTAGCGCATTTCTTCATATTCTTAATTATGTGTATACATGCAAGACATTTAGCTATGTACTTGATTTAGCGGTTGCTGCGATCCGCCAAAGCCGCTAAAAAGAATACACAGCCAAATGTGATACGTTTACAGTATAACAAGGATCTACTTACTTAGCGAGCCATGTCGATGTGTCGTCACACCAGTCCATCACTTGGTTGGCCATTCCTTCTGTGAGGGCTTTCTGAGCAACCTGGACAAAGAACTCCAGATAGCGATGGCGACGCTTAAACTTCACCACTGAAACAGACAAAAATTACGAAAAAATATTCAATGGAATATATCATAAAGTCATAATTATGTGTTTCAACAAAAAATGAAAATGATAGAATATTTGAAATTTTGAACACCTATACATCAAAAGTTCTGGAATATATATGTCAAAAGACTTAACTGTCCAAACTAATCATAAAAACACCTACTTTCAAATGATATTAAGTATTTTTTTCTATTGGCAGGTAAGCAATGCAGGCTTCAATATTTAGTTTACTTACCCTCCCTATAGGCCAGTTTACTAGGCAGGTAAGCTATGTATGCATGGAGAATACTAGGGTCCTCAAATCCTGACAGCTCATGCTCATACTGGGCTATAAACAAAGTGCAGAGAAAAATTATTTCAAAAGCTGTAGTAAGGACATGAGAGAATCTTTGTTGAATGGTCTTTAATTGTTATTGAATTCAACAAGTGGTGAATCTCTTTTTTATATCAGAAGTGAATAAAATAGGAAAATATAATTTTAGTGGGTCCCTCTGCGTTTTTTTGTAGTCTTGATCAGAATTTAAAGAGAGGTCTGTGCTTCAATGGTTTGCAATCATATTACAAAATGTTAACATAATATGGAGTCAAAACTATTGAAATGACGCTTTGATAACTGAAGGAAGCTGTTAAAGTAACAAGACATCAGATTTGGTACTGAACACACCTTGTTTGGAGAGGCTGAGCATGTGAGCTTCTAAGGCCTTCAGTTCCTCGTTGACTGGTCCCTCAGCTTCCTCTTTACTGGCTCCCGCCCCTGCTTTCTTGGCCCTCTTCCTCTTCAGTGCATGCAGGGGCAGTGAGTCAGACATGTCAGTTTTCTCGTCAGCGGACGTTTCTCCCCCTGAGAGGGCCCCCTTCTCTGTCATGTCCGTCTGCTCCTTCTCTTTGTGTTTTTTGTCCTTGGGATCCTCTCCTTCTAGAGCGAGCAGACGGCGCCCTGCCTCGTTTATGTTGTTGGCTAGCTGCTTGTGACCCCATGACCTCAAAACCTAAAAATACATAAGCAAGTCAAAATGTTAAACCCATCTGAAACAATTAACACAAGACCATTCTTTACTTGACAGACTAGACTCTTCTTTGATAATACAGTACTTGACTGCTTTCTTCTGTTCAACAAAAACAGAGAGAGGAACAATTGTTCAGAAATGGGATGAATTCTTTTATACCTAGATACAAAAGACAAAATTTGAAAAATGACAAAACAGCAAAACATTTTATAGCCAACATGTCTAAACCAAGCCTGCTGTTGGAGAAAGGAGGCAGATTTTTACTATAGGAGTCCCTACCTTAGCCATACTGTAGGTTATACAGGCTGTCATGTGATGGAGACTGTCTGCAATGCTCTGCTGTCTCTTCTGTCTCAGACCAGCAGGAATTTCTTGTAGCACAACATGGCATCTCTGTAATACCTATTTAATAAACAGAGAAATAAAATAAGATTTTAAGGTTTAATGTTCTAACACGCAGATTATCAGCTACAGTAATAAAACAGCAAGCGTTTTGATAATGACCTGCACCACCGCCAGAGATGGGATCTTGTAGAAGATGAGTGGTGCCAACAGTCCGTAACACTGGACCACCGCCTGGAGGGCCAAATTAGCCTCGTTCAGCCACCCCGCCAACTCCAGCGCCACCAACATCTTCTCACACTCACTCAGCCGTTTCATCTGAAGGAGGAAATCATGCATTACTGAATGTTCAGTATACAGAAAAACAGGCAAAATTCATTTTTCTTGAACTTGATTGCATAGAGAAAAACTTTCAAAGACATCCAGATTGAAATATTCAAAGACAAGCAAATTCAAGGAATTGTGGTCCCCCGCTTTCAGTGCCATTGTGGGTGAGATGTCATTTTTTATGACGTATTGCGTGTAATATGAACACCCTATCATATGTCATTTATTTAGAAATCATCACTGAACCCAAGGTCAAGGTCAAAGGGTTAAAGTTCTTGGTATCCAATGTAAAGTCTTCTCATAAGGATTACATATTTGAAGTATGAAAGCCCTAGCCCTTACCATTCAAAAGTTATAGTCAAGGTTTAAGTTTTTTATTAGTACAAAAAAATGTCCAAGGTCAAGGTCAAAAGGTCAAGGCCAATGGTATCAAATGAAAGGTCTTGCCAAAAAGAATGCATATGTGAAATATGAAAGTCCTAGTATCTACTGTTCCAAAGTTGTGGCCAAGGTCAAAGTTTTTGAAAAGTAGGTCAGACTCCAAGGTCAAGGCCAAAGGATCAAAGTTCTTGGTATTTGATGAAAGGTCTTCTCACAAGGATTACATATGTGAAGTACGAAAGCCCTAGCCCCTACCATTCCAAAGTTTTGGTCAAGGTTAAAGTTTTTTCATAAGTACATAAATCTCCAAGGTCAAGGTCAAAAGTCAAAATTGTTGGTATCCTATGAAAGGTCTTGCCACAAAGAATACATATGTGAAATATGAAAGTCCTATAGTATCCACCGTTCAAAAGTTGTAACCAAGGTTATAGTTTTTAAAAAGAAGGTCAAACTCCAAGGTCAAGGTCAAAGGACCAAAGTTCTTGGTATCTAATGAAAGTTCTTTTCTAAAGGATTACATACATGAAGAATGAAATCCTTAACCCTTACCATATAAAAGTTTTCGTCAAAGTTAAAGTTTTTTTATAAGTACATAAATCTCCAAGGTCAAGGTGAAAAGGTCAAGGTTGTTGGTATCCAATGAAAGGTCTTGCTACAAACAATACATATGTGAAATATAAAAGTCCTAGTACCTACCATTCAAAAGTTATGGCCAAAGTAAAAGTTTGGAATTTTTGTGTAAAACTGGGTCAAACTCCAAGGTCAAGGTCAAAAGGTCAAATTTGGTGGTACCCAAAGAAAGGTCTTGTCACAAGGAATACACATGTGAAATATGAAAGTCATGGCTCCACTAAATCAAAAGTTATGGGCAAGGTTAAAGTTTTTGTGACAGACGGACAGACTGACAGACTGACGGACAGACAGACGGAGAGAGGGACAGATGGACAGACGAATGAGATTTAATGTCCCCTCGCTTTCGCGAAAGCGGGGAACAAAAATACTTTATAAGATTAAGACTTCCAAATCATTTTTGAATCAATATATATTCAAGCTCTAGTTATTGCATTTGTCAATATGATAAACTTCTGAAGTTGTATTCTGAACTTAGCAGGTTATAATTGCACTGAAGGTTGACTGTGGTAAAGGGAGATAACTCTTGACATTATACCTGTCCAGGAAGGAGTGGTCCTTTATCATTGATGACATCACAGAAGAGTTCTCCTTCCTTAACACTCATGTCTACACTGATAAAGATACTGGTCAGGAACTGTCTCAACAGAACGGGGGACGAAACACATACCACCTTCTGGTTTAGTCTGCAATATACAGTTAAACTCGTTTAGTATGAACACGGATATTGCAAATGCATAAATAAAGCAAAGTTATCATGGATCCCCAGCTGTATAAATTTAACTAATCCTTATATGGATATTATAAATTATTGACATAGCTCAGTAATTTCATAGGTCCAAGTGACTTCATTATAATTAAGTTTAAACTGTACATGATTGTATTTATATAATATATATGTCAAAAATAGGTCATTGGGACCTTGAAATGCATTTACAGAAGATATCATAGCCACTATGTATTATTTTTGTTTCTTAGGCCTAACTTTTAAATCCTTTTCTACAATTCATCCACGAGTTTATAAATCTCCAGGGCTTATACATTAATAATTGATTAATGTACATGTATTCAAGAATCTTTTTTTTCACATTCACACTTGGTGATGCTTACTTCATCAATGTGACCTTGGAAGGTCCCTCTGATTTAGAGGTGAAGGTCACAGTTTGGGGGGCTGGAGGTTTAGCAATGAAGTGACCCCAGAGGACGTCACAAGCCTGTCGTGCAATGTCATAGCAACCAACCTGGTAGGCTATCTACAAAAACAAATGAGCCAAAAATAACAGATTAGAATTTTATAATGATGGATATATTGTAAAATTTATTGTATGATAATTATTTTTTGTGCTTTAGTTGATTCAATTAATTTGTATCCTTGAATTTCAAATGGTGATTTTTTTTGTTCAATCTTTGAAATGTTAATTATCAATGCTTGGTAGTGGTCAAAATAGCATATGTATAAAGTTGGATATGGTGGTTCTGGGTAGTGGGGGGGGGGGGATGTCTTGATTATTTCATGTATTTATTTAACCTTATGCACCAATTTTGTTCAAGTTCTGCTGCCAAAAATACAAAACATTAATACTCTGCATTAGTTATTATAATTCCTTTTAGTGATTTAACATATTTTAATCCTATATTTAGTACTTTAAAAACCTAATTAATCTTTTCCAAAAGAGGGATTTACTGCTGAAATCTTTATGACTATAATCTGAGTAATGCATGACCCTGTCCCTGAGTCAGATCCCAGGTAAACCTAGTAACACACTGAGGAATTAATCCGTGTGCAGTAGGTGTTTGGGCTGTCCTTAATCTTAGGTCATTGCTAAGAAGTTCCTCTACCAGAATTAAAACAGAGAATAGCGAAGGCTAAGGGTCCAAGTTCTCAACAATGCTTGAGAGGTAAGAATGTTCTTTAAGTTTTAAAAATTTATCTTCTAGATATTATACAGTTTTTCTAAAATTTCCTGAGTAGGTAATTATAAAATTTTGTATAACGCTGAGATTCTATTGCATTAAAAAATATTAAGACATCTATTCATTTAATTTTTAGTTTTATGAAGTTTTAAATTAATTAACTGTTGAATTTTTTTTTAGTAATTTTGAATTTTTTAATTACACAGTGACCAGTACTTTCCCCCCGAGGAGGGTCAGACCCCCTCCCTTCCAAGTATCCACAATACAGAAATCATTGTGAAAGAAAAAGACCTCAGACAGAAGATAGAGGAAGAGACAGATGAAATAGAACTGTCTGTGATCCCGAAATATGTGGACGAGGATGAAGAGGTCCAAGAATTAATCAAAACAACGATGGAAAATTACGCAGAGTTGGCAAAGGAAAACGACAAAACCAGACGCGACTGGCACAGAGAAGTGGACGAGATTTTTGACAGATACAATGCCGAGATAAACGCGACGAAGGACGAGCATCTGACAACATTACGCACACATCAGTATCTTCTGAGGACCTACATTAGAGGCATGCTGAAAACAATAAAGAAAAACAGAAGCATGCTGAACAAAAACAAATTCTCACACATCGCAAGGTACCAATCCAAATTAAAGGAATACAATGACATGCCCACAAAACGTCAGATCAAAATTCCTCCATTGATCACCAAAACCGTCAAGGGAACCGAACTCTCAGCTGAATTCGGAGAACTGAAATCTTCGCTAAAACAGACTTATGTGGAGAAGAAGAAAATGGCAAAGGCTTCGCTTCTGGATGAACAGGCTGTGATTGTGGCCAGCGTACCTACGGGTCTGAAAAATCTGTGTAAAGTGGCCTGTGTGGGGACCCACGAAGCTTGGGTCAACGGGACAGACCAGACCCTGACCTGTGTGGATATTTTTGGGGCTGTTCAGGGAACGGTCAAAACCACCTGTACACTGCACCCCAATGACATCACAATGACCAGGAGAGGAGAACTAGTCTACACAAATTCTTTCAAAAACACGGTGAGCATTGTCAAACATGGAAAGTCAGAAACTTTTGTCACCACACCCGAGAACTGGCATCCACAGGGTATCTGTGATACAAGGAATGGGGACATTGTTGTGAGCCAAGTCACATCTGACTTCTCCAAATACAAAGTTGTTCGCTATGATGGGAAGACAGCAGAAGTGAAGCAAGAAGTTGAGATGGATGACAAAGGCTCCAATATATTCACCGGAGGGAAATATCAAATCTTCATGTCAGAGAATATCAATGAAGACATTTGTTGTTCAGACCGCAACGCAAAGTCCATCCTTGCATTCAACAAAATTGGAACAGTCCAATTTAGATATGATGGAAAAACCTCCAGGATAAAGAAAACCTTCACCCCCAAACAGATAGTGACCGATTCTAAAGGCCAGGTCCTAGTGACAGACTATAAGAATGACTGCCTTCATGTCCTTGATCAGGCTGGGCAGTTTGTGAGACTAGTGGACATTAAAGGGCTGGACAGACCCACGGGTCTGGGTCTAGACAAGGAGGGTCGACTTTGGGTCACTCTCTACCACTCAGGAGAGATCAAAGTCATTCAGTACATGAAATAAATCTGATAGTTGTTATGTGTTGCAAGTGTGGCTTTTTTTGTTACGTGTTGGAATAAAACTTATGAACTTTGTTTTCTTTTTGTTTTCATTATTGTTGAGATTGCACTTAGCATTGAGGACAGAGAATGACAATCAATTTGATACTCTTACTGTGGATACTTGTTCTATTCAATCATGTTATAAAACAGGAAATATTTAAATTTTCCCTCATACATTAATTACACCACCATTTGAGCAAGAGGAATTTAAGCCTTACAGTATTCTAGGGACTAGAAAATTTTTGAAGAGGTGTATCAGGTTCATTATATGGCAATATTACCTTTATACATGCAAGGCACTTTTGTTTACTATAATCATAATCATGGTGAATTCATTCAGAAAATACAAATTTTACTAGGGATGAACATATTCAGAAAAATGAGAAATATTCCTTTGAAACACTGAATCATTTACAATTTACAAGTGCTCATTAAAAAGTATATCGTGAAACAAAATGTCTATGGAGAGTCCAGACTTGGATTACATTGAGTGATTTGTAAATAATATTCTGTATTAAAACCATGTGATATTCATGTGTATCATTGCTGAGATAGAAATTTTCCCTACCTGACTGAGGAAGCCCCACGTCATCAGTACAGGGAGGGGGTGGGAGGCCAGGACAGGTTTAGAACTCTCCCCCACCCCTCCTCCAATCAACTGACCGTCGGCGTTATAGGCCGCCACGGCAAAGACGTATCGCTCATTGGGCTGGAGTCCTGACACTCGTAGCTCACATCTATAACTGGGCACCTGCATGGGCACACAAAGAATGTGCAATGAGACATAATTTCCAAGAAAAATCATTTTTGGAAATATTAAGATATCAAAAAGCACAAAATACTTAGATAATTTAATAATATTCTTGAGAAATAAAAATATTTCTACATTCTATGTTCATTTAAATTAAGGCTTATTTGAAATAAGTCAAGAAATATGCTTTACTTGACCTTTTGACCCTGAATCTCTTACATTGAGTCACTTTTTGCATTAGGTTATCTCCCATTACTAAGAATTTAGAACTTACCTCTTCACCAGTTCCCGGGAAGAAATGGTCATTCAATCTGACCTTGACATTACTGCCTGAAGAGGAGCGAGCAAAGATTCTGTACCAAGCCACCTAAAAATTAAAATTTGTTAAGACACTTCAGTCACATTCCAAAAGAGAGCAAAACTTAGAACTAAAAGAAGTACTCAAAATAGCAGCCATATTCTTGAAAGTTAGACATAAAGAATGAGAAGTAGACAGACCTCCTGCCCATCTTCTGAGGAGAATGGGGCGGGTTTGAAGACCATCATGGTGTCGGTGCGACACAGTAGTATGGGGGGAGGGGGCACCTTGCGGGGTTTGTCTGGGACTTCTGGGACATTGGTGTTCTCTGTGTAGATCCTCTTCTCATCTGTCTGACTCTTCTGGATCATACTGACGGCATCCTTTATCATAAAATAATGAATAATGCTGCATTCTGGGATATGATATAATAACAAATTATTTTTTTAAAAAATGAATGCATAGGGAAAAACAGTATTCAGTATGTGGACTTGTGTATCTCTTTCTGATTTAAATAATGTAAATAAAATGTTAAAGTTTTGCTTAATTTACTTATTATTATACTACATGCACATTTTTTTCAGAATAAATTTCTTGCAGAAAATTATATAACTGCATTTAAAAAAATCAGTCTTTAAATTACTTCAACTTTTACAAGGTTACAGTCCTTAATTGGCTTTTAAAGTAAATTGAATACCGATTTAATTCAGTTTTCAAAAACATTTCTGTACCTGCAGCAGACCCTTCTGCTCTGTGGTGGTGACCCCAGAGTTACTGAGAAGTAGCGACTTCTGCATAAACAGCAGGGCCTTAGACAGGTAGTTTTTCCTACAGGCTCCTAGGAGCTCCTTATAATCCTCGATGTAGGCAGGGTTCAGATCATTACTGCTCTCCTATAAAACACCAAAATGTCAGTAACAGTTGTACAGACTATAACAGACTTAAAACAAAGACAATAGTGTTTATATCACGTGTAAAAAAAGCCAGTCAGCCTCACTATTTAATGATTCTGGACAGTCCGTCATTATTACCTGTTTAGAGAGGTCCTTCCTTTTAAATGGTTTGGGTAGATTCTCTGCCGGGTCAGGTCCCATGGAGGCCAGCTTTAGACAGACGCGGTGGTACATCAGAATCAGCTCTAGGTGGAGGTCCTTAATAGTATTCCACACAGCCGTGGCTGACCCCTTACCCCCCTCCTCTGTGAGCTGGGATTCTTTCTTCCCCTCCCCCTCATCTGTGGATTTTACTCCCTCAGTACGGTTTGTGTCTCTCTGAGAGGCCGGCTCTGGACTGAAGACTTCATCTTGTATGTCCTGTTGGTTACATATTTAAGGGAGAATGAAAGGCAAAAATGGAAAGTGGACTTTTTCCACATTTTTAAAAAAAGTACATGTACTCAAACAACTCCAGGCTTGGAAGTTGGAAGCTTAATTTTTTTTAAACATTAATTGAACTCAATTTTTTCACAACTATGTTAATAAAATCACACTACAAGGCAAAATATAACAAACAAGGAATGAAATTAGATACACAACAACTCAAGGGTTAAAACTCACAAAAAACACTCAATGACAAAACAATATCTGAGTTTCTCATTAGCAAGTATTTCAGGCTGCAAATGATGGGATTTCCTTACAAAATGGGAAATCATGCAAATTATACATGGTTAGACAACAAAACAAAAGACATGCATTCTGAATTTTTATGTGAAGTACATGTGAAGCCTAGCTAAATTTCCAATTCAAAAAATTGGAAACCATATAAAAATGGATGATGCGGTAATCATTTCAGGGTGATGAATGTTAAATTTCACAGTCATGTGATTAGCTGCATGACTGTCTTCCACCAATGAGTTGTCATGGCAACACAGGCAGATAGAATGTGGCCTTGAGGGGTCATGTGACATAAGGTCAAGGTCACTTACCAGACTTAGTAAATCACTTGCGATACTTTTTGTGTCCAGCTCCAGGTTTGTTGGGGCTTTCTTTGGAGACATCATTTGATGTTCCTCCAACTGAATTCATCACCAATAATGGTTATTGTACCATATATACTAATTAGAGTTTTAATCTGATTGTTATCACTTTTTTTATATCTATTCAAAATTACATTCAGCATTGATATACCAATACTGAAATTTTCTAAATCCGAATTGCCAAATCATATGATGTCACCCAACATCATAAAAATGCTGACCATTTTTATAACATTATTTTGGAAAATTATTTTATCGTTGAGTTCTCCAGATAAGAAGTACTAGACAAAACAGTTTACTAAACAGTCAAATACTTTATTTATTTCTTGATTTATCGGTATTTGCTAGACCTACCTTTGCCCAGCTGACATCTGCGATGGATTTCCCATCACTGAGAGCCACAGCCTGTCTAGCGTACGAGACGTTCTTGAGTCCGAGATCCAGAATATCTCGAGCCTGCAGCAGTTGTTGTCGTGGGTTGACATTGAGCATCGACGATGACAACATGGAGGTCCTTGACACCAGGTGGTGCTGGCTGCCTTCCTGTCCCACCTCATCCAGTGACATCTTGGAGCCACGCAATGCAAAAGTGGCCTCTAAAATAGGGAGAGAAGAAAATGATGTTACTTAAGACCTATCTGTTTTATGTATTTGGATCTATACTTCCAATGACTCTCATAGAGAATGTACAGAGTCAGTTAGGCATAGATGTTTGTGAAGAATGCTGTTCTCAATATCCATGAATTTCAATTTAATATTTTAATGGTTTCATTCTCCTACTAATTTTCATAAAAACTTATAAATGTACTTTCTCTCAAAGAATGAACCAATATAATTATTGAAAGTTATCTATCTTAGTTTTAACCAGATCTTTTAAAACACCTCGCTGAAATAAAATTTGATTATCAATTTCCTTGTAAGAAAATGCAAAAGGACCTCTGATAGAAAGTTTTATTGATCATAAAACTTAGGATGTACACTGTCTCAGTTTAGACAAAAAACAAATGCCAGACTTCGCTTCTTCACTCTTTGTTCAGCTAAATAACCATACAAAAACCAATATTTTATCACAAATCATGTAAACATCTACAAATCATACCCTGTGTGGAAGTAATACAATTACATATATGTGTGCTCATCTGCATGGATTGCAGACTTTGCAAATCGTTATTTTTTTTCTCTGTTCACAACATGCATTTTTTGTGAATTGGAAATAATTGATATTAATCAATGAATTTAAAAATGTAGTAGTTGATCTGATAAATGAGCAAGTCAAATCTTTTTTCACACCAAAGTCACAGCAAATTCTGGGTTTAAAAAACAAAAATGATATCTAAATGACATGTGCAGATTATCTATATGCATCATAAAAGAAAAAAGTTTAATTATAACACTATTACTTTTCAAACAATTAGATCAAATTCATGCAGAAAAAGTAAAATCTTGGAAATGGTAAAGTGTTTTGGAACAGCATAAAAATTAAAATATTTTTTTTTAGAAACTTAAGACGAATCTTTATCAAAGTTCACACATTCAATCACAGAAGTTTCACACCTATAAATTCTTTTGCTAATTGACAGCTAGTCAGTCATACAGAGCTACAAATCAAACAAGCGTGAAGTCAGCAGACACTTTATCTGCTGAAGCGTAAAGCCAGGCCTGTCGCGCCTGAACGACACTCAGCTCTTACCACGCGTACTGGATAAACGATAAGACGTGGGCGTGCTGGCGTCGTCAGGAGAAAACTTGGAACTCTGGGTAACTAACTTAGATCTTAAAACTCCTGGTGGACAATAAAGGAATGAGGAAACAGAATACAATATATTACACACAGGATCAAGATAAAAGAAAGAGTTTTTTTTTTTTTAAATTCAAGCAAATAATATACTTATACTAGGTAATGTTATGATTGTGCAATGTGGCCCATGCCAATGTAAATCAGAAAATATGGAGTAATGTAAAGCTGTGCTATAAAAATTGGATTTAATACTCTTAAATCCTGCTTTAATTAAAAATTCAGAGTCCTACAACTAAATGTTTTTGAAAAATTAAAATCATTACAAAGAACTTGTCAGTTTGTACTCTTGAATGGAAAAGGGCAGATTCAATGATGATGCACTACATCTATAATGATTATATATAATTCAACATCTGCATTCAACAACAAAGATTATCATTTTTTCTTCAAAATTACATATCATTTCATCAAGATTAAAGAATATTCCTCCAACAATCAAAAGCAAACACATTGATGGAAAAAAAAAGAAAAGCATTAACAATGCAGAACCAATAAGATCCCTTTAACCATAAAATAAATTGTAAATTTTAATCAAATAGGAAATTTGTATTTAATTCAGAATTTAATATGGATTATATTTTTATCTTAAATTACCATCATCAATGTGAGCACTACTCTCAAACACCAGGGCCAGTCTCAGCACCACCTCAGCGGTGAGGGCGGGGTCCACACTGCTGATACCACACCAACACAGGACCTTGTGGACCACGTCCAGAATGTACACCCACTGTAACAGAACAAAATATTTTACATGCTGTACTATACACAAAAGGATCAGCTATATATTTAGGGAAGGGAAATAGTCTTCCTAACAAGGAAATAACTACATGTGTATGATACGATAAAATCTAATTCAATTTACTCATTAATGATAACATTTTTACATCAATTCGACATTTTGTATCCTTGCTCCACTCAAGAGCTTTTTAATATATCATAATATTTTTTGCCCTCTTATCCAACAGAATACTTCCATTTACCCTGCCAAACAAATTTCATATAAGGGAAGTTAATCAAACAAATCCCATGACATTAAATTAAACTTACTGGCAGAAAACACATCAAATGAACTAGTCAGTCTCATGAAATTTTTGAAAACAAAAATCCTGGAAGTAAGGGTGTGGAGCAAAATGACCAGACACTTCAAAGAGATCCGGAAAATTCACCTTATTTGTGTTTTCTATCTTCTGGAAATACTTTGGGTTACAGACCTTATTTGGGTTCTCCATTTTCTGGAGGTACTTTGGGTTGTTTCAAAGAAATTTCATTTTTAGTAACCAAGGCAACACCGGTGCTTCAAAAACCGATGCACAGAAAACCGACTTGTGTGCCAAGTTTATTCCAAAGGAAGAGAGCGGCATCTACAACCATATCTACCTCGATCTTGGAGGGCTAGAGTGAAAAAAACAATTATAAAAAATTATCATGACTCTGTATCAAAAAAAAAAAACCCAGATAAATCTGGTTTAATCCTCTTGATAACAAAACTTGAATTTTTTGTTAGATTTCTATTTCTTTAATTCACTATGACTCAATCCTCTCTCTTTCTCATTTTGTGCTCTTCTTTCAAATTTAGGCCTGAGAGACATTAGAAAATAATTAATTTTTGATGTAAAACCCATTTCTTACCACAAATGGCCCATTAACAATGGACATCATGACCTCAGCCACCTGAATCAAGTCATCATTTCCACTGTAGGATCTGCTGGAAGTAGCTTAAAACAGAAAAAAACATGGATGATGAAGAATTTTATGTGTAATTCCATTACCTCAAAATGAAACTGAAGCTCTAACAAGCAGTTCAAAAACTGGAATGATTTTTAGATTAGAAGTTCATACCATTGAGCTGTGTGTGAATATGAAAAAGGTTAAGATAGCCAACAATAACTGATCTAAAAAATCTTTAAACAATACAAATCTGCTAAGAGGGCATACTTAAAACATGGACCCTTAGAAATTCCAGTGGTGGGATGGATCAGGTGCCCGGGAGGAGTAAGCATCCCCTGTTGATCCTGCAATGTAAACATTACAGTGCTCCTACCTTGTTGTGACTCTGGTGCTGTTTTGGGTTCTGCGGTTTGCCCTCCATCCTTCTCGACATCATCCACGACGGAGGCCATGTTACGTTTGTGTCGTCTGCTGGGGTTCACTTTCTCCATGGCCAGCAAGAGTTCCAGAGCCTTCTCATCCCAGCTATACTTGTTGTTGTTCAGAATCTACAGAAAATTGTATCTGAGTAAAAGTGCTTTGTTTTGGAAAATGTTAACATCTTTGAAAGTGGGACCTGCATGCCCATTGTGTTCTTTCATATTTTAACGAGTTTGATGATAACAACTACCATACCATACTCAACTTATCTTTTCTGACAAATATAATTTTTATCTTTGAACAACTACTTCCACCTCTCTTGATAATTATATTTATTTCAAAGCTAACATTTGTAAGCTTTAAATTCTGTGAATACCTACCCTGATATAGGTAAGAACATTCTCAATCAAGGTATCAAACACCTCCCATTGTTCAAAGCTGTAGGCCAGCTTCACCAGACGAATGGCTCCCTCAATAGAACTGCCGTCCTCACCTGCAAGGTCAAAGGAATAAATGCACAACTGTCTTTCAATGTCATCTAACATTTTTTTCCCTTCCTAATCGAACTAAGTAAAGAATACTTTTACATTTGAAATTCTGTTGAATACCTAACTCTGAATAAAAATATTAATCTGACATTTCTTTCCATTACAGATCAGAATAATTAAAGTCTGTTGATGTAGACACAGTCCAATATATCCAGCTGTCCCATACCTTTGGAGGCCATATCCATGACACTGGAGTCCTTGATAATTCCCGCCAGAGCAGGAAGATGGACACTGCTGGTCGGTTTGATGGATGACCCACGATGTCCACCACCACCTGTGACAAACAAATAAAAAAATATTTCAATGTTCAAGTACCTTTATTCATTTGGTGGATTTTTAAATGGGCCTAATTTTTTTTTAAACACAATATTTCCTTTAGACCAATAATTCAGAAAAAGAAAAAGATGTGAAACGTATTATCATGATGATTATAATTTAGATCAGCAAAATCTATACCTGCGAGAATCTCCTGTCCTGCCATGAAGAGTTCAGCGTACACGTCTAGTATTTCTACCTCAGAATCAGAGGCCGGAGGGGCTGTCAGGAGAATCCGGCGATTTGTGTCGGTCAGACTTTCTAGAATGCATAAGAACTGGGCTGCACTGCCTTCAAACATGTCCGCCAACAGCTTCTCTGATGGAGTCCTGGGCCAAGTCAGCTATAAAATGTATCACATCCTTTACTGTTTTATCAGATCATACATTAAATACCAAACTAAACAAGTCTACTAATTCACTCTCTAACATTAGGCAATTAAAATATCTCAGTTTGAATTAATTCTTCAATGCTAAGCTACAGTCAAGGGACATAATTATTCGCCACTTCCGCCTAAATCGCGTCACGTTTTCTCGCATGTTCCGTAAAGTAGGGCTGAATTTTTAAATCAAAAGATTTTCCCATTCTATTTTTATCTTTGTGTTGTAATACTGAAATTGATGACGTGTACACAATATTTTTGTCGTCTGCTATATTGTTTGTCGAAAAATATATCTGAAAACAACATGGGTCGCAAGGGAAAGAATTAGATAGACCGTCAGAAATATGGTTGTAGAAGCATATAAAAACAACAGAAATACATCAGAATTGGCGAGGATATTAGGAATCCCTAGGTCAACAATACGTAGTATTGTTAAAAAGTTTGATGAAACGGGACAGGTAGAAAATCGACGAGGAAGAGGGAGGAAGATTAGTGTTTTGGGACAGAGACAAAAACAAACTTTCACGTGTAGTTAAAGATAACAGACGAAGAACTTACGAGGACATTACAGGTATAATAAATGAGGAAAACGATCATAGATTTTGTACAAGGACTATAAAAAGAAAAATTCACGAGCTTGGGTAGCAAACATGAAGGGTTGCCAAGAAAAAAGTCGCTATTCGTGAGGCCAACAAAAAAGCTCGCTGTAAATGGTGCAAGGAGAGGAGAAATTGGACTGTTGATCGTGAGTGGAATAAATGGGTGTTTAGTGATGAAAGCCAAAAATATTAATTGGAAAAAATAAGAAAGTTTATATCTGAGAAAAGACGAGGAAAATATATTGCGCAGCTTGTGTGTCCGCCATCTCGACGACAGTGTGTGATCATGATCTGGGGTTGTGTTTGTATAAAAGGAATGGGAACTTTAACTAGTGTAGAAGGTAACATAAATGCAAGAAAATATATTGAAATATTAGACAACAACCTTTGGCCCGTTCTCCAGACATTTTCCAGATAACGCATATGTATTTATGGACGACAATGCTCTCCGCATAGAGCTAATTTAGTAAAAGAATACATCGCCAATAACAATATAATTACAACATCATGGCCTGCCCAGGAATATCTAAATATCATGTGAACATTTGGTTAAAATTGAAAAGAACACTGGAAACCCGTGCCGAATTATTAACACAAAAGATTTTATGACTGGCGGAAATTTGTCAAAATATTTTAAATCCAATCTTTATAGCAAACGGTAAAAATAAGTATTAAAGATGAAAGGCAATTTAACAAAGTATTGAGGTAAGATGGGCATTTATTAATTTTTAAACAGCTCCTAAATATCAAGGTGCGCTTTGTAAAATTTCGGCGGCCATTTTGAAGTGGCGAATAATTATGTCCCTTGACTGTAGTTACATGTCTATACATAATTTCCAAAAATAAATCTGAATCGATGTGCAATAGAATTAAATCATTTTGGCTCATTTTAGAATTCATTCCTGAAATAAAGCTGCTCTGATTGTAAGAAATGAGAAATTCCTCCATTATCTTTCATAAAATCCAGGATTTGAAGTTGACACATACATGAGAGGCCTCCTTAATCATAGCTTTCAGGGGCTGGGGGGGGTCTCACTTGTAGGTACTTACATGGGAGGTCTCCTTGAGATTAGCTCTTCGTTTTGGGTATCAGTATTGGATTCTTACATGGGAGGCCTCCTTAAGATATGCTTTTGTTTTGGGTCTCAGTATTGGATACTTACATGGGAGGCCTCCTTAAGATTAGCTCTTGTTTTGGGTCTTAGTAAAGCCTTGGGTTTCCTCCTTGTTTCATACACTGATCTTTTGAACACCATAATGGCCATCTGTAATTAAACATCAGAATATAACTGTATTCAATAAATAGAAAATGAAATTAGTTAAAGCAAACATGATGTCAACTTCAGACAAGAATAATAAACAAATTTGTCACTGTATTTAAATTTTATAAATTAATTGATGGTACAATGTGACCTTGATCTCTGCTGTCCTTGACAGTGGATACTTAATTTATAAAAATATTCATTATAAATGACCGCAGCCTGTGACCTTGACCTCTGGTTACCTTGACAGTGGCAGTCCTGAAGGTGATCTCAGACAGGGGCGTCTCTATAGAACTACTCAGGTTCTCCAAGTTACTCAGCTCATTAATCTTCGCTAGTCCTCGCCTTGCAAAGGCCTGAAAGAGTGAATTATACAAGCTTATTAACCATGTAGGAATATATGACTAATCTTGATAGCCAAATGAAAAAAGAAATATAACATTTTTTGAATTCAACTTTACAAGGTCTTTAATTTTTCATTCAAAAATATTTGTAAAACCCCATTCCATTAGAGCCCCTACTTACCTCTGCATGTTGTGATTGTTTACAGTCAAAGTAACACTGACAGACAGCAGTGTAGAGGGTGGCCCTCCAGGGGAGGTACTTGACGGCCAGGAGGGGGACGGAGGTCTCCATACACATACTGGCCCACAGCAGGTACTCCAGGGCCTACAATGTCAACAATTTAAGTCACTTACTGAAGGTCAATCAGTAAAATGTTAAAATCAGTCATATATTTACTGCAATTATTAAAGTCTAACTTTCACAACTCGATACTGATATTTTAATACAATTGAGTATAACTCAACTCATTACCTACCCTTGAGGAGTGCCCCAGGGACATGAGATGACGTGAAATGCTGTAGATGTGAACAGTACCTGTAACAGAATAAAGTATACACATATTATAACTTTATTGCTATAACATGGTGCATTTACCACCTCTTTTTTCCATGCAGTACTGACACTTGCTTCAAAGCATGTATGTCGATTACATGGTGGAATGTGAATATGTCACCACGTACAGAAAGCTCAATTAAACTACCAATGAAATGTGCTATATTTCAGCCTACCATTGTACACTAGCCAGCACAGTGTTTCTTTTGGAAGCACGACCTGCATGACGAGACGGAGGAAATTCAGGATGAGAACACACCTCTCTACAGACTGCTTGTTCTGAAGTTTGGGGTCACCAGCCTTCACCATCTGGTACATACTGATGCTCTTACCCATCAGAGCTCGGAACTACAAATATAAACAACCATCTAGTACATACTGATGCTCTTACCCATCAGAGCTCGGAACAGTAAATACAAATATTAAAACAACCATCTGGTACATACTGATGCTCTTATCCATCAGAGGTCGCAACTAGAAAATATTGACAAATGCTTACTGAAACATATGGAGCTATAAAGCTATATATTTTTTGTGAAACATGGCCCTTAAATGAAAGCTATACATTAGTGAACATGGACCTATAAATGTACATCAATAAATGATTTAAAACAAGACACTGAATGAAATTCTTTAAACTGCATGACCCTTGCCATTTTTGAGAGCTTACGACCTATATGGGATAATATTTCAATTCCAACATGAGCGGTGTAATGCATAACAGTAAATTATTTTTCACTCTAAATAAAACATAGTGAAATAAACTGTAAAAACAAGTTTAATATAAAAGTTTCATGTAAAATACAGATAAAGATAAAATAAAAATGTGTTGCTCATTATGTTATAAACAATCTTGTACTGCCCATAAAGTGTTTCAGTGGTGACATGTATTTTAAATGAGTAGCAAAAACTTACAGTGAGACCGGCATTTTCTGAATCAAAACCCCCTGGGAAGAACATTTTCTTGAAGGCGTCTACATCAGTTATTTCTTCTACATTGAGATTCCCAAAGTGCATCAGATATCTATCATAGCACTGCCACAGGGCAATACTGTACTCCTGGAATAAAAATCATCAAATCTCAATTAAATTTTGAATGGATATACAACAGTATAAATCAACATTTTACATGTACAGACGCTTAAAAAATTTAATTCTCGCTTTTCAGGGCAATTAAGGTATAAAACATGTGCAATTATAATATGATTTATAATCTTTATATTTATTCTGTTCATCTATTCTAGAAGCTATAAATACTAAGTTACATTGTCTTTATTGCTTATCATAGTATATTTACTTACCTTAACCAACACTAGGAAGTCTCCCACCTCTAACAACTTGCTCTGGTAGTACTCTTTAGGAAGCTTAGGTTCATACTTGTTCCACAACTCAAACAGTGTGTCAGAACTAAAAGGGAAATTAATTGATTATCTTCTAATCAAAGGAATTGATTCAAGTTTTGTTGTATTTCTTGAAATAAAAACTTACAGTTCTGTTCTTCAGATGCACAAAACAATATCATTATACCCCTTTTATATAAACAGTCCCTAAAAATCCAACAGTTCAATTGTTTTCCACAACTGTCGGTCCAGGAAATGATAAATAGACCATTAAAAAAATACTGTAAACAGTTGCTCGCTGACATCAAAAGGCACTAAATTGAGCTATATTTTCATTTGGCAAAGGAGTGCAGTGTATAACAAAATAGTTGTTGACAGGAATTTAAACAGTGACTGCCAATATGTTGGATTGGAGTGCTAACTGTTGTCAGCATCCTACGGCCTTGGGTAATCTTGCACTCTGGTACAACAGATCGACCATTTCCCTATACCCAGTCAACAACTGTATACTGTTACCTATGCTATGTGAACTAAGAATGTTAATGTAAATTTTATAAAAATCAGAAATTTAGGAAAGTGACTGACTCATTCACATTGAAATTAATCTCTTGGGGGAATTTTTGAACATGTAATTAAATGAATAAAACGTACGGCCTTGAAGACGGTTCCTCGTCTGGCTTTTTATACCCAGGTGCACTTCTTTTTCTCATGTACCCCATAAACTTCTTGATTTCTTGGTCAAGGGATTGGAAAACGGGGTTGTTCTTGTCCTTGTTGTAAAAGGAGCTTGGCTGGCCACGATTGGCAACATTTGCCGCGGCGCTTCGCAAAATCGCCGCCATCTTCTCCAACTGTTCACTACTTGTGGGTTATACTTATTGAATAAAAATGTTTTCTTTCCAAACAGCCATCATCGACGCGCACCGCGTTTCTAGGGAAGAACGATAACTCGTGCTAGCACTTTGGGTTACAGAAACTTTCAGATAGGAATTCATTTTCCCGAATATACTAACTGAACGTTAAATCATCGTATAATTAAAATTTGTCCTAAAATTTGGGAAAAGTAAAGGCAAAAAATCTAACTATTCTGACACAATATAAAATTATATTAAGTACTACTTTATCTATAAAACTAAATCCGGGAAAATAATCGAAACCAAGATGAATTTTACTTCACTTTGTCTTTCCCACATGCTTCCGGTGTGAATGATCTAAGAGAACCGGTAATTTGTTTGACATATTTTGATCTTTTATACACTTAAAATTTGTAAATTTCTTTTTATTTATCCAAAGATTAAATAGTTCTATTGAAAAATTTGTACAATTTTATATAGAAATGAAAATTTACATTTAAATTGTTCACTTATTCAGACTGAATGTTGGTAAAAGAACATTTCATTAACATTACGCAATTCACAATATTTCAAGGCGAAGAAACTATACCAGATAAAATATGCCGAAAAAGGGTAAAGGAAAAGCAAAAGAAGAGGAACTCTGGAACGGCGATGAAGAGGAAAAAGCGTTAGATGAAAAAATGAAGAAATTAGCGACGGATGATGGTGCAGCTGGAAAAGAGAAGAAGAAAAAGAAGAAATCAAAACTGGCCCAGCTAGCTGAAATAATGGCAGCAGAGGACGATGAAGAGGAAGGTGAGACAACTTTTAGAAAAGTCTTAAAGTGTCATATTGTGAAACACTATACAAGCTTCATTAGATTCAGTTAGTAGGGCTGGGTATTGGCGCGAGATTTTGTATTGCGATATATTGCGATACTTTTAACTGTATTGCAATATGTATTGCAATCTTTTTAATGTAATAAAAATGACATTTTCTTACTATATTTACTTTAATTTACATGCAGAATGTATATAACTATGATAAGTAACCAACACGGAAAAAAATCGTGTTGATTTCATTTAAGTTATGCTCTGAAATGTTCCCACAAAACAACTTCTGACTAACTGTTTGGCTTAATAACAAACTTTCATAAGTCCATTTTTATATTCAATGCTAAAATTGCCCATATATCGATATTACAAAATCGTATTGCGATACTATATTTTTTGCCATTGTATTGCAATATATTGAAATATCGATATTATTGCCCAGCCCTATCAGTTAGAATAATCTGTGTCTTGATACAAGCCCTCACCTCAGTTAGAATATGTCCCATATACTCGCAATGTAGCTAATCGGAGCGTTCCGCTCCGAAATGATTTTGAAGAATATTTAAAAGGATTTGCACTTGAAAAAACAAACCCTTTTGAAATTGCGTATGCCTTTCATCCCAAAAAATAATCCATATAAAGACGAAAATTTAATTAATTTTCTCAACATTTTCCTCTCACTTCAAATTTACCTGCCATGTTTACATTTGGAACTCTCTGGATTGTTGGTAGTAAATGCACTGGAAGTGAGTGAGTTATCACCCGTGTTTCTTCTGCTACATTACGAATATAGGAACAAATTAGGGATGTCAACGAATGATCGACTATTTGACTGTCAGTCGAACGGACCTACTATCGAATAATGAAACAACACTGGAATATTAAATAAAGAAAAGGAGGTGATAATGAAATTTATCTTAGCCTGATTGCAATTTCTGAGGAATGGGGGTACTGACCATGTATGATTTTGAGTAACTGAATAGTTTTTTGAGTCTAGGAAATTTTTTTATTTTAGTAAAAGAGGAAGAAATTGTTGAACCACAAAAGAAAGAAAAGAGCAAACCTAAGGTAGAGGAGAGGGAGGAGGTGAAGTTTGATTATTACGAGTCTGACGAGGAAGGACAGAAGGATGAAGAAGAGGAAAAAGCAGAGGAACAGGTGGAGGAAAACAAACCCAAACTCAGCAAGAAGGAAATGAAGAAACTCAAAAAGCAGGCCGAGTACCAGAAACAGCTGGAAAGCATGGAGGCCGGAGGGGTGGAAAATTTCACCGTTTCACAGGCGGAGAAATCTGCTAAAGCCACCATACTGGACAGTCAGGATATCAAAGTGGAGAACTTCTCCATCGCTGCTAAAGGAAAAGATCTGTTTGTCAACGCCAGCTTGTACATCACCGCAGGGAGGAGATATGGTCTGGTGGGTCCTAACGGTCATGGAAAGACGACCCTTCTGAATCACATGGCCAAGAAGATTCTGAACATTCCAGCTAGTATTGATATTCTGCTGTGTGAGCAAGAGATTGTGGCGGATGAGACCAAATCCATTGATTCTGTTCTGAAGGCTGACAAGGTCCGCACCGCTCTCCTAGAGGAAGAAAAAAAGCTCCAAGTGGAAGTGGAAAAAGGGAACACAAAAATCAATGAAAGACTTCAGGAGGTTTGTTTTGAGTAAAAATAATCTTTTAATTCAGAACAAAAATAAAATATTTGCAAAATAAATGCCAGTTATAAAGAATATTTTTGAATTATTACTTGGGCATATTTATAAGATTTGTAATTTTGTCATTAAAGCTTTTTCTCTTTCCATGAGGTTTTATGATCTTTCTTGAGACCCGATTTTATAAATCAATATAATGTACATACACGTACAAACTTTCACTATTTTAGGTTTATGACGAGCTTCGAGCCATTGGTGCTGACGCAGCAGAACCAAAGGCCAGGAGGATCCTCGCAGGTCTTGGATTCACGAAAGAGATGATGGAGCGCCCCACAAAGAATCTCTCGGGAGGTTGGAGAATGAGGGTGTCCCTGGCTAGAGCCCTGTTCCTGGAGCCCACCCTCCTCTTACTGGACGAGCCCACGAATCACTTGGATCTCAATGCCGTTATTTGGCTGGATAATTATCTGCAGACCTGGAAGAAGACGCTGCTGGTGGTCTCTCACGACCAGAGCTTTTTGGACAATGTCTGTACGGACATTATTCATCTAGATCAGCACAAGTTGTTCTATTACAGAGGAAATTACGCGACCTTTAAGAAGATGTTGAAGCAAAAGAGAAAAGAACAAGCCAAGGCATATGAGAAGCAGGAAAAGATGTTAAAGGAAATGAAAGCTTCAGGTAAATCAACAAAAGTGGCTGAAGCCAAACAGAAAGAGGCCCTGACACGAAAGCAGGAGAAGAATAGAAACAAGAAAATGCAGGCTGCCATTGAAGAAGAGAACAAACCTACAGAATTGTTACAGAAACCAAAAGAGTACATTGTCAAGTTCAATTTCCCCAACCCCAGCCCATTGAATCCTCCAATATTGGGTCTGAATAATGTGACATTTGCGTATGGAAACAACCCGGCATTGTTTGTGAATCTGGACTTTGGAATTGACATGAGTTCAAGAGTTGCTATAGTGGGACCTAACGGTGTTGGAAAGTCTACGTTTTTAAAACTCCTTGTGGGAGATCTAGAACCTCAGAAAGGAGATATGATTAAAAATCATAGACTGAGAATTGGGAAATATGACCAACATTCTGCAGATCAGCTAAATATGGATGAGACACCGTGTGAGTATTTACAAAGACTGTTTAACATCCCATATCAGGACTCCAGAAAAATGCTCGGAAAATTCGGGCTGGCCAGTCATGCCCACACAATTAAAATTCGCGATCTTTCTGGAGGACAAAAAGCCCGGGTTGCCCTGGCAGACCTCTCATGTCGCGCGGCAGATGTGTTGATTCTTGACGAGCCTACCAATAATCTGGATATTGAATCGATCGATGCTCTCGGTGATGCAATAAACGATTACGAGGGAGGAGTTATTATTGTGTCTCACGACGAGAGACTGATCCGAGATACAGACTGCACTCTGTGGGTGGTGGAGGATCGTACTATTAATGAGGTGGATGGTGGATTCGATGACTATCGTCGTGAACTTCTGGAATCTTTGGGAGAGGAAGTGGTGATAGCTCAGCCAACAGATATAAACTGAGGAATGTCTAGAATGTTGGTTATTTATATATAAGATATTTGTTTTGGTGCAATGTTTTTGGAGGATAATGAAATGTCAAATTTTTTTTGGCACTAATTTCTTTTTCCAGGTTAGTGCTTGTAAAAATTTTTGGAAAAATTACGATTGATAAGGCAATATGCTCTCTCTTTATGTCTACCATATAAAAGGTTAAATTGAAGATATTAATTTTATTGGAAAAAAATATTATACATGTATTTTCCTTCTAATTTTGGATACCTGCAGTTTTATAATGCATATATTTTTCATGTTTAAACTAAATTTCTCTGGGGATTTTTTTCCTACATTTTAAACATATTGATAAAGAAAAAAACTGATTTTTTGTCTATGCATTGTACAGTAATACATGTTTGACTTTCTTATGAAGAAAAGTGTAGCTTTTTAATGGCATTTAATATGAAATAAAAAAAAAAAGCAAGTTATCTGAATTTAAAGAGTTGAAGATCATTTAAATTACCGGTATCATTTTTCTGAGAGATTCATTTCTATGGCAACACAAAAGAAAGATAAAAATATTTTTTAATTTAAAATATTCTCAGTATATTTTCTATAGGCCATTTTGAATACCTTTCTTTTATTGGATTTACATTTAGTGAGACATTTGTATGCAATTTAAAAAAAAGCTCTTTTAAAGAGTTTAAGATCATTTAAATTACCATTTTTCTGAGAGATTCTAGGCCACAAAAGAAAGAAAAAAAGACTAAGTATAGCTATAGGCCATTTTGAATATGTTGTAAATACGCCATCTTCTAGACAATCCTTTATTCAGATATGTATATTCTGGTTGTTTGCATTTTCTTCCAATTGCTTTTATAATTATATATCCTTCTAAATATTCATTGTTAGTAGAATATTTTGATTTTTATGCCCAGTTCGAATTTATTATATAAAAATATCTAAGATCAAGTTCTGTTTTGGGTACATGCAATCAAGCTTAGTTATGCCCCTTGAACTTCAAAAAATTTTTATTAATTGCAGTTTCCATTCATTTCCTCTGCAGAGGTCACACATACTGAAACGAAATTTTGAATGCAGATTTATCATAATATCTAGGTCAAGATATTTTGGGCACTATCAAGCAATTTTTGACAGAGATATGCCCACATGACTTGGAATAATTAGAAGTTTTTGCAGTTTCTATTCATTTTCTTTGCAGAGGTTGCACATGCTGAGATGAAATTTTGTATACAGATTTATCATAAGAATGTTTATGTCATGTTGGTTACAATCGAGCAATTTTTGACAGAATTATGTCCCTTGTGCAGAGGGGGGTTTGATGGGTTAAGTTGCAGAAATGATATCTCTTGTAATTATAATTTTATCAGTACATATTTTTTTATGTGTCGTCAAATTACATAATTGGATTGGACATCAGGCATGGCATAAAACAAGTCTTCAAGTGGGTCAAGGTTAAATGTTAAGAATTTACAATGATAAAATAAATATTTCCAGATGTAATGCTGCAAGAATAAGGGGCCTTTTTGCTAAGAAGAGTTCTGGTACTCTGATTCATTTCCTCACTGTAGTTCCAATAAGTATGAATGACAGAATCAGGCAGTGTTTCTTAATTTCCAAATCAATGTTTTATTACTAAACAGCCAGTTCAAATTTAATCAAATAGAAGTAGGTAATTGCTTTAATATTTTCGTTCACTGATTCCATCTAGTCACAAAAAGAAGAAAAAGACTGGATAATTTAATGTATCAGGTAATATATTTATTAACAAATTCAAAAAAATGAATATTTAAACCAAGATCCTTGAAATTTTTACAAGAATCATTGAAAATATTGTCTAAATGCACATTTAATGTACAGTACTGTAAAATTTAAATAAATGATTGGTTAACTTCTCTCATGGATTGATAAAATGATTTCTTTAGATTCTGAATGTAGCAAATAGTTGAGTGCACAAAACAAAGGTTTCCAATAACTACAACTTCACATATATAATTAATCTTTTTTTAAAGTAACCTAGCTGAAACCTTGTGAAAAATTGATTTAAAGCACATTAGGTGTGATGTAACAATATGAAGGCAACAAAAACTCTGATTTATATGAAATCCATCAATACGTTTTGAAAAACCTTTTTCACTGTCAAGTGTTTAAAATTCAGCCAATGTTGATATTTATTTTTTCAATGTGAAGAGACTATTAGGTATAGTGTAAATAAACAGAATCGATCATCATACTCGGCTCTGATCCAAGGCAGTGTTGAGGGAGTGATTCTTGTACATTCCACATGTTCCTAGGTGCTGTAGGGAAAAAAAGGAGTAAAAATATTTAAAATAACGTTATAAAATGATATCATTTTAATAGGTTCAGACCTAAAACATTTTATTTCTTTTATTACAAAAAAGAGATTGTATACCTGAGATTAAATGTTCAATAATTGTACGTAATATAATTTTTTCCTAACATATTCTAATCACAATCTGTAGTATGACATTGTGTACATATAGGTCTTGCATGTAAAATTACCAGCAGCCCCAAGTGATGACACCTGTACATTCTATTTAAAAATATAGGAAATGATGTGTTGGGTTTCTTACCATTGAGAATTTTTGTGACCGGGCATGGAAAGTTGTGGGCATGGTGTGAACAGAGGGGGCCTTAGCTCCGTAATCTGAAGAACTGGTTCTGTACATAGGATGCTGGGGTTTACCTCCGTAGCCCTGAAACCACTCTGTCAAGGAAATGTAAATTGATTTGTTTCATATATGTGTATATCCCTATTTAGAATCTGAGGAATCTTAACATTCAAAATAATAATCTTTTTTGGTAAGATGTGCTGATGATCACAATTAATGTTGGTTTTATTGAATTTATCCATACCTGGGTTTTCAAATCTGTTTGGAATGTTGTCTGTTCTGTAAAATTCTGAGGTTTTTGAACCAGCTGGGACATTGCCAGGTGCAGCCTGCTGCTGAAATAAGTTTGATGCTTGATAATATATCTCTGTTAGACATGTTAAAAGTTTAGCTCACCATGCCTTTTAACCAAGTCATGTAGCTTATAATTCTTGTGCCGCAAGCCCACAATCTCCACATATCTGGGCCATGGGAATGGCTTTATACAAGTAATACATATATGACAAATGCGTATATAATTGCATATGGGGACTAGCTGCAGAACTGAAGCTCTCCGAAAAATATTTTGACAGACCGGAGAGCTACATTGCCACCCATTGAAAAAACTATATATTTATTGCGCAGTACTTTGCGCTTGGTTACCGATTAATTCTTCCAATTTTTACCTCAATTGTATAAAATTTAGATTTCAACAAATTCCGTACTCCTCTATCAAGTACTTGTGTAGTTGACATCTACACGAAGCGCATTAGGCCGATTATCTTGCAAACCAAAATGGCAGTATAAATAGACAAAATTTTCGATGATCTCGATTTCAGGGCCAGGAGGGCTATTAATAACAATTATATGGAATGTTTTATTGTGAAAAAATATATTAGGAACATACGGTTAGTAATATTTTGAGATGATAGTTTTTAAAACATCGAGAAACAAATCAATAAACAGCACACTTTTTTGTGCGCAATAAACATACAGTTTTTAATTCAATGGGTGGCACTAGTTCTCTGGTCTGTCAAAATATTTTTTCGGAGAGCTACAGTTCTGCAGCTGATATGGGACATGCATGTAAAAGTAAACTAATATTAACCTTGTCCGGGATTTAATAAGATTTCTTGACTTTAATTTGAGTAACAAGCTTAATTAAATCATGTAAATTGGAACTTGAAATTTCGAAAGTTGAAAGTTTGCTATATTATAGTTTTTCAAAGCTTTTAAAAATAGCCTCTTTAAGTATTCAAAAGTAGATTTTATTTAAAACGTACAGTATAAAACGCTGCTTTAGTTTTGAACAAGGAACTTTAGGAAGATCGATATCTATATTGTTTTCCATTTCTGTATAAAAATAAACGTAAAATATAACATGCCTACTGCGAATAAAATTCTTTGAACAACATTAAAAATTAAAAATTTCGCCAAGAACCTTACCTGATCTGCCATCTTATCTGTATGTCTAAATGTTGACTGCTGTATGTACAAAGCTGAGGTGTAATCGTCGTGGTTGCTAGGACGTTACGTCACTTCCAACAACACAAATAACGAATCGCGAGCCCGATGAAAATAAAACTTGAAAAAATTGTCCTTCACACCCGTTTTACAAAAGAGGAGAAAATTAAAAGACGTCCAAGATATTTAATTGTTTGTAAAATATTGCATACTTTTATTCTGATTAAAACTACTTTTGTAGACATGACTTACTTCATTCTTTTTTTTTATATAATAGATTAAACCTTTTGTCAATGTTTAATAAACATTAAAAAAATATATTGTAATGTTGAATGATTATAAAATAATGCAGAACAAAATGTTGGTCTTAGTCGTTAGTTCGTTTGTAAAACGGGTCCCTTGATTGGATAATAAAATAATAATAATGATATATACATTATATAATATTTAATACTTTCAGCATGCAGACCACAGTTTTATCAGGTAGCAACCCAACCTCTTTCCATATACATGTATTTTACCTTTTTTTGTTTTTTTTTTTCCCTATTGAAAGGCTTTTCCACCATCATTCATTTAACCAAACTTAATTATATAGGATCCTCTATCCGCATCATTTTTTATACATGTAGTATAATAGTAACGTATTTAAATAAAATTTTGGTAGTAAAAAAAGCAACTGAGTGATTTGAACAAAATCAGTAGTATTTTAGTAATTAAAAACTTGAAAATCCTATGTTGTGTTGCAATTGGTGATGGTGGTATATATACACACACCCGCCACGAAATAGGGTTTTCGATTTTGAAGATTTTGTTTTGCTAAAAAAAATACTTCCAATTTTTGAAAAATGACCTTGAACTCCCACCCGTCAGACATCTAGTATAACTTGTAACAGACAAGAAGACAGTCAGGTGTTTGTGTGCATGTGCTTTTAATTTTTATGCGCCCGAATCGATAGATCCGGGGCGTATATTGTTTTTGTCCTGTATGTCTGTCTGTTTGTCTGCAAACTTTAACCTTCGCCATAACTTTTGAATCATTAAAGATAGAGACTTCATATTTGGTATACATACTTCACTAATAAAGTTCTTTCAAATGACACCATGGTCAATGACCTTCTGACATTGACCAATATGCTAAAATAGCTTTTTTCTGCAAACTTTAACCTTTGCCATAACTTTTTGAACCATGAAAGATAGAGACTGCATATTTGGTATGCTAATTAAACTCTTTCCAATAATACCAAGGTCAATGACCTAGTGACCTTGACAGTGAAATGTATGCTAAAAATACATTTTTGTCTTCAAACTTTAACCTTCGCCATACCCTTTGAACTAAAAAAAGATAGAGACTTCATATTTGGTATGCATACTCCACACATGATGCCTTTTCAAATGACACCAAGGTCAATGACCTTGACTGTGACCTATATGCTATAAATAGCTTTTTTGTACCTAGCTTCATCATAACTTTTGAACCAGGAGAGATAGAGGCTTTATATTTGGTATGTGTGTCAATAACCTTGTGACCTCGATTGTGACCTATATGTTAAAAATAGCTTTTTTCCGAACTTCGTAGCAGCCGGGCGCATAGTGTTTCACAAGCACATCTTGTTTCTTTTAAATTATAATTTTTGCTTGTCCGTGAAAAAATTAGTCTAACATATCTGTTAGAATATATGTGGGACTCAGCCCACCACTATTATATTACCCGGTTAAATGGATGGAAATTCAGCTATTTACAATTTGTTTAACACATACATGGTGGGTCCGTGTAACACTTATCAATTCAAATTTCTAAAACGATTTCGAGTTTTAGAATGTTAATATATTATTTCAAATATCTAACTTTCAAAAACTTGATTTGATATTGAATTTTAATATTTTAGAAAAATCTAAAATTTCAATTTTCCAAACAGGTTTAACATTTTGAGTTTTAAGATTTTTATTAAATATTCAAAATTCAAATTTCCAAAAACAAATTTTGTATTTTAAACTTTAGAGTTTTTAATCTACCGTTTGTTCCAAAGTTTAAACATAAAATTCGATAACATTTTCGTCTTTTAATTATTTAAAATTTACCTCAAACTTCCAACTTTCAAACGCTTTAGATTTTTAGAAATTTAGAATTTTGATTTTAAATTTAAAATAACCAAAACACGTTTGTACTTTTGAAGTTTACAAATATCCAAAATATGAAATTCATGTGTAAATTTTGGATATTTGCAAAATTCTAAAGAACAGCGTTAATTATCAAAAATTTTCTAAAAATCTTAATATACAAAGTTGGATTTTAGAATTTGAAGCTAATTTCAAATAATCGAAAGAAAAAAATATTACCAAACTTTAGATTGTTAAGTGTAAACTTTCTGAACAAACGGAAGCACCATAATATTTGGTAATTTGAATTTTGAAAATTTAACAATAAAGTGAAAATTCTAAAACCTATTTGGAAATTTAGATTTTTGACGAAATATTAAATTTCATTATATCAAATCAGTTTGAGTTTTTGAAAGTTAGATATTTGAATTAATATATTAACATTCTGTGTGTGTGTGTGTGTGACACGGACCATGGTGATGTAATATAAATGTCAGTGCAAGTTTAAATTTTGGAAGTGACGTATACGTAATTTGCATATAAATCTTGTTGTATCCTTATGCTCTTTAAGCAAACACTGTGGAATATCATTCCAATAAACATACACAGCAAAGTTAAAATACAAAATTTGTTTATGATCAAAACGCTAGTTTTTATTTTTTTTTTTAACAAATGGGTAAACATAAATTATATGTTCAAATTATTCATATATACACACATATCAATCTTATAACAAATGTTATTACCAAAAAATATTGATTTATATCAAATATTGTGTATTTTTTACACATAAGTAAACATATAAAATCATATTTCCCGACAAAAAGTTCATCAAGTTGTAAGTTGGCAATAGGATCATTAAAGTCTAGGAATACTTGAGGACTTTAATTTTGGAGGTGTGGCATTCAGTTACCCACACTCGATTTTCACTGTCTACTGCAATGCCCGTGGTGCCTGTAACCCCGCATGCGTCATCAATGAATCCCAGTAACTGACCATATTGGTCCAGTACATGGATCAAATCGTTCCCTGTGTCCACAATGAAAATGTGATATAAAGAATCAGTCGCCAGACATCCTGGTTTAAATTCGGCTATCACGTGACTTCCCGAGTATTTGAATCGAACACTCCCCGATTCGTCGAATACTAACACACTTTTGGCTTGACAGTCGGTAACACAGATATCAGTGTTTTTATTTTCTTCTACGAAAATGGCCAGATCTCCAGGCTTGAAGAAGGGAATTCCGTTTTCGTCAAAATGAATTTCCTGAATACATTTCCTTCCGAAGTATCGCCTGATCAGTTTCTTTGAGTAGTTTTTATTTGACAAACCAATCAACAATTCGCCTTTCGATGTGTAACATATTCCCGAGGGTCTCCACTTCCTAAAACACATCACCTCCTTAACATGTCTGTTTTTCCTTTTAAAGATTTTTCTTTGATAATGATCTGAGTACATAAGTCTACCCTTAAAATCTACGGTAAGGTCGGTCGGACGACGTCCAGATCCGGTTTGAAATATATCTTTCACTGCAAATTCTTCCTCCATGTTCCAGCCTTCAATGACGTCATCTATGCCACTTATCCAGACCTCCGAGGAACCGAAACAAGCCAATCTTCTAGGAACGTCACTTCCGGTTTGTATAGAAGCAACAAGAACTGTTTGCAAGGAACTAGTAGATATTTCCATCGTTTCTTTTTCAATGCAGTTTACTTCCTTTGTTCATTTTAAAACAATTATATAAAGACATATCTACTGGAAAATAAATACCACACTAAAAACTCTTTTTATATTGTCAAGTTGAAGCTATTTAGCTACAGATCTCTACAAGTAACCTCTGGTTTCATCAATGATTGATACAGTGCATATTTTGGGTGTCATTTTGAACAATTAAATTACAACATATGATTGTCCTCACATCTTGTATTTGTTTTACCTACTCAGTTGGTACTTTGTTGGCCAAAAGCACTGTCACTGTGGTTGGATGATCTCTATATTTCTCTCCATTATAAATGGTCGACGAGGACCGCAAGACCAAAAATTTCAAGCAAATACCAATTTGATTTGAATTTCAGTCCACGTGTTAATTTTTGTAACTTTTTTGGGTTAAATGATATATACTTGTCTTCAATCTTCGTCCCCATGTACTGTGTATATACCCAGAGGGTATACTTCGAGATATATCCTTCATGCAAAGAAAAAATTGGATATGCCTGAACTTTCCGATCCCAATCACCTTTTTTTTTAAATTGAATGCGAAATTATACAGAATTTGAACTTGATAAAAAGACTCCGTTTGTAGATTTCAGAAAGCACAATTCAGCTCCATCTGCACACACTACTGGAAAATAATTACACTATACTTTTAATTACTTCTCGCTCAGGACTATCCAGTTTTGCTTCCACTAATCTATCTTTTTTAAATACCATGTTCCTGTATGAAACAATTTATACAAGAAGCGCCGTCAAATCAAAACAAATATGGATACACTATATATGCTCCAATTGAACAAGTACATGTAGCTCGTTCACAATATCTATACATAATGAAAGCACAGCGATATTTGAACGTTTTAAATTTTGTATTATAAAATTCCTTCGTTACTATAAATTAAACTCGAATGCTAAGAAACACATAATTGTTCTCTTCCGCAGATCAAGCAAACAGGAAGAAATAAGAAACGACAATACTCTATAATATATCAATCCTTAGTCATCCAATTGTTAGGCATTAAACAGTGACCATGAACCCATTATACTGGGTTAAAGAATATGTGAGACAGTGTGGGGGCAGTCTTAAAGTACTAGTAATAAATCTGAATTCAAAAATTTTCAAGTTCGCTTTAATTTCTTCCGAATGTCCATTTGCCAGCCAAGCATAGGCGACGAGCTAAAACATATATATATTTAAATAAAACATGCAATATAAATAAAGCAGTATTTCTGGGCGTCCTAAGTTGTATAAAATATCGGGTCTAAACAAAGGACAGACACACTTGATAGATCCTGTTCCAAATAAATGACCTTATATCAACTGATTAGATAAAAAATGTCAAAAACCACAAATATATTTTATGCTAACGCATAGCTAGTTATTAATTAGTAGGCACCACCATGTGCACTGTGCGGGTGTAACAACTTTTCTTTTTGCTGAATTCATCAGAAGAAACTAAGGTTTTTAAAAAGCATACAACTGGCATATTTTATTCAATTTTTCAACTTGAAATAATTGTCATGTAGGAAAATAAGTTTGTCTACATATCCTTTTGGTAGCAGCCTCCTTTGCGAGACGTATTTATGATGGCCGCGCTCATACATCCGGTCTGGCGGACTTGAGGTGGCTGGCACACAGAGGTACGATTTAGCCACACGTGACAAAGTGGTGAATATTAATTGTCGGTTGTTCCACCACAGAAATGGCGAAGTGGTCCTTTGTTCCATGGTGGAATACTGATCAATTTCTGCCATGACACTTTCTTCCTTCGTGACGTCATTGGTTGATGTCTTAGTGCCCACAACGTCTGCTAGCCAATCGTCTGACTTTGAAGGGGTGTTCGAGTCATTTTCTTCCTCACTTTTTAGTTTCTTTAGTTTAGGTTCGCTGTCTTTTGCGTTGTCGACAAGAATAACGGAGTACGAGGTCCCATCTTCTTCACTTCGGACGACAGTTTCTTCTTGGACAGGGGCATCCGTCCCCCGACGGTACAGCTCCGTCGCCACCACAGACAAAACGTCACGGGCAAGTGCCCGTTCTTCCGACTCCACGAAGAGGAGATCTTTGTATCTTGGATCCAGGAAACTTGCAACTAGAAGAAATTTTCTAACACTGGGGTCTGAATAACTTGAATAAAGAGTTTTCCAGATCGTTTCTTTTAAGTGCTTGACAGGCTTCGAATCGCTTTTTTCTGGAGAGAGTGACACCTGTAGTTTTTTGATAATTGGTAAAATCATAGAAGCCGTGATAGGTGTCTGGGAGCACATGAGGTCAACAGCCGACTTGAGAGGTCTTAGCACGGTGCACATGTCCTCAAGTTGTTTGCAGAGAGAAGCACAGTCAATATCGTCAACCTTATCCATCAATGTAATAAGCTCTTTCTGCTCCATCAATTTCGTCAGAATATCGAAGGTGAACAACCAGTTTTGACGATCTAAATTCTCGGTCTGTAATGAACTTGATGGATTGTGTTTGTCTTCACTGAAATTTTTCACCAACTCTTCTTGAGCACGACAGACGTTCTTTATAACGTCTTTGACATTCTTCAACTCCAATCCAGCTCGGGCCGCCTTGTTGATAGCCTCAGCCAAGCAATGAATTCTCTGGACCCCCGGACTACAAGACTGATCAAAGTCGCCAGAAGTAACTACGGTCAAAGGTTCTTGAATATCCCATTTGTTCTGCATTTTTTTCAAATCATTTTTAACGTTGACGCACTCGGGATTTGTAGCTAGATTATATGTTTCCAGATCCCAGGTGCCACCGACTATGTGTACGCTGTATGTGACGTAATATTCCCGCGAAGTCGACATCCATTTATCATACGAAATGGCAACAGCTTCACAGTTTTTCAAAACGTCAGATAAAGAGTGGTTTATAATTTCATAGTGCTGTGAGATAAAAGAATCGCAAAATCGATGGCAATTTTCGCGTTCAAATGTCGGATCGGCTACTGACATCATGTTTACAAATGTAGAATTTTCCACAGCGTCTGGTATCTCCATGCTCTCTATCAGGTACTCGGCAATCATCGTGTTCAAGGAAATCGAAGTCCGCTGGGTGTTTGCAAAAATGTCGGACATCATAGGCTGGAAAACATCCTTCTGTGCACTGGTAACGACATTCTCGCCCTCTGAAGGAATCGACAAAGATTTAGCCATCATATGCACTATCGGTGACGATGCAAGTCCCACTTCTGACAAAGGTCGAGGCTGTTTACTTCTGCCATGACCGTGACGGGCGAGATGAGTATGTAGATTTGTGGTATTTCCAGAATATCGCACGGCTGTCAGACAATGGCGGCAAACAGCATGCGATTTATCGAGATGGCCGTCATCTCCCATATAAAATCCGAAGTCCCTCCACACCGTGCTTTTAGTTTTACCAGGGAATCCATACAGAGTTGGTCGCTCAGATGGCGGGGGATTCTGTGGCAGATGTACAATTTCTTCCCTTTTGATTAAGCTTTCGTCTATCGTGTCTGCCATGGCCAACACACGCTTGTTTGTCTATTTTCCGCGCCTGCGCACATTTGACCTCCGATAAATCGCGATAACGAATAGCACACTGACACTCCTGGCGATCGATCAAACCTGAGAGATTACGGAAGCCACACTCGATAGAGCGCGCAATCGATTGACCTGGATTGCCGAAAGATAAATGTACACAGTCTATAAATAACACAAACTTTTTCAGTGACACGTTTCACTGATCTCTATAATCGTCAAGGTCGGCGATGGCAACAAACGATTGTGTATGCTAAAACTGTGTTTATTATCAACGGATTTTACATCTTGAACGACATCGAATTTTTTCCTGTTCAATATGTACCATCGGTGCAGATGAATCGATGCCATTTAAACAGTTAAAAGAGAAAAGAGTTGGCGGATCAGGAAATATTACACGGACTTTTCACACTGGCGCTCGCTATGAAAGTTTTACCTCCGAGTCTCTATATTATATACACTGCTATAATAAGATGGAAACTGACAATGGAAATACCCTCAATAAAATATAAAAAAAAAAAATGGCTGAAATAATTAAAGCCATATATGGCGTGTGTACAATGAAAATTATTGGACTAAAATTATAAGAACTTATTATTCGTATCATTACTTTATATAAAGATAGAACTTTTCCGTAAATTACAAAATCTAAATCAATTGCGTTATAAAGATATCACAATTTAATTTAGTTGCTTTTGCTTTTTCCTTTGTTCTTAATTTTCTTTTTTCTTTGTCTCGGAAGAAAATACAAAAGATATATATATATATATATATATATATAAGATATATATATATATATATATATATATATATATATATATATATTTCCGTGTTCAGAATTGTATGAAAAGTTTTAATTTAAATGTATCAACTATATTTCTTTACTTAATTTTGTATTTTTCAAAAATATATTTTTTGATCAGTTACGCCATATATGGCTTTAAGCGAATTTAATAAATATTATTTTACTGTATATAATATTACTGCCAGAGTTTAAAAAAGTGACTTCATGAATATACTAGTACCCAGGTATTTTTTTTTTAAAATACTGGTTTCAGTGATGTTTTTCTTTTTAAGAAAAAACACACAATTGAACGAAATGTATACCATCCGGAAACTAAACGCCTATGCTCTCTTCCCGCATAGTCCGAAATATCTGAATCAGACGTTTTCCAGGCTTTTTCTCGATTTCGATATTTTACGTTTCCCTGGCAAGTAAAATATCAAAATCGTTAAAAAGCCATATTAAATAGGAAAACATATTGGTCATAATATTTAATTTTACCATTGTGACCCTCTTTCAAAAAATTTAACCCCGGGGCCTGTTGGACAAATTCAGTATATTTATTACACTTACTTATCATAGGAAAACCCGTGAGAACCCGATTATTTGGGGTTTTAAGAATTTTTTTCCGATGAAAAACATGATAAATAATTTGTTAAAAAAAAAAAAAAAAAAAATGTAAGAAGCTCAAGTCAAGGTTAATTTATTAAGCTTTTTTGTTATTGTTGTTAATTATACAATTTCACTGGGAATGAAAAAAAAATCCTGTATCATACTTGTACGTATCAAATAAAATTAATATTTTTGTTTCTAAGGTATTAATTTAAAATAAGTAATCGTAGTTGAAGGAGAAAATTTTTTATTTCAAAGGGTTTTTCATGAGGATGAAACTCTCGCTTTCAGCTGCTGTGCCTATATATAATTAACGATTAGTTCAAAAAGAGTAAACTTTACTTTAAATTCAGATAGCTCATCTAACATGTCTAAAAACAGAATTACATTTATAACCACAAAAAAGACTAAAATTAACTCAGTAAAATACTGTAAAATTGCACTAGATCTAATGCGTTATTTACATCAATGGGTCTTTTTGACGTCATAAAAACACAAAATCAAGAACGATAAGCGGGTAGTAAATTTATCAAGTGGACAAGTTTAGGTCTTCTTCTTTCTGTTAAGCAAAGGCATTTTTTTTTTTTTTACCAAATGTAATTTGACATTCTTCCGTACCAGTCTTTACGTTTAATAAGTAAAATCGTGTTATGAACCGTTTCGTATAACCTTAAACAAACAATATGAAAATGGGCATGGGTATGAATTTTAAATTGGATCATCTAATAAAGATAAATTCTATGCCTCCACCACAATCAACTTGTAAGTGTACCACCTCCCAATAACAACAATGGAAACAAAGTTCCAACTTTTCACCAAAGAGATTTTTCTCCAACCTACAACAAATTTTGGAGCTCAAAAATCAATAAAATTTTCCATACTTTCATTTTCATTGCAAAATTTTTAAGTCATTATTATTGATTGATAACTGGTCTTGCAACTCTGTTATTTCTTGATGTATAAAAGTGTAGGCAAGGTCCAAAGTACAACCAACAAATGAAAATTAAAACATTTATTTGGTTAGGATTGTCATATTTCTAGTAAAATATCATAATTATGTATTTTCCAAAATATGAACAAATAGCATAAGGATCTTAGTAATACTGTATTTTCCAAATCATTACTGTCCAATATATATAATATCAACTATCAGTCAAATTTTGTCTTTTCTATCATACTGTTGTTCTAAATATATTCAGTAATATTTGTACTCTTAAAGCGCGTTGGATATAAGACAACCTTTATTCTGTCAAACTGTCAAAATACATGATAGTGAGCAAATGTCCAGAAAATTACATGACATTGAATTCAATTTGTGTCTAGATAATTAATGCAATTGCACAGATGTTTCACAAAACAAAAATGCTGCAATGTTTCGCAAAAAATGCAGAAATGTTTCTCAGAAAATGCAGAAATGGTTCACAAAAATAAATAACACTGTGATGTAATAGCAAACAACAGGAAGATACAAAAAAAAAAAGAAAAGCAAATATAATGTACATGTATTACAAGGAATATAATGTGTTTTCTCCTCTTTATAAATTAAGTGCTATTAAAGTTTTTCTTCTTTGTGTAGATATGAAAATTGAAATCTTCATGTAATTCATAACGCAGATCCAAATATTGCCCAAATGAATGTCTCTTTTGATAAAATCTGAGCAAAACCGATAATTGCCACTGCCGAAGATTTGATATTAACTAGAAACAACAATCAAAGGTAACACTGATCAAAGCGTCAACGAGAGTTACTTGTCCTTGGAATTCAAAATTCATACAAACATGATGAAAAAATCATAGTACTAAACATATTGAAAGTAAAACATCAAAGTCACTAACATATCCCTTCATAGGTGACTGAAGGGATTTAATGTCATCATCATCTGATGATGTTATTTCAAACCAAGATATCTGGAAAGGACTGACTCTAATACTATTGACTCAAATGACATTTCAAACTGAGATCTTTGTGAAGGACATCATATCACTGACTAATTATCTGACATTTAAAATGAGTATTTCATTATTTATTACCCTACTTTCAAATATTCAGACTGACTGACTTCAATTTAACAGTTTTTTTTTCAATCATTCTCTAAAATTATTTTTGTTTTTTTTTTTTATATTCCATTTTTTTTAACACTTCAGCAATCTGATTAAAATCTGCTTAGTAAGGGGTAGCATATCAGAACAGCTGATTTTAATCAGATTGACACTTCAGATGCATATTCTAACAGCTAGGTTGTTCAAATGTAAGAATACAAAAACATTACAGAGAGTGGAAGTTTTAAAAAGCTAGTTTGAGATTCAGAAATTTGTTTATCCAACATTTGATTTATAATTTACGCCCACAAAATTATGTTTCCTTTAAATTTGAACTATCATATTACACTTTCAATAAAAATATCAACAAATGAAACATCCAAGAATAAAGTAGAATAGAAGTTTTGAATAATAGATCATACAATTTTTTTTGACAGTACATGGACATGAATTTCCTCTGTGAATTTTAAAAATTAAGATATACTTTACAGAATGTTATTGCATACACAAATACTAGTAATTAACTCACTCAAAATGTTTTGAATAGTATGAAATTAAACTGCTTTTGCCCCAAAACATTTCTTATAAACAGAAAAAACTTTCAATTGAATACTATACATGTATATGCAGCATCCATAATAAAAAAAAATGACTAACTAAACTTTTGTAAGGATTTTAAAGCACCTTTAGTTTTAAATTCCATTCTAAGTACAGTCATTATCTGCAACTTTTTCCTGAAAAAAGTATTAGCCATAATTCACAGTTAACTGACTAGAGCCATCCTCCGAACTCCTATAAGACATCACAGTAGCAAGCAACCAAACACAACATAATAACGGGCCCTAAGCCGAGGCCTGATAATAATCATCTGCGTGCCCCATGTCCTGCTCCGAGACGTTAATAGAGCTGTGTTGATTCACTGACGGCCGAGTGTAGTACGACCCCGAGCGATGGTCGAAATGTGTACTGTCAAAGCTGGCACTGACGCTATCCATGTCCTCGGTCTTCTGAACATTTGTCTGGTAGGGCATGCTCACTGTGTCGTCCTCTGGGATTTCGTCGACTTGATTTTTATAGGAGAACAGAATGCGGGGCTGGGTGTGCCTGAAACAGGTAGAATGGACAGACTCGTATACAATTTACTTAATTTACACTGAATTCACTTTTTTAATGATTTGTAATTGATGTATATGTAGTACATCTAATAAGTGTATTTATATAAATTGACAGAATTTTTACAACAACACAAAATTGTTAAGAGGATGATAATAAAAAGAAAATTTTAAGCTTTCTTGAATAAATTTGATTTATTGTGTGAATACCAACACATGTGCCACTCTGACAGGTTTTTTTTTCAATTATAAAGAGATCAAATCAAAGTTTGATACTTACATAAAGAATTTTCTCAGAAACACTAGGTAAACAAGAGGCACAAAACAGGTGAAGTAGATATAGGATGTCAAGTCAACAACACTGGAACAAAATGATGACAAAAATCATACATTTTCTGATTTTAAACATTTAAATTTTGATACAACTATACGTAGACAATGATAAATCAAAGGCCTGAAGGGCCACAATGGCGCCGCGCTTTAGATATGGCAGTGATACCGTGAAATAATTATATAGCTTAGTTGTACATATTGCTTAGTTGTACATGTATATCTAGACAAAATACCCCGATTTCAGCATTTATGAAACAAGAGGCCCACGGGCCTTATAGGTCACCTGAGTATCATGTAACAACTTTCCAGCGATCGTATTTGGTTCGTGTTTTAATCCAAAAGCCATGAAATTCACAAATTTTGAAAGAGGCACCATTGCTTATCAAAGGGCAGATTTCAAAGCATTAATTTATTTTTAGTCAAAGTACCCCCATGGGACCCCTGACCCAAATGGCCCTGAATTTATCTATTTTGAAAGAGGCCCCTCTCTTCATTATAAGGCCAGCATTTTTTTTTATGTTTAGGTTTAGTTATGAACATGAGAATAAAAAAGTCTCGAAGGAAAAGGAAATAAAAAAAAAATTTTGGATAAATCAATTGTACATTCTTTTTTTATGCTATTCTAATAGGCTCCTTACCACTGGACACATAATGCTTACAAATAGGAAAGTAGAACATTTAATTGCTTATTTCATCATCTGCCAGTTTGGGCCAGTTATATAAATTTTGTGATGTTGGTCAAAATATATTTTAAAAAGTCAATTCTTTAAAAGTCTTTCAATATATCTTCATTTTTTTTAATATGTGTTAGGTGAATGTGTAGACATTGTTCTAAAATTTACTTGATGCCTAAAATTATAATTCCTATCATAAAACAGACAGGGAGTATTGGAGAGTACGGTGAACATTTTTTCAATTAAGTGTAAAATAATTTCTCTGGCTGATACAAATGATACTACATGCCTGTATATATTTGTATATTCTTGCCTTAATAGTTGAATTTTTTTTTATTTCTTCGGGTTATTGTTCATTTCTTCTGACCTCAAATGGACTTACTTCTCCCATAGTTTTATTCATTACATCTGATGCATAAGCAACCCTTATCTGAAGAATGATGCTTAGACTGTAAGCTATGACAGAGACCTAAACAATGTCGCTGGCAATATGCAATAGCTACCACGGGCAGTTTAAAACCTGGGGGAGGAAAATAATTTACAGACAGAAACTTGAAACGAATACATAATTATCTCACCAGCATGTCATTGTGCAACAAAGTCGTCAGCATTTTATTTGTCCTTTGAACGGGTGAAACGTTTTGAATGGCACTCGTATCGATGAATTTTACACTATGTAGATTTATTTACCCGCCGTTTAAAACCGGAAGTGCGAGTTCATAAATTTGAAATCTCGATCCCGACTCATATTTGACATCGGAAAGAAAATTTTTTTTATTTTTTTATGAAAATTCAAAACCTTGAGCGGAGGCTTTGTACAACTGAAAATAAAATAAATCCTGGCCTTAAATATGTATTTAGATCATTAGCATATTAACCAGGAGCAAAGGATAATATGTTCAAAGAATTCATGCAATTCACTATATAATCATTAGAGCCCCACCCTAAAACAAGAACCCCTGATCCTGGGGCCATAAAATTCACAATTTTGGTAGAGGCACTCTTGCTCATCATAACTATGTACTTAGTTAGTTTATTTAATACCCAGGAGCAGAGAAGAAGATTTTCAAAGAAATAATGTATTTTCACTATATAATCAATAGAGCCCCGCCCTAACACCAGAACCCCTGACCCTGGGGCCATAAAATTCACAATTTTGATAGAGGCACTCTTGCTCATCATAACTATGTACTTAGTTGGTTTATTTAATACCCAAGAGCAGAGAAGAAGATTTTCAAAGAAATAATGCATTTTCACTACCTACTTATTTAGCCCCGCCCTAGCACTAGAACCCCTGACCCCAGGGCTATGAATTTCACAATTTTGGTAGAGGACTCAATGCTGATTACAATCATGTAAACAGTTCGATTGCTTGATGTCCAGGAGTAAAGAAGAAGATTTTTAAAGATTGCATTAATTTTAGTGGTTTTGGCCCCACCCCTCAGGCCCCAGGGGGGCAGGGATCATGAAATTTACAATTTTTGTTCCCCTTCACCCATAGATGCTTTGTGCCAAATTTGGTTGAAATTGGTTCAGTGGTTGCAGAGAAGAAGCTGAAAATGTTCAAATGTTAACGCACGACGCACGACGACAGACGAAAACGGATAGCAATAGGTCACCTGAGTTTACTCAGGTGACCTAATAAAAGCATTCAAATCATTTGGTCCAACTGAACGGCTTGAGAACTGGTTTAAATGTGTAGTCACTAGTCAGTACCACGGTAAAATAGTATCAGGACCATACTTGCCAACACCCAAGATGTAAAAATCTGGTCATTTGTGTACATGTATTGATAATTATTCTATTTAAAAAAAGGCTTTACAGAATTATTTACGTACAATGATGAAAAATTATTGATTAAATTGAAAGGTTAAATAAGAACAGTGGTTTTATTTCCAGCATTGACCTGAATTATGGTAAGTCTGCATTAAAAAAAAAGCCTTTTCGGTATGTGCTAACAGGGACCTACATCATGTATATAATAATATATTTGTTTATATATAGGTCCCTGGTGCAATTTTAGAGGATTTGAAATTAACTTTCCTCTCTCATAATTAGGCCTAATTAATTTAATTAACCAGTGTAATGAGTGCTAAATGTACAGTAAGACCTACACTGTTTTCGATCACTTTACTTTATGTAATCAGGTAATGAAAGTTGTTTTCCAAGATTCCTTGACATGTACATAAATATTCTATTGTTTCTCTTTCTCTTAGTTCAATTTGTTCCTTCTGGTCTTGATAACAATCTTGTTCTATCGGAAGCCATTTTAAATTTTGATTTGTCAAAACAATTCCAATTAATTGTTTACACCTCCACCGATAATTTACTGGCCTACTGAACCACATAGCCATCGGCATTCTAGTTTACGTAGATCAAGCTTGGGTTGTAACTGGAAGTTAAAAATACAACCTAATTTACGAACCAAATCTGGAAATCGGGGATTCGGGCGATAAACATGACTCGCCGTGTCATAAAAAATAATCAGGTTAAGGGTCGAAAAGTAACCCGACGAAAGTGGGTGAGTTGTCAACTATGTATAGGACTGTTAAAATTGTATGATTTTTAAGCAATTTATGGAATAAACGCAAAAGTGGCATGTATATTCCTACGCCAGATACATGAAGGTCTTGGTTTGAGTACTATATTATTTGGCGCATGAAGAAGACGGTGAACAGTCAGAGATTTCATCATTGCTATATGTGCGCCGAGCTAAAGCTCGACGCCATAAAAATTGTTATTGATAAAAGTTAGTGTGAACCGATTTATTGATTATAGATACATATATACATATCATATAAACATTAAATGACTTTTACTTTAAAACCCATGTAGATTGAATAGAAAGTGATTTAACATTTAAGGCAAATTCTTTAGGTGTCCCTAACAAATTCTTTTAAATGCAATATTTTAAAAAATAATGGTTATGACAAGTTGTGATAAAAAAAAATTAACTGTTGTAGTGAATTTTTATCACAAAGAGATAAAATACAATGGAATTAACATCTTTTAAACGTAAACCTGACAGACATTCCTTAACCTACCACATTCCTTCCTGGATTTCCCCGTATAACAGTCCACTACCCACTGCCTGACTCAGATTTAGGACGGCAAGAAACGCAGCATAGCGGTAAAATGATTTCTTGGCTGCAAAAATCAAACAGGAACAGTTATATTATACAAACATTACTTGTATCATCATTTCCTTTAAATTTCGTAAATGTCCCAGATATAACACGGATGACCAGTATCAATGTTTACATAAGTTCCATGTACATCGTAAACAGTGTGCAGTTTGAAGTAATTTAAGTTTTTTTTTTGCTGTAGCAATAATTTTTCAAATACTGTAGATCACTTAATTTTCGCGACATCTTATTTTCGCGAGATAGTCATTGACTCTTTATTAGCGAGACAAAATTTTTGCGAATTGTAATCATTGCTTTATACATGTACATGTATAATCTTAAGGAAATATATTATACGTGAGAATTAAATTTTCCCGCGTATGCCGTCTTGTGTAATTATGCAAAAATAAAGTTCTCGCGAATAAAAAGTGATTTACAGTACTTTAAAGTTGTTACAGAGGAGCCTCATTTATCCGGATGCTTTGGTTCCCAGTCAATTTGTCCAGATATGTGAAGTGTCCGGATATCTGAATTACCAGTTAAACAAGACAAATAAAAGTTCAAAAATTCCGTTCCGATGAAAAGTCGTCCGGATACTGAAGCATCCAGATATCTGAAGGTCCACTGTATATGACTTTTATTGAAGGTAAAAATTTGTAGCATTGCATGTTCATCATCAGAAATACTTACGTGGTAGAGACCATCTTTCCTTAAGACTAGTCCAAGGTAAAATAAATATAACAGTGTATACCTACAAAATAAAACAAAGATAATGAATCACTAGTTCACAACGTAATGCAAAAATTCTACAAAACTCCACTTAATTGAAATGGTATTCCTCCTACACCCCTAAAAGTAATAATATACTTCATGTAAATAAAATGATTTTAAAAGCATAGTCAACAGGTTTAATTATCTCTTCTAATATCTTGAACAGATTCATTTGAATAATATCCATCATCTTTGACAAACATGACTACTCACAACAAAGAAAACAAGAGAACTGGTGATCCAGAATATCATTCCTCCATGGGCAAAGATGTCAAAGTTCTGATACGTCTCGTTAGAGCCCTTCTCCACGTGGAACTGGGGGTCTGGATACTCAAACTCTAAAGTCCCCTACAAATGAAAAAAGTTAATTAAACATTTATTAAGCAGATAAGTTCTTTTTTAATTAATTCTAAGGAAGAAAATGTCAGCAACAACTATATGCACAATTTCATCAATGGAGAAATAAATACAATCAGTGAATTTCAAAACTTTCGCAACTCCCAAAATTAAAATTTTTTACAGCCTTTTCCATGATTAATATTTCCTCTCTGATTGAATGAAATTTTGATTTGTGTCATTGCTATGGTTACCTGTGTGCAGGAGTATATAAGGGCTACACATGAAGTCACTAGTAATACTCGCTGTATGGATTTACCACTGTCTAAATGACCTGAAATATATAGCAAAATCATTCATCTCCACGTACACAAATCTGATCTCATATTCTTATGCCTTTTTAAACATAATTGTGTCTTATCATCAGTTAAAATATTACTGTCTTAATATGTAAATATAAAATATGACCTGAACTCTGACTTTTAAGGATTGAATTTCTAGATTTTATTTTTGAAGAACATGAGCAAAACGCTGCAATGTCTTTCACAGGCATACACCCAAGTTAGAAATAACATATACATGTACATGAATCAACAAAAACAACAGAAGAGAACAATGTAAAGATTTTTTTATAATACCAAATGCCAGTCCAAAGACAATGATAGACATCTCTGTGGCAAGAAGGAAGAACCTGAGGACAAGCCATAGGACCTAAAATTTACAACAGCAAAAAAAAAATCATTATGATTGTAATTATCATAAATACACAGAGAGCCTCATTGTCTACATAAAGATTATTCCTCTCTTGAGCATTTCTTACTCATGAACATATATAAGCCTAAGGGATCCCCCCCCCCAAAAAAATTTTTTATTTAACTCCTGTAAACTTGCATTTGAATTCATGAAAATTTTACTCTATTCATTAAAGAAATAACTTGTAGGAAAAATCTTAATTTTATTGTTTTTTCTCCACAAATGAAAAAAAAAATAAGACTGCAACTAAAATATCAAAGTGTACGTTGACCTTAAGTTTAAATAAAAATATTGCTTTAATTTTTTTACCATGAAAACCTCAGTGTGAAATTTCAATGTGATTGAATAATAACTCTCCTATTTTTAGCTGACCTTGTCTGTTATATCTCCAGCCAGAACGGAGGCATTGACCGTCATAGAAACAATACATCTCAGGACACTGATGACCGCCACCAAACACACCTGTCAATCAAAAGATCAGAAAATAAGTAACGATAAAATAAAATTAAAAAAAAAAAAACAAACCAAGAAACACAACTCCTGAAATAAAATTACTTGCTTTTATTATTAAATCAATGTAAAATCTCTTCATCCACTCGTGAATTATTGTTCTTGCAATTAGAAGTTAAAGAGCCATTTCACAATACATGTAATAAGTAATTTCGAAAAACAAGGATTTCAAAATATACACATGTACAGTACTGTTGTATCCATTTGAACAAGGACAGCTGTAAAGTTACTCACCAGAACATAGAAAGCAGTAAATATGGGACTGCTGGTGCTCCGTAGTTTGATTAAAGCTACTCACCAATACATAGAAAGCTGTAAATATGGGACTGCTGGTGCTCCGTAGTTTGATTAAAGGTACTCACCAGTACATAGAAAGCTGTAAATATGGGACTGCTGGTGCTCCGTAGTTTGATTAAAGGTACTCACCAGTACATAGAAAGCTGTAAATATGGGACTGCTGGTGCTCCGTAGTTTGATTAAAGCTACTCACCAGTACATAGAAAGCTGTAAATATGGGACTGCTGGTGCTCCGTAGTTTGATTATGGCAGATTTGGATTTGTAGATCAGAAAAGCCAGAAAGAAAATGTTAGGAATCAAAATAATCAGGTCCCATACTCTCACTCTGTCAAAATATAATATATTAAATGTATGAAATGTTTCGTGAACATTTTTGAATCAATAATTTTATCATGTGTAACTAATGTTTCATTATCATATTAACTTGTACAATTCAATATTTACTGCAGAAATGCACCACTCCCCTACTTTTCCGACAGTAAAGAGAATAAAACTGAGAATTATTTTTTGTCACATTGTGTCATTTACTTCACTAAGGCATTTGCTGGGTCCATGAAATATTAAAAAAAAAAAATAATAATGAGAAACTAATACTAAAAAAAATAGCCAAATCATTTTCTATAGAAAAGTTTGATTTTTTGACAATTAAATTATAATCAGTACAATCTCTGTATATATATATTAATTTTTTTTACGATTAAATCAGTACAAAGACTGAGTACCTTGATTCTCCAATATCATCGTACAGGATGGCCTGACAGACAGGCTCTGACAGGGTGAAGGAGGGGATGGGGGTGTCATTTCCGGAAAACGGAATAACCCCCGGTGTGGTCGTCAGATTGTTCTTTATGGGTAAGTTCCCAGATCCCTGTCCAATATCTGCCGCATTGCTTCCCAGTGACAACTTCAGATGATCAGACATGGATACTGTTGGCTACTTTAACCTACAATTTGTCAAATGGTGATTTTTTGTTCCTAAATTAACTCCTAGCTTCGTAGGAAAATTTATTTCTTTTAAATAAATAATGATTATCAAATATATTGTCAATGTGAAATTACAGAACTTTGACCCGCAACAGCAGTTTACCATCTTCAAAGTTTAATACAGTAAACATGGTAAACTATACACACATGCAGAAAAATTTTTAATGCATGTGTAGCGGACAGTATATAGGGAACTTATACTGCCTCGCCAGTGAGCTAGCTTTTCTGGTGATGCGGTAGAGTCTCCCTCTATTTCAGGCAAGTTAAGCAACGACGAGCCTGTTTAATCCTTGGATGGGTGACTGCTTCACGTTACAAAATTGGTGGCAGCGTAGTGACTCTGGGTGTCTGGTGTCCTGCTTCAGGAAGTCTAAGAGCTAGGACTTAGTGTCCATAAACAGACTTCGTGTTTGTGGACGGCAGTGGTTGCCGTATCTGATGTCAGGTTCCGACCTACTTCAGGAAGCTCTAAGACTAGGAATTTGTGTCCAGGTACGGACTTCGTGTCCGGGAACGGCATTGGTTGCCGTAGCTGAAGGGGCCCAGGTACTCAGAGAGAACTCATGCTAAGCTTCGGGTCGAAGCTTACCTGAGCGGGGGGAAGTGTAGCGGACAGTATATAGGGAACTTATACTGCCTCGCCAGTGAGCTAGCTTTTCTGGTGATGCGGTAGAGTCTCCCTCTATTTCAGGCAAGTTAAGCAACGGCGAGCCTGTTTAATCCTTGGATGGGTGACCGCTTCACGTTACACATGGTTTGGGGGGGGGGGGGGGGGCTTGCTGAATTGATAGCACGTGACATGTCAAGCCAAGGTTACTTAAATTTTCTTTTCCATGCTGTATCTGAATTTATATTTAAATAATATTTACAAATGGATTCTTATATATTTTAAAAAATAAATTTATAAATATTAATTTTTTTTAAAATAAATTAATACAATTTTAGAATTCTAGTTAAATATTTCCAAATCTTTAATCTCTAAAGTTAATTTTTTTATGTTATATAAATTCAGATGAACTTTGAAGTCTATTTGGAAAAGGGAGAGAGTAGATATTCCCCCCAAATTTATCAAACTGAATATGGGAGGAGGGTCAACGTAAAGAGGGGGTCATATATTTCATATTTCAGTTAGTAACCTTCCTTATTCGTCAGAATTTGAATTGAAAAGCATATATTCTAAAATAATACTACACTGAATGTTTTACCTACGGTAAAAATGTTTCTAATTAGTCATTTTTCCTGAATTACGTCAAATTTTGTTTGGCAAACACCACCACTGCTTCCTGACTATGGAAAGTATTTGTACCATCCCGAGCTCGATCCTATTGACAACGTATCTTTTAAAATTCAACTAATTCAAGAGGTTGATAAGAATATTTTGACATATTTACTCACTCTTTAACTGTTTTTATTAAAATATTCATTTCGATATATTATAATATATTATTCGGTACACCAAACTAACAAAATTGATTTAATGCATCGGGTGTGAAATACTTTTGATTTCAAAGCTACTTTCACTTTAAACAAATTGTTTAGTGTCGTTCAACCAAACTAAAAATTGTTTAAAAACAAACACTTTGTCCCAAAATTGCATAGTACTGCAAGATTAGAATTGCGAAGGAGTGATGGAATCACCAGAGCTTAGCTGATATTTACAACATTTTATTCTAAAAAGTATCATGAGCTGCTTCAGTGGCAAAATGCGGGAGTACAGAAATATCTCTTTAGACAGATTTGATGGCTTAAACCTGAGATCAACAGCATACTTTCTGTCTCACTGTCATTGTGGTGAGTACTTAAACAATAAAATGCTTTCTTTGTTATTACTGGAATGAATGGAAGCAGCTGTTGCAGAAAAAATGGAACACTTCTAGTATACCGGTCCCCATAAATATGGCGCTAAAATAGGTGCCGCCGAAGGCGGTGTAATTATATAGGATCGACAAAATCGAAAAAGAAGCCACAAATTGCATCAAAAATCTTTTTTAAACACAGTTTTTTAAATGAGAATGGTACTTGTTTAGGAAATAAATCTCCATCTTGCGTTGTTTAGGAATGTAGTCACATGATCAATTTTTGACGTAATCTCATAAATATTCATGAGATGCGTCACTTGTGTTTTGAGTAATAAGAAATGCCTGATAGAACAATATTAAAATTGCTGATTTTTGTGAAATTTTTAGCTTTACTAGTCATCGATGGATTGAATTGTGCATCATTATCGATTTGGAAGAAAAAATATTCTGAATATTTGAACATGATTAGGAGGTCAGGATATCGAGCTGCAGTTAACGGTAAGTTGCTTTTGGAATAACTTGCCTAAACTAAGCGCTGAAAATCGTCATGTTTCGACAATAGAGTTGATTTACCCTAACTTTTATTTCTTAAACTTTCCTTTGTAAAGCAAAAATTTCATGAACTAAACCAAAGTGTAAGAATGACGATTTTATTGCTTTCATGCAAGTTTTTGGTCACAAAAGGCACTCATAGTGCCTTTTGTAAGCAAAAATTACATAAATTAGCCCAAAGTCTGTTTTTATAAAACAACCCCAATTTTAAAAACTATATAACCTATAATCACTCGATTAAGCGAGTGGGAAATAATTTTTAACTGCTCATGCGCAATCGCGTGATTCTGGTGACCGGCATACTAGAAACTTCCCGAAAAAATACATAACCCGCGTAAGCGGGTTATGTAATTTTTTTCACCGTTCATTCCAGTAATAACAAACAAAGAAAGACATTTTATTGTTTATATTTATATCTGTTTAAATAATCAATTAAAGTAGGATTAAAAAGATTAATTAATATTGTATTAATGATGCGAACGTCTTTATACGTTTCATTGATGGAACAGCCACTGATTAAGAAATCTGTACAGGTGACATGCCAACTGTAGTTTATGCAGTGATGAACGCAATGGGGTTTCTTAAGAAATAAAGGAGAAAATATTCAGTGGATGTAAATATAACAAAATAATCAATATACTACACTGTATTTATTCGAAGAACTGCTTCGGTTTTACTTTATCCTTCCCCCTCCTTCATTCCTCTTTTCAACATTGGAAATAAAACGTAGAACAAATATATACCTAAGCCAACTTTGATTCATACATTTAAAGAGAATTAAAAAAAACTTTACACAAAGGTTTACCAGAATAAAAAGCTTCAATTTGGAGACAAAACAAATACCCCTGATTACCTGGTAGTATACAAATTATCAGCTGTCATATTATTGTGTTTGTATGTATCAATCTTGCTTGTTTTTTGCAATTGACTGTGATGCCTGCTAAAAAGGACCCAGATTTGGGAATAAAGAATCTTATAGTGAAAACCATTTAAGTGTTTGAAGACCTTCAAGATTCAAGATACTTTATTTACCAATCAGGGGCCATGAAAGACATTCCAACATTTGTTGATCATACAAAATAAAATTTCAGATCACATGCAAGGACTTGCTTATCCAGAATTTACTGAAAGGTTGTCCTCAAGGTAGGAGATAATATTATATATTTTATATTATAACATCGATTCAATAAAGTATGGAGTAATATCATGAATTTAATGCATGTAGCTTTATGTATATTTATAGAGTGAAGATTGCTAACTACACTTTTTTGCTCTGAAATAATTTAAGCTTCACAGGTTCAAATTAATGATTATGCTTCAAAACTTTTGAATCTTGTTATTCTAATTTTATTTATTGTAAAGGAGACATAATCAAAAGTAGTGGACTTAAGCTTTTGCTGAAGTAAAAATTCAAAATGCAAATCAATTTTGCATCTTTTTCCTTTTCAGAAATGACATTTTTCTCTACTGCTCAGAGGTCACCAAAATTCTACTCATGGAGAAGCATCCTAAATTAGAGAAGTTTGTTGTAAGAATTCAGAAAATTATTATACAGTGTTTTCCTGCACCAGGAATCTTTGACTTAATTCAATTATCATCTCTAGTAATTTTTATAAAATTCATCTGTAACACTTTATATACCAAAGATGGTAATCTTTCATATTTAAGCAGACTTAACTTTATTATAAATTCTTTCCAAATCTTGTATAGAGAACTCTACCCGTGGCTGAACCCACCGTCATCCCAATTCCAGAACCTGACAAAGCTAAAGTAAGGCTTTGTAATTTATATGTAGATGAAGTAAGATGAAGTAAATGATTTGCAAAAATGTAACTGAAGATGGTGAAAATCAAATTCTTCTGATTTAAAATATTGTATACATGTACAGAATTTATATTAATTGAATAATAGATGACTTAACACACTTAATGTTTGATCCACAGAAAGACAAGGTGACAGTGACTCTGATACATGCCAGTCATTGCCCGGGGTCTGTCATGTAAGTAATTCAGTTTACTTTACTTTACTTGCTTTTGTCCTCAAACACTAGTCGAAGATTTAACAATTTTTTTTAAATGTTAGATTCATGGAAATTCATGACATTTCCATTGTTGTGCATGTGACTGTATGTTTCTTGGATAGTGTATTGTTTATGATTGTTTGTAATGGCAGGTTTCTGTTTGAGGGATTTGATGGGACTGTACTGTATACAGGGGATTTCCGATGGGAATCTGACCAAGTCATGAAAATACAGGCACTCCATGTTGACCAGAGGTAGAAATGTCGTATAACATATAACTCATCTGTTCCAAAGGAAAAGTAGCATACATTATAAATAAGATACCACTACTTGGAAATTAACTTTCTTTCAAATGATTTATTTTACTACAAGTTTATTACATGTAAAAGAGTATATCTATTTGAATTTTATGTTTTTATCACATACCGTATAATGGGTATTTTCTGCGGTTGTCCAGTTTTTGCGGATAGGACAAATCCGCAAAAATTACAATCGCAAAATATTTTACTATGCCTTCAGGTATTTCAAACATGCAAGTATGTGTCTGCAGACTCATGCGTGGACATGTCTTCGTTCGCGAGAAAATTATGAGATCTTTAAAAATCTTCTTCTCAAGAAACTGGGCACTCTGAAACTTTTGTGGATAGATGCAAACAAAATATGACAGTTTTTCTTTCTTTCTTATTTTCCACTTTTCAATTTTGTGCTTTGTCTTGAGATCGTGATTAATATTACCGCTTGTGTATACAACGTGGTTTGATTGTCTCGTGAATTTCATTCCAATTAGACCACTGACAGTATTTTACACCTCAATGCATGACACGTGCGATCTATGGGGTGGTTGATTATGCAACTGTTTGTTTTAGCTTAAAATGAAACTCCCGAATGAATTTTGATGGCAATTAATTATAAGTATATTTTAGATTATGGCTTGGAGGTATCAATTATCATTATCTATATACTTTTTAAAATTATTTTGATAGATCATATTAATGAACGTCTGCGGTGTTAGATTAAAGATTTTAATTATTGTTTGACTGGACAAGTTCCGTTGCTACAATAAATAATTTCAGGACTAGGCATAATTTTACAAGAGTGACTAAAAGCTAGTAGTTTAATAGCGCAATACCTGTTCTCATGCACGTTTCATTCATGTGCCTGAATGAATTTACAAAACGTAATCATGGCAGTGTTCTAATAAATCTTAGAGTTTGGTGATCCTATACACCCCGTGTATAATTTTTTGCGGTAAAGTGCAACCGCAAAAAATGAAAATGCACAAATTAATTTGCTACCTTTTAGGGGTTAAATCGCAAAAATTTCCAACAGCAGAAAATACCCGTTATACGGTATTAAAGTCATTATTATAATAGTTTGAAATTATGTATACATGTAGTTTATGAAGGGAACTTATTTCAAGAGACAGTTGTTGTCTCATGAACACATATTTGTTGATTTCAATAAAATTATCCACAAAGTATCCTGGATTATTAACTAAAGGTAAAGGATTTTTTTTAATAAAAAGGAAGATCCAAGCCACAGACAGATCGATGCATGTAAATTAAACTCTGGATGAGTTTTTTTAAAAACTCTGCAAAACAATAAGGATTATACAAATAGTAAAACTTATATAAAACATACTTGTATGTATATGTAACAAGTAATTTATAAAGTCAAGTTCTTTTTTACAGTTCTTTTATTTTAATTAAATTATCATATTGGCAATGAGCTACAAACAAACAAAAATATATACACACATTACCAAAAGAACAAACAAACAAAAATAAAAGAATTAATCAGTATATGAATTTATATTCAACTGAACACATACCACCAAAATATGGTGATGCCATCAAACTCCAACTCACCCACAAACTCGAACACCTTACCATGTTACATTCAACACAGGGGCATCAGCTTAGTGAGTATAAATAAATTACTTGATGAACCAGTTTAAATCTTAGAGATTTACTCAACAAAATAATTATTTTATAAATTCAAATCACTGCACTGAAAATTAACAAAAAATAGAAAACAACGAAGTAAGATTAATATTCAAATATAATTTTTATAAAGTTTTTAATAATATAATCTCTAAATAAAATTAAATACCTGGCACAAGGACAGAAACTCTATAAATAGACTCGGTTTAAAAAGTATGGTGCATGTTTCATGTTCTTTTAATATGCACAAAATCAACCGTTACATATATATGTATTAGCATTCCTATGTTGCATTAAGTTAGTAAAATGATAGTTCGCAATCTACGTAAAAGTTGAATGTTTAAAAAAATTTGCCTTGGAGGTTTTATGGCCTATATAAGCCTTCTTTTGGATATTTACTTTGAAATTTGTAATTATAATGCTGACACACTTTTCTCAGGGTGAAGCCTTTGGTCAGTCTCTATGTGGACACCACATTTTGCCACCCCAACAGTTTCTCCATCCCCTCCCGCCAGACCATTATCAGCGCCGCCTGTGACCTAGTTAAGGAGTGGACTGCCAAGGGGAATAACTACGTTGTCCATTTCACCCCCAGAGCTAACTACGGACATGAGCCACTGCTTAAAGAGGTTGCTCAGGCCCTGGGCTGTAAGGTTAAGATCACTTTAAAAAAAAAAAAAGAAGGGAATATTTTATTATTAATTATAAAGTGTCAATTTTTTTTTTAATTTGACATTCATAGTTTATGGGGATTAAGTTAAAGATTTGTCAGTAACATGCTTAACATAGTAGCATTAATCTCGCAATAGTGATAAGTTAAGAGAAAAATTAAAGTTAAAAAAAAAAACAATAAGGAAAAAAAAACTTTTATGTATGGTACAGGATACAACTGTTTCTGTTGAAAGTTACATAAGTAATGGTTTAGTTTTACACACATGTATGCATTGTTTACATTTGCAAATAAATGTATTCGTACATGTTGTCTATTTCGTACATTTCTTTGTAGGTTCATGTCAGAAAGGATAAAGAGGATGTATACAATCAGATGTCAGAGCTACGAGGAATATTTACTTCTGATTCCGCAGCCACATGTATCCATGCTTGTGGAGGAAGGGTAATGAATTCTTATCTTATTTCCACTTTAACAGGGCATAGTAATCCGAGCAAAGGCATAGATTAGTTTTATTAGTTGGTCAGCGAAGGGTGAGGCCCTGATATAAATGTAATGTGAAGTCTTTTTTTTAGCTCTACTGGTCAGAGACCAGAAGAGCTTATGTGATAGTAATGTGTCCGGCGTCCGTCCGTCTGTCTAGCTGTCTGTCCATCTGTCTGTAAACAATTTTTCAAAATGCTACTCCTCCTACAATTTTTGTCTGATTTCAATATTACTTTGAACACAAGTAGAATGCACTAAGATACATAGAATAGTGCATCGGTTTTTGATTTCGACGTACGGTGTTGCCATGGTTACTAAAAATAGAAATTTCTGTGAAATTCCTTTAAAATGCTACTCCTTCTACAGTTTTTGTCTGATTTCAATATAACTTGGCACACAAGTAGACTACACTAAGATACATAGAATAGTGCATCAGTTTTTGATTTCGATGAACGGTGCTACCATGGTTACTAAAACTAGAATTTTCTGTGAAATTCCTTTAAAACGCTACTCCTTCTACAGTTTTAGTTTGATTTCAGTTTAACTTGGCACACAAGTAGACTACACTAAGATACATAGAATAGTGCATCGGTTTTTGATTTCGATGAACAGTGTTGCCATGGTTACTAAAAATAGAATTTTCTGTGAAATTCCTTTAAAACGCTACTCCTTCAACAGTTTTGGTCTGATTTCAATATAACTTGGCACACAAGTAGACTACACTAAGATACATAGAATAGTGCATCGGTTTTTGATTTCGATGAACGGTGCTACCATGGTTACTAAAAATAGAATTTTCTGTGAAATTCCTTTAAAAACGCTACTCCTTCTACAGTTTTAGTTTGATTTCAAAATAAGTTGGCACACAAGTAGACTACACAAAAATACATAAAATAGTGCAAAGTTTTTGATAAGTACAAACCAGTAGAGCTACAGTCTCAACAGAGACTTCTGGTTTTATAAAGTTTCAGCTTTTGAATTGTTTAAGTTATTTAGATGACCTATGCACTCTATCTATAAGATAAAGCATTCTCATGTATCTTTTCTAGTACTAGTCTATCTTGCATCATTTGTAAAACTTGCAACACGTACTTTACCAAAACAAGTCTTTGACCTAACTTCTCCATTTAACCACAGGTGCTTGAGGACATGTACTGAAGAAAATTCTGTTTTAGGTTTATGGGGAAGTCCCTTGTCTTCCATGTGACAAGAAAAATAAAAACCTGAAGGTCATGGTCATCCTTCCGTCCACCATGTTTTTCACCCAGTCTTTCCGCCTGAGTGAAGATGAGATCGTTCTCCGTGACAAGGGAAAATATCGCATCTGTTACTCCTTCCATTCGTCAATGCTGGAGGTGCGTGACCTAGTGACCTACTTACAACCAAGACGTGTGTTTCCTAATGTCAAACCCGCAGAAGATGCCAGTTTAGCAGAGGTAGATTCTATTGAATTATGAATAAGAAAAACAACTCTGAAATTTGTTAGAGAAGTTCTTAAAATTTGTAAAATTATGAAGTACATCAAATTTGAAAAGAAAAGAGAATTTTAAACAGGACAACAAGAGATCAATTTAGGAAATAATAAATTGGTCATGTGGGACAATGTTCATGAATTTAGTTGGTCAATTTTAGCAACAAGTTAATATCTACATGATCCTTTATTTCAGAAATCAAATGTGTAGATTAATATACCTGTATCTACTAATAATTCAGTTACACACAAAAAACCTCTCAACAAACAAATTTACAAGTAAAAATTTGCTTGACTACAGACATTGATCCCAATAAATTAAAATGATTCCACAATAATCAGTCATGCGTTTTACTTTTAATTAAATTCAATAAAACAATCTTTTTTTATTAGGTACAGAGAAGATTAAATGAGTTTTTGAAACTAAAGCACAGCTCTCATGTGAGAGAGGAACTGGAATCACAGCGCCCTCTAGGATTATTACGACAATCCATCAAGAGGAAAAGACACAGAGTTTCAGGTATGTTCTTAACTTGGATAAAAATATTTACATTGGTGAGGACCATGAGGCAAATAACACAGATTCTTAAACAAATGACTATCTAATGACTAACATGTTTTACTCATTTCAACTTTAATTTTAGAAATGTTTATATACAGGTATGAATAAAATTTTTATTAACACACGTATAGCATCTCTCACATCGTATATATCTGTGCAGAACACTCTAAAAATATTTAATGACTACAATGTACACGTTTTCCAGTTGCCTCTAGTGATTCAGAAGAACTCTTGTTTGGAAGCCAGATTTCTTTCTCCCCCAAAAAGCAAAAATTCTTTACTGAGTCCCCTGCTAAAAATAGAATCACAGAGAGGATGGAGGACGAAGAAGAATATCAGAGCTCTTATGAGGGTAGCTGTCATAGTGACAGCGAGATGAGTGGAATTTGTGAGTCAGATGAGGAAAATCAAAAAGAGAAGTAAGTTCCTAAAAATGTGCATGTATTTATAAGCAGTCATCTTGAAAATTTGTCTACATGCAAGGTCTGCAAAAGAGAGAATCTGATATATATAATCTAACATTTGCCCTGTAAATTGATTGTTTGCCAGTAAATCATTTAACAAAAGATTTACATATTTCCGCCATGTATGGAAAATATATTTGTTCTGTCTATGCAGTTCCCAGACACTATCCACTCCAAGACAAAGTCTACTGGACGCCATCAACTCTCAGATAAACAGCCAATCAGAGAGCTTGTCTCATAGAATTGTGTTGTATGATGATTGTGAACAGACTGAGGGAAAAGCTCTCTCATTGGAGGAAGTCAATCAACAGCACCAGTAAGTCTTTAATGTTAATTTAATGGTTACCTAGTATTCTAAAGTGTTTATGTCAAAATTCAAGTTAAAAATATTCAGTATAAACAAAATTACCTATCTTTAAGTAAATTTTAAAAATATTCATCATAAGGTTATATGAACCCATTCTGAAACATTTATATTCCGACTGAAGTTAACATTAAAACATTTATATCTTTTACATTTAAGTGTTACAGTAGTAAAGAAGGGAAAAGTAAAATTCAATGCCATAAACAAATGTTAGAATTGATTTTTTAATCAGAGACGACGAAGAAGAAAATAATGAGGATGAATCAGATCAAGACACAAACAGAAAGAGTGACACCTGTACAAGTCAAGAATCAGAAGCTGTAAATGGAGCCAAGGAGGGTACTGATTTGACAAAGCTAAATGATAAAGAACAAGAGAATTTAAAAGAGGGTGAGTCCAAAGAGGGTAAAACCACAGCAGGAAGTTTAGAGTCCAATATGCAGTCAGGAAGTTTTAGTGGGAGCAATGATTTGTTTGATGAAAAATCTGATGAAAAGTGCAATACTCTGAGTGATAATGGTAGCAATGTGTGTGATTTACACATCTCCCCAAGCGACTGTGATAACCAATCATATTCACCATCTGTAGCTCCTAATTTAACACAAGGATCAAATAATGGCATTGTCTGTGATATTCCAGAATCTCAGGGATTTATTGCTCATGTGATGGACTATGATAAAGTGGACTTAACTCATTCTGCTGATAATGATGATTCCCAGAGAAAAATTGAACTGATTGATTCTAAGAATAATGTGATTATTATTACAGATGGAAGTGCTTCAACAGGAGAAGAAAGTCATTCAACAAGTTCCTCACAGGAATCAAGGATCTCCATTGACGACACAGGAGTAAGGGGGACTGAAAATGAGGAAGATAATGATAAAAGTAATTGCCACCAAAACAAGACTCAGTATTCTTCTAAAAATGGGGAATCCCTAGATGATGTTGAGGCTTTATTTGAGGTTGAAGATTCTGATGATGACATTGAAGTAGTTGAAGTGTCTACGTCTGTACAAAAGACAGGCACCAGTTTACCAGATGTTCCGGGGAGGAGTACCAGTTTACAAGAGGAGTCGGACAGTGACGCAACACTTCCACCCAGTCAGAATTCCTACACAGAATCACCACTCAAAGACAGAAAATATGTAGCAGAAAACTGTGTGGAAATTCTTGAAACAGAAACTGAAAGTAATCATTATAGAGGGAATCAGACGCCGAGAAAACTTTATCAGCCCTCGATTGATTTTTATATTTCACCATCCAAAGATTCACCAGAAAAGTGTAGTCCCAGCATTGTGAAGAGAAGAAAGAAATCTAATGGTTGGCTGAATGCCAGTAACAGGAAGTTAGTGTATGTTAGTGATGAGGAGGAGTGTAGTGGTAATGACAAAGTGGTGGATCTAACATTAAGTAGTGATGAAGACAGCTAACAAAGTGGTGGACCTAATATTTAGTTTTGATAAATACACTTGAGAAATGATGGAACTCTTTCTACATTAAACAGAGATGGAAACATAAAAAATTATGGTGGAACAAACTTCAGTAATGATGGAGGAAGCTGAGTAACAAAGAATCACAAAATTCGAAAAATTCAATAGTTTATATCTGATTCATTTATAGTTTTGTTGGATTCCTTGTCAGAATGTTTGTGTGTTTTTTTTTAAATTTTCTCTTCAAGGTTTTTTCACATTTTGCACAGATCTGTGTCCCGGTGATTATCATCTACCTCAAATATTATAAACTAATTTTGTATATAAAATACAGATTAATTAATTAAATTGTCATATATTTTTATGATGTATAACACACATGACTACATGATGTATGGTAAATTATTTTTGTACATTATCAGCTTATTGCATTATTGCATCAAATAGTAAATTTAAAGATATTTTCCCTTTTTTTATGAATGCGTGAACATTGTCAGTATTAATATTCTAGTCAAATAATTAATTTCCTAGACAAATGTATCTATAGGTATTAAATATATGAATAACAAAATTTTGGGGTTTTGTTTGTTAGTTTAAGGTTATTCCTCTTGAGAATTTTTCAGTCATCTGGAGACGCCACTACTTGCCGGTGGAGAGCTGCAAATTTTGTCCTATACTCAGCACTCATGACCAGTGAGGGATCTTTATCATGCTAGCACCTACTGAGACACAGGACCTAGGTTTATACGGTCTCATCAGAAGGACTAGTCTTCACATCCCTCATTGGTATTTGACATAAGGATCCTTACTCCGCAACTTTAGAGCAAATGCTCTAACCTCTGCACCACATGGGCTTGTGTTTGGTTAAATTACCATCTTTTTGAATTGAAAACGTCTTATTTTTATATGGATGTTTATTAATTATTGTCTCTTCATGGTCTTCATGGATGTTAAAAAAGTGCAGATTATAAATCTCAATTAAGTGATAAAAACGAAACATTAACAGGACAAAATCACTATAGGGTTTGTTTGAATATTTTATATTTAATAGCTGCTGCTTTAATGAATAAAAATTCTCTTCCAGTTCTCTAGAAATTTATTGCACATAATTCATTGTTATTTCAGTCAAAAGTTGAAATGTTCCTTGTTGGAAGTTTCAATAATTGAAGAAAATTGCACTCAAAAAATGATTTTAATCGCCATCTTCAAATTGAATTGATGGCCTTGACCTCTGATCTTTTAAGTTCATCGATAAGGAGTTTTCGTAAGACCATTGGGAGCTGTGATATAAAATTTTCAGCAAATTAAGGTCTATCAGTTTCTTGAAATATCGTCTGGAAACAAAAGTGTCACAAACACAATTCAGATCATAATAAAATTTGACACATATACAGCCTACACAAGTTCTGCAAAAAGCATATCTTATTGTTTTACTTCACGTTTCGTAATGTGAAAATGACGTCAATACGTGTTTGTTTGTATGTTGTTTAACGTCCCTCGAGAGAATTTTTCACTCATAAGAAGACGCCACCACATGCCGGCGGAGAGCTGCAAATTTTGTCCTACTCTCGGCACTTATGGCCATTGAGCAGTGAGGGTTCTTTTTCGTGCCAACACCTACTGGGACATGAGACCTTTATGAGTACGGTGCCCACCTCCCACAGTTAGTATCAACTCCTGACTTAGAATAGAATATATTTTATTAATCCAGATCAGGGCCCTTGTGGGCATATTACATACATGATTATTAAACAGAGCATAGTTATTAATAATAGTTATTAACAAGGTGTGATGTAAAAGTAGTATTCAGCATATTCTTAGTACACTACATGTATATACTTTATCAATTTAACGTTACACATGACATAGACTGTAGAGTAGACGCTCTAACCACTGCACCACATCAAGCGGACGTCAATATGTAGATGACTTGTATATATATATATATATATATATATATATATATATATATATATATATATATATATATATATATATATATATATAAAGCACTAAAGATGACCAACGACACGAACAATAAAAAAATTGTCAAACTTTCGGGACGCCCTGTCCCTTCCTCAGGACAAAGAAAAAAGTTAAAAAGTCATAAGAACAAAGGAAAAAGAGAAACAAAAACAACTAGCACTACTACTAAACTACTAAACACTAGATATGGACAACCCATTACCTAACGGGGGCTTTAAAACTTGCTCTGACAGAAGATGTCTTCTTTGTAAGCACAGCACTGACACAGACAGTTTTAACAGCCCTGTTACAGGCCGCAGCTACAAAATACTAGGGAATTTGTCCTGTCATACTGACAACTGCATTTATCTAATCAGTTGCAAAGTTTGCTCCAAACAGTATCTTGGTGAAACAGGAGATCTCCGCAGGAGAGTCAATAACCACCGTTCGACCATTAGGACCAAAAAACTCAATGAACCCGTTGGGGAACATTTCAACCTTGAGGGTCACAAATGGGAGGACATGACAGTAGTGGTGATTGACCATAACCCAAGATGGACAGATGCTCAGAGAAAAAGCAAAGAAAAGTTCTGGATGCACAGATTGAAGTCATTCCGCCCTAATGGTATTAACAAACTGAATGACTTCACCAGAATGAACGTAAACTAGACCCAATTCCTGATGATACTAAACAAGACTATTCTCTCAATTTAGTGTAAACTCTACAGTTAATTTGCGTCACCAACTCTCGAACAACTCTCATAACTATGTATTGCTTACACCTTTGTTAATTATTTTTTCAAAATTATATTTCAAAATTTATAATTGATCATAATTCATATGTTTAAATATCCCTGCTATATTATTTTTCTTCGATTATTCTTTATTAAGTAAAGTTACGCCATTTTGAGAGAATGAAACAATGTACGATTTACTGATTGTTGTAATTAATTAGCATAATTAATTCGTTCAATTATGTAAATCGCACTTCACCCGAGTATACCCGATAGACCGGACGCATTTCATAGCGTTCCGGATTTCTTTCTTTATTAGTGTTCTTAAAAATTTCCAATTCATCATGTAATTAAGTATGTAAATATCTAGTGTTTAGTAGTTTAGTAGTAGTGCTAGTTATGTTCCCCAAACGAAGTTGGGGAACATATTGTTTTTACTCTGTTTCTTATTATTATTATTATGTTCCCCAAACGAAGTTGGGGAACATATTGTTTTTACTCTGTTTCTTATTATTATTAAGGTCTTCCGTCTTCAGCGGAAGACCTTCTTGTTATTCGTTTGTTTCTTTTCCACTGTTTTTCTTATTATTTTTTTTCTTACCGATTTTGTGCACGCGATTTCTCGAAAACGGCTCGTTGGATTTTAATGAAACTTCCAGGTCTAATAGAACATCAAAAAATCTCAATACCCTTTTTTTTATTTTGATGACGTCACTTCCGGTTTGGAGATTTTCGCAGTTTAGTGATTTTTAAGGGTCAGTTTGTCCGTCGCTCTTCTTAAAAACCGCTCATCACAGGAAGATGAAACCTTTTGAGGAAGATAGAGCAACATATGTAGATTTGCATTGTGTTGTTAACTTTCACCGGAAGTACTGCACGTTAACGCTCGGTATTGACTGAAAAAAGTCATATTGAGCGTTTCAAAATTTCTTACACTTTTTCTATTATATCATTTTACTTGTAAATATTTTGTTAAAACATATAGAACAAAAGTTGTCAAGAATTCCGAGATCTTTTAATTGATATCTCGAAAAAAGGGCTGACCCCTAAAATTAGGGATCTAGAGGGGCCAAAAAATTTTAATTGATATCTCAAAAAGTATTGAGATTTTGTTATACGTCAAAGAAGCAAAGTTGTTCAAAATGTCAAGCTTAATCTATTTGTGTCATCAAAATACGTACGGCGTCATCACTTCCGGTCAAACCGGAAGTAGTCAAAACCGCATATTTTTGCCGTTCTTGTCAAGTTTTGGGGTAACATATGTCTCTGAGAGCATAAAAATTAATTTTCCGTCCGTCGTCATCACTTCCGGTTAAACCGGAAGTAGCAAAAATTTGCATATTTTTGCATTAATTAACATAGCCTTAGAGGATTCAAATCATTTTTAGGCGTTATTTCTCATTTTTGTTAAAAATGAAAGCTACTTCCGGTCAAACAGGACGGAAGACCTACTCGTTGCTTTGCAACGAGCTCGGCTCTAGTTATTATTATTATTATTATTGTTTTTTTTTCTTACCGATTTTGTGTACACGATTTCTCGGAAACGGCTCGTTCGATTTTCATGAAACTTTCAGGACTGATAGAACATCAAACAAACCTGATATATAATTTTTTGTTTTGATGACGTCACTTCCGGTTTTGAGATTTCAGCGATTTAGTGATTTTCAGGGGGTCTCATTGTCCATCATTTTTCTCGAAAATGCCTTAAGACAGAAACATGAGATTTTCAGCGATGATAGAGCAACGTGTGCTCTTTTGTCACACACCACTCTTTTTCTCCGGAAGTGCCGCACGTCGGCGCTCGATATGGCTCGAAAAAAGTTCTATCAGGGAATTAGAAATTTTTGACACCTTTTCTGCAATATCTTTTTACATGTTAACATTTTTTAAAGACATATAGAACAAAAGTTGTAGAGAATGTTACAATCTTTCGAAAGATATCAACAATAAGGGGCTGGCCCTTATAATAAAGGACTGAAAGGGGCCGAAAGTTTTTCCTCTATATCTCAAAAAGTATTAAGAATTTGTAATACGTCAAAGAAGCAAAGTTGTTAAAAATGTCAAGCTTTATCTAATGGGTCCGTCAAAATTCGTCCGATGACGTCACTTCCGGTCAAACCGGAAGTAGTTAAAAATTGCTTAATTTTGCCGTTCTTGACAGGTTTTTGGGTAACATATGTCACTGGAAGCTTAAATCCTAATTTTCCGTCCGTTGACGTCACTTCCGGTCAAACCGGAAGTAGCCAAAAATGGCTTAATATTGCATTAATTAATATAGATTTGGAGGATTAAACCATTTTTGAACTTGATTACTTTTTTTTTTAAAAAAGAGAGTTACAGATGCACTTCCGGTCAAACAGGACGGAAGACCTACTCGTTGCTTTGCAACGAGCTCGGCTCTAGTTATTATTATTATTATTATGTCGCCCCGAACGAAGTCGGGGACGACATATTGATATTGTACGCATGTTTTTTTTATCCAGGCTGTTTCTCGGAGATGGCTGGGGCAATCTTTCTGAAACTTTCCTCAAAGGACGATCACTGGTTGTAGTTGTGCAGTGAGGTCGTTCAGTTCCAATATGTCTACCGTTGCCATGGAAACCTGTAAAAAGCGACGAATTTTGTCCGAGAGTGTTCTCTCTGGTCCCTTAAACGTTCGTCATGAAACTCTTTTTATTTTAATGATTAGTATCTGTAGTTGTGCGCCTTGCATTTAAAATTTTCAAATAATCGATTATTGCCATGGAAACCAAGGGAATGTTAAAATTCTTTAATTTCGATTTTCTCAATAACTACTCAAGCAATCGTTTTGAAACTTTCAATGTTAATTCCTTGCAATGTGTCAAAGTGATTTTTACTTTTCAAATAATTGTAATGAGTCGCTCACAGTTGTCATAGAAACGAAACAGAAAAAAGGTTAAGATGTACACATGTGTTCTCCAAGGTCTAGGTCAAAGGGTCAAAGTTCTTCGTGTCCAATAAAAGTTCTTTTCACAAGGATTACATGTTTGTAATACAAAATCCCTAGCCCTTACCGTTCAAACGTAAGGTACTATGTTCAAGACGACCCCCCCCCCCTTTTGAAGCGCACTGCCAGTTAGAATACACATATCTAACATATACAACTTACAAGTAACGTTTTAAAAGTTTCATTCATAAAATTCAGTTCTCCTGATGTGATTTCATAGTTTGCCAACCTTCATTCTTCTTCTGTCTTGTCTCTAGATTTTATAATTATTTTATTTTATCTATATATAAAATAACGATTGTCAACTGCATTTATTAGCATTTCGCATTTTTTGGTATATCTATTACTTGTATATTATTAATTTCATTAGATAGTGCAAGTATAAATTAGAAAATTGGTACGTTATTTCCATAGTTTTTATTCCTTCATAAATCCTAGGATCCGCTCCTATAGGTGTGCTAAGCCTTGATCACTACTGTAAACAAAACATTCATCTCGCCGAAAATGTTCACGATTCCGCTAAACTGAAAAAGTTTACACATGATTTATCATCTCATAAGAAACATCAGCCCTGTACAATGCAGAAATGCTCGAATTGAAGGTGGCATGTCAGATTCGTTTTCCGGCTGAACCTCTAAAAATGATAGTGAAATTTCAGAGTTCTCACTGGTGTTATAATACACAAAATAATTCGGCTGATCTTCTTTTAAAAAAAATTACATTTGCCAAGCTTTTTTGGTAGGAAAGATACTGCCAATTAGCAAGTATGAGGCTCAGTTTAGTACATCTGCCCAATTTCTTTTATGCAAGTCTGCAAATTTAGGAACTTGTAATTTTTTCCTGCACTACTTTCTTCTCCTACCGATTCTAAAAATAAAATGGGATGTACCCAATTAAGGTCTTCCGTTTCCAATGGAAAGGACTGATACGACTCGATGGTGTTCGAAGCTTAGCTAATTGACCATTGTTTAAGTGATGATAAAAATGAAAGTCTTGTCCAGTACGGGGCGACATATGCTATTGCTTGCAATAGCAGACTTTCTAGTTATTATTATTATTATTCCTGGGAAAATTTTGTCCTTGAGTGATCTTGTAAACTACACATCCGACTAAGGTAAAATGTTTTTATGGTCAATAGACATGTTATGTAGATTTGCCGAACAAAGGTCATTTTGCGTGCACGTGCTTGCAAGAGCACGCACGTGCAACATGTAAAATGACCGATTTAATTGATATAGGCGTAACTTTTTAAATTTTTGATGAAATGCTTTGAAACTCATAATTTAAGGATATATTAGTAATATAGACAATATGATATGGTCAAAATAGCAAGATCTCACGCGCATGCACGTGCGCTTTGCTCTGATTGGCTGAAACTAAAGTCTCAATATCTTTCTTGTTTTTTGAGGAGATCCTTTGAAATTTTGAACATAGCCATGCATTAGGATATCCTACAACATGATATATAGAAATTATCATGAAAACACGTGCATGCACGTGCGCTGCAATCTGATTGGCTGAAACTTTAAATAGCTATAACTCCCTTGATTTTCAACCAAACAGGATGGGATTTGGAACATAGATATATAAAATGGACTTTTAAAAAAAGGTATGGTCACCATGCACATGCATACACGTTCGTGTACGTAAGCTGCAATCTGATTGGCTGAATCTTTAAAAAGCTATAACTCCCTTGGTTTTCAACCAAACAGGATGGGATTTGGAACATAGATATATAAAATGGACTTCTACAATAAGGTATGGTCACCATGCACATGCATACACGTGCGTGTACGTGAGCTGCAATCTGATTGGCTGAAACTTTAAACAGTTATAACTTCCTTGGTTTTCAACCAAACAGGATGGGATTTGGAACATAGATATATATAATGGACATCTACAAGAAAGTATGGTCTCCATGCACATGCATACATGTGCGTGTACGTACGCTGCAATCTGATTGGCTGAAACTTTAAACAGTTTTAACTCCCTTGGTTTTCAACCAAACGGGATGGAATTAAGAACACAGATAGATTTAATGAACTTCTACAAGAAGGCATGGTCACCATGCTCATGTATGCACGTGCGTGCACGTGAAATGGGTAAAATCAAAAATACACTTGAATGAGCGATTTTTTTAATACTTTTGGATTAAATACTTTAATATTAAGTATATTAAAATATATAGATTGTGTAGACAAGATGATATGGTCATTACGTATATGCCTTCACATGCGCACACATGCAATGCTAAAATTTGAATGAGCATGGTACATTTCTGGGTAAACATTGTTAAAATTTCAAATGCATAGAGTTTGTGTTAATAAATGAAGCTTACAGGGAATATGGCACCAAAAGGGAGTTGGGGAGCGTTTGGGGAACATCTGTAACGGTCCCCGTTACAATTAGCACTAGTTATTATTATTATTATTCCTGGGAAAATTTTGTCCTCGAGTGATCTTGTAAACTACACATCTGACTAAGGTAAAATGTTTTTAGGGTCAGTAGACATGTTATGTAGATTTGCCAAACAAAGGTCATTTTGCGCGCACGTGCCTGCAAGAGCGCGCAAGTGCAACACGAGAAATGCCCAATATAATTGATATAGACGTAACTTTTCTATTTTCTGATGAAATGCTTTGAAACTCATAATATAAGGATATATTAGTAACAAAGACAATATGACATGGTTAAAATAGCAAGATCTCACGCGCATGCACGTGCGCTTTGCTCTGATTGGCTGAAACTAAAGTCTCAATATCTTTCTTGTTTTTTGACGAAATTCTTTGAAATTTTGAACATAGCCATGCATTAGGATATCCTACAACATGGTATATAACAATTATCATGGAAGCACGTGCATGCACGTGCGCTGCAATCTGACTGGCTGAAACTTTAACTAGCTATAACTCCCTTGGTTTTCAACCAAACAGGATGAGATTTGGAACATAGATAGATAATAAACGTCTACAAGAAGATATGGACACCATGCACATGCATACACGTGCGTGTATGTGCGCTGCAATCTGATTGGCTGAAACTTTAAACAGCTATAACTTCCTTGGTTTTCAACCAAACGGGGTGGGATTTAGAACATAGATAGATGTAATTGACCTCTACAAGAAGGTATGATCACCATGCTCGTGTATGCACGTGCGTGCACGTGAAATATGTAAAATCAAAAATACACTTGAATGAGCGTATTTATTTAAAACTTTTGGATTAAATACTTTAATATTTAGTATAAATAATATATAGATTGTGTAGACAATATGATATGGTCATTACGCATATGCATTCACATGCGCACGCGTGCAATGCTAAAATTTGAATGAATTTGGTACACTTCTAGGTAAACGTTGTTTAAGTCTCAAGTTTGTCTTCTTTAATGAAGCTTACAGGAAATACGGCACCAAAAGGGAGTTGGGGAGCGTTTGGGGAACATCTGTAACGGTCCCCGTTACAATTAGCACTAGTTGTTTTTGTTTCTCTTTTTCCTTTGTTCTTATGACTTTTTAACTTTTTTCGTCCTTAGGAAGGGACAGGGCGTCCCGAAAATTTGACAAAAAAAATTTTTTATTGTTCGTGTCGTTGGTCATCTTTAGTGCTTTATATAAATTTCCATCCGTGACCTTGTATCTACTTGGTAGATCCGACATTTAGGATATACAGTGTTGTTGGTTTTTTAGTGCTTTATATATATATATATATATATATATATATATATATATATATATATATATATATATATATATATATATATATATATATATATATATATATATATATGGGGGGAGGGGGGGTCCTTAGCCGCTTACTCAACATCATACATTTTTAGAATGTTAATAGATGCATGGATATTTTATATAGGTGAAATTAGCGAGGGGTGGCTCTTGGGTGATTCAGCATATCCACTAAGATAATGGATGATGACCCCATATTTACAGCCTTCGACTCCCTCAGAGCATCGTTCTTTTTCTTCCCACTTTGTAGAAATATATAAGCAGACGCCATTCGATGATTCATGTAATAATTGTGTATTCGAACTTAACTTTTAATATCTGTTGTGAATAGTGTTTAATTGTGTCTTTATTCACAGACCTCTGAATACTACTCTCAGTTTCTCTGTGTTTACCGGCCAAGTTAACCTGTCATTGATTTCCAATCATAATTAATGTATGCTTCATGTATATGTTAAAATTGCTATATACATGTACACAAGACATAATTGCTATTTATTGGCTTGAAGAGGTATTAGTGTATCTTATTAATTAATAGCAAATGAAATAATTACAATATTCATAGTTAAATTTCAACAGCTTTACGTATAATGTGTTCATGTTATGTATAACACGAACTTAAGTCACCTATGTTGATGATTAGGTTCACAGGTGTTTGAGGACAGGACCCCCCCCCCCCCCCAATATAGACCCCCTGGTCTGTTAGACTTTTTTCACATAAATTATATATGGATGACACATTTTTGATATAATCTATCCTATCAATTCAGAAAATTTGCGTAAACTTACATTTTAAAAAAATATTTACCCTCTCTATATATAGAGAATGTAGGGTAGATTTAATAGAACGATTGTTTTAGGTAATTTTTCGATTTGCTGGTATAGATCTTATCACAAATATGGCAATGAAAGATTTTTTATGAGAAAAAAATCGAAAAAGCCCAGGGGTCTATATCGAAGGGGGGGGGGGCCTGTCCTCAAGCACCTGTGATTAGGTTTTGCTAAGATTTGTATTTCTTAGCATCCTTTATGATACAGACTTAAGACAAATAATGTACTTATGTCTTACTTAAGTATGATCTTGGACTTAAGTACTTTTTATGTTTCGACCCCCTGTGTTGCAACCACTATTGAAACTAGTGCTAATTGTAACGGGGACCGTTACAGATGTTCCCCAAACGCTCCCCAACTCCCTTTTGGTGCCATATTCCCTGTAAGCTTCATTAAATAAGACAAACTCGATGCATTTAAGACTTTAATAACGTTTACCCAGAAGTGTACCAAGTTCATTCAAATTTTGCGTGCGCATGTGAATGCATGTGCGTAATGACCATATCATCTTGTCTACACAATCTATATATTTTAATATACTTAATATTAAAGTATTTAATCCAAAAGTATTAAAAAGATACGCTCATTCAAGTGTTTTTTTGAGTTTGCTCATTTCACGTGCACACACGTGCATACATGAGCATGGTGACCATACCTTCTTGTAGATGTCCATTACATCTATCTATGTTCTAAATCCCATCCCGTTTGGTTGAAAACCAAGGGAGTTATAGCTGTTTAAAGTTTCAGCCAATCAGATTGCAGCGCACATACATGCACGTGTATGCATGTGCATGGTGACCATATTTTCTTGTAGTAGTCCAGTATATCTATCTATGTTCCAAATCCCATCCTGTTTGGTTGAAAATCAAGGGAGTTATAGCTATTTAAAGTTTAAGCCAATCAGATTGCAGCGCACGTGCATGCACGTGTTTTCATGATAATTGCTATATATCATGTTGTAGAATATCCTAATGCATGGCTATTTTCAAAATTTCAAAGGATTTCGTCAAAAAACAAGAAAGATATTGAGACTTTAGTTTCAGCCAATCAGAGCAAAGCGCACGTGCATGCGCGTGAGATCTTGCTATTTTGACCATGTCATAATGTCTATGCTACTAATATATCCTTATATTATAAGTTTCAAAGCATTTCATCAAAAATTTAAAAAGTTACGCCTATATCAATTAAATCGGTCATTACACATGTTGCACGTGCACGCTCTTGCAAGCACGTGCGCGCAAAATGACCTTCGTTCCACAAATCTACATAACATGTCTACTGACCCTAAAAACATTTCACCTTAGTCGGATGTATAGTTTACGAGATCATTCCCGGACAAAAAAGTACCCAGGAAGAAGAAGAAAAATAACTAGTGCTAATTGTAACGGGGACCGTTACAGATGTTCCCCAAACGCTCCCCAACTCCCTTTTGGTGCCATATTCACTGTAAGCTTCATTAAATAAGACAACCTCTATGCATCTGAGATTTTAACAACATTAACAAAGAAGTGTACAAAATTCATTTAAACTTTAGCATTGCACGCGTGCACATGTGAATGCATTTGCGTCATGATCATATCATCTTGTCTACACAATCTATATTTTTAATATACTGAATATTAAAGTATTTAATCCAAAATTATTTTAAAAAATACGCTCATTCAAGTGTATGTTTGATTTTACTCATTTCACGTGCACGCACGTGCATACATGAGCATGGTGACCATACCTTCTTGTAGAAGTCTATTATATCTATCTATGTTCTAAATTCCACCCCGTTTGGGTGAAAACTAAGGGAGTTATAGCTGTTTAAAGTTTCAGCCAATCAGATTGCAGCACATGTACACGCACGTGTATGCATGTGCATGGTGACCATACCTACTTGTAGAAGTCCATTATATCTATCTATGTTCCAAATCCCATCCTGTTTGGTTGAAAACCAAGGGAGTTATAGCTGTTTAAAGTTTCAGCCAATCAGATTGCAGCGCACGTGCATGCACGTGTTTTCATGATAATTGCTTTATTTCATGTTGTAGGATATCCTAATGCATGGCTATGCTCAAAATTTCAAAGGATTTCGTCAAAAAACAAGAAAGATATTGAGACTTTAGTTGCAGCCAATCAGAGCGAAGTGCACGTGCATGCGCGTGAGATCTTGCTATTTTCACCATGTCATCATGTCTATACTACTAATATATCCTCACATTATGAGTTTCAAAGCATTTCATTTAAAAATAGAACAGTTGTGGCTATATCTATTATATTGGTCATTTCACGTGTTGCACGTGCACGCTCTTGCAAGCACGTGCGCGCAAAATGACCTTGATTCCGCAAATCTACATAACATGTCTACTAACCCTAAAAAGGTTTTACCTACATCGGACGAACAGTTTACAAGATCATTCCCGGACAAAAAAGTTCCAGGAAGAAGAAGAAGAAAAATAATAATAATAATAATAATAATAACTAGTGCTAATTGTAACGGGGACCGTTACAGATGTTCCCCAAACGCTCCCCAACTCCCTTTTGGTGCCATATTCCCTGTAAGCTTCATTAAATAAGACAACCTTTATGCATCTGAGATTTTAACAACATTAACAAAGAAGTGTACAAAAATTATTTAAACTTTAGCATTGCACGCGTGCACATGTGAATGCATATGCGTCATGACCATATCATCTTGTCTACACAATCTATATTTTTAATATACTTAATATTAAAGTATTTAATCTAAATTATAAAAAAAAAAAATTCGCTGATTCAAGTGTATGTTTGATTTTTCTCATTTCACGTGCACGCACGTGCATACATGAGCATGGTGACAATACCTTCTTGTAGAAGTCCATTACATCTATCTATGTTCTAAATTCCACCCCGTTTGGGTGAAAACTAAGGGAGTTATAGCTGTTTAAAGTTTCAGCCAATCAGATTGCAGCACATGTACACGCCCGTGTATGCATGTGCATGGTGATCATACCTTCTTGTAGAAGTCCATTACATCTATCTATGTTCCAAATCCCATCCTGTTTGGTTGAAAACCAAGGGAGTTATAGCTGTTTAAAGTTTCAGCCAATCAGATTGCAGCACATGTACACGCACGTGTATGCATGTGCATAGTGACCATACCTTCTTGTAGAAGTCCATTATATCTATCTATGTTCCAAATCCCATCCTGTTTGGTTGAAAACCAAGGGAGTTATAGCTGTTTAAAGTTTCAGCCAATCAGATTGCAGCGCACGTGCATGCACGTGTTTTCATGATAATTGCTTTATTTCATGTTGTAGGATATCCTGATGCATGGCTATGTTCAAAATTTCAAAGGATTTCGTCAAAAAACAAGAAAGATATTGAGACTTTAGTTGCAGCCAATCAGAGCGAAGTACACGTGCATGCGCGTGAGATCTTGCTATTTTCACCATGTCATCATGTCTATACTACTAATATATCCTCACATTATGAGTTTCAAAGCATTTCATTTAAAAATAGAACAGTTGTGGCTATATCTATTATACTGGTCATTTCACGTGTTGCACGTGCACGCTCTTGCAAGCACGTGCGCGCAAAATGACCTTGATTCCGCAAATCTACATAACATGTCTACTAACCCTAAAAAGGTTTTACCTACATCGGACGAACAGTTTACAAGATCATTCCCGGACAAAAAAGTTCCAGGAAGAAGAAGAAAAATAATAATAATAATAATAAGAAACAGAGTAAAAACAATATGTTCCCCAACTTCGTTTGGGGAACATAATAATAATAATAATAATAACTAGAGCCGAGCTCGTTGCAAAGCAACGAGTAGGTCTTCCGTCCTGTTTGACCGGAAGTAACTTTCTTTTAAGAAAAAAGACAAATGAAGTCCAAAAATGGTTTAATCGTCCAAATTTATGTTAATTATTGCAAAATTAAGCCATTTTTGGCAACTTCCGGTTGGACCAGAAGTACCGTCGACGGACGGAAAATTAAAATTTAAACTTCCAGTGGCATGTGATATCCAAAAACCTGCCAAGAACAGCAAAAATATGCAATTTTTGACTACTTCCGGTTTGACCGGAAGTGACGTCGCCTGACGTATTTTGACGACCCCATTAGATAAAGTTTGACATTTTGTACAACTTTGCTTCTTTGACGTATTACAAATTCTCAATACTTTTTGAGATATAAAGGAAATACTTTCGGCCCCTCTAGGCCCTTCATTTTAGGGGCCAGCCCTTATTTCGAGATATCATTTGAAAGATCGTGTAATTCTACACTTCTTTTGTTCTACATGTCTTAACAAAATATTTCTATGTAAAAAGTTATCTTTGAAAAGTTGTCAAAAATTTTGAAATTATTGATAGGACTATTTTCGCGCCATATCGAGCGTCGGCGCTTCGTACTTCCGGTAAAAATGATATACTGAATTCACTTCTCCAAAGGTTGCTCTATCATCACTGAAAATTTCATACTTCTATCTTCAACGGTTTTTGAGAACATTGCCGGACAAAGTGACCCTCTAAAAATGACAAAATCGCGAAAATCTCCGAACCGGAAGTGACGTCATCAAAATAAAAAATTTTATTTCTAGATTTTTTGATGTTCTATCAGACCTGAAAGTTTCATGAACATCCATTGAGCCGTTTCCGAGAACTCGCGTGCACAAAATCGGTAAGAAAAAAAATAATAATAAGAAAAATAGTGGAAAAGAAACCTAAGAAAAACAATAAGGTCTTCCGCTGAAGACGGAAGACCTTAATAAGAAACAGAGTAAAAACAATATGTTCCCCAACTTCGTTTGGGGAACATAATAACTACCACTATTGAAATAATTATATCAATAGTGGTTGTGAGTGCATTTCAATAGCAAACATAGTTATTAACCACTATTGAAATACAACTACTATTGAAATAATTATATCAATAGTGGTTGAAGGTGTATTTCAATTAACAAACATAGGTAATAACCACTATTGAAATACGACCACTTTTGAAATAATTATATCAATAGTGGTTGAGAGTGCATTTCAATAGCAAACATAGTTATTAACCACTATTGAAATACAGCCACTATTGAAATAATTATATCAATAGTGGTTGAGGGTGTATTTCAATAACAAACATAGGTAATAACCACTATTGAAATACGACCACTATTGAAATAATTATTTCAATAGTGGGTGAGATTTATTTCAATAACAAACATAGGTTGCAACTTCTATTGAAAAATGTTCACTTTTGAAATAAAGATAACAATATGGATTAAATTATGGTTTTAGTATTGAAGTATTATCAGCAACTATCAAAATAATTATTTAAATCACTTATGATATTATATTTTCAATAACTATCTAAATCCTCATCTAAGGACAGATGATACAAACAAAATATGGATGCCTGGATTGGTATATATATATATATTTTTTTGTCTGATTTTATTGACAATGATGCAAATAATAAATTTCCCGAATGTAAAGAAATAATTGTAAACCTTCTTGATGTTCAACATTTTGCCTCACTAGAACCATCCTTATTACTTTATACACTTTAATTATTAATCTACGTATATATTTTTCACCCCAAATCCAATTTTTGTGAAATTTTGGATAAAAAATAAAACAATTACGCGATGGAATTTTTCTCTCAATACTGCTTATATTTCAAGAGTGGTTGAAACCTATCGTAATCATATTGAAAAGCACTCTTCCCCATTATTAAATAATTATTTCAATAGTGCTCGTATTTCAATAGTGGTCATCATATGGAAATGCACTCTCACCCACCATTGAAGTAATTATTTCAATAGTGGTCGTATTTCAATAGTGGTTACTAACTATGTTTGCTATTGAAATGCACTCTCAACCACTATTGATATAATTATTTAAATAGTGGTCGTATTTCAATAGTGGCTATTAATTATGTTTGCTATTGAAATGCACTCTCAACAACTATTGATATAATTATTTCAATAGTGGTCGTATTTCAATAGTGGTAACTAACTATGCTTTCTATTGAAATGCTCTCTCAACCACTATGATATAATTATTTCAATAGTGGTCGTATTTCAATAGTGGTTACTAACTATGCTTGCTATTGAAATGCACTCTTAACCACTATTGATATAATTATTTCAATAGTGGTCGTTATTTCAATAGTGGTTGCAACACCCCTGAACATAGGGAAAAGAGATGTTAATGATGAAAAAAGGTAAATATAAGTATTGGAAACAGATTTATCTCTAGTTGAAGGGGTTTAAGGTTTATTGACTGGTTATGCGATAGAAGAGAAACAAGAGACTCATGGGCCACATCGCTCACCTGAGCACTATGGCTACGAAAAAAGCAGAAATCATTTTATTATTGAAAAATTTACAGCCAAGAGTGGTCCGAACCAATCGTTAAAGGAATGAATCTAATCAGCACAGTTAAGATGTATAAAGAAGAAAGCAACGGAAGTTCATTTTAAACTGCATTAACTTTAAACGCTTAATATTTTCACACGACTTTAATGTTGATTAAAATAATTTAGTTCGATTCCCTCAGTTTAGCATGGTCACCCGATTGGATAGTCACGTGATATAAGTGCATATATTGTGCATTGCCCGCATATGGAGGCTATAAATAAATTTTAATCTCGCAAGTATAAACCCTGTAATTAATTTTTGAAAAAATTATTTAGTGAAAAAACATGCTTAAATATCATGTATCTAGGACAATCTGCTGAATTCGTATTTTAGAATTTCATAATTTCAATTTGAATAAAGTTAAATAATGTGTGACCCTAATCAAGACTTCCGTGTATTTTACGATAGCACATTGTTAAGCACTTTAACGTAAAAGAAAAGTTCCTCTAAATTTTAACAGAGAAAGTTTTTATAAGGGGTACTAGCATAAATAGGCAATCATGCATATCATTGCTACATTCTTATAATTCTGAAGTTATCATTGATTAAAGAGATGCTTGAGTTTCTGATTGACAACATCTGTGTGGTATTTTGAGACCAGGTCTTTCAACGATCTATTGGAATTTCAATGGGTACCAATTGCGCCATTCAGTAGACCTATTTTTGTATTCATACGTGAAGAATTTGTTCAAAATCTTATATGTGAAAGGAAGAAATCATTAGCTGTTGGCTTTAACTCTACATTTAGATATATCGACGACGTATTGTCAATTAACAATGGTTATTTCTATTCTTATGTCGGTACTATAAATCCCTGTGAGCTTGATATAAAAGATACCATAGAATCTGACACATCTGTTCAATATTTGGATATTTTACTTACACCTGCATGCTCTGTTACAACGCACTTTGAAAAACTACGCACTTTGGAAAAAAAAATCAAAATGCATTTTGGGACCAAATTAACGCACATTGAAAACATAAAATTTCTTTTCAAAGTGCTCTAATATCGACCATATTTACGCACTTTGAAAAATGTGTATGCCTTAGCCAATATTCTTATTCAAAAATCTTAGGTATGATAAATAATTGAACCTGTTTGATATCTCTTCGATGATGAGGTCACTTCAGGATGTGAAAGTGAGCGATTTTGATTTTTCCACACTTTACAAATTCTTTCTCCCTTAAATGTTTTACTGACAGTGCTTACTATTTTCCACTTTGCATGTAAACTAAAATTGATTGAAAGTTTTCAACGTGATACATGTACCAGTTATGTAATGCAAATACGTACGAGGGTTGTTCGAAAATTATTGAGACATTGTGTGTATTTTTGTTTCTAATGAACGTTTTTCGGTGAAATTTTGCATATACGTTTGACATACAATTAGAATTAATAAAAGCAAAAAATATTTTACAAATATTAAATATTTTCTGTTCAATGCTACATAAATGCGTCAATAGTAGGGGTACCCGGAGCAGTCACGAAATCAGCTATTGAAAATTTGTAACACCAACTTTCTAACTCTTCGTTGACCCATAATAAGAACGAAAATAATTCAGTTTATGTGTATAATTTTTACGCTTTATTTCAAATTCATGTTGTGCAACTTTGTTAGAATTTTGATAACAAATACGGAGATAATTAAAAAATTAAGTGCGGTAGAGAAATTTGCAAAGAACGAAAAAATGGATTTTGACGTCAAGGGCGGAGCAACCAGCATACCTAAAATTATGTATATCGCAATGTAGAACTCTTTTGCAGAGGGACGACCTGCTAAAACAATAACAACGAGGGAAAAAAATGTTGTTGTTTTTTTTATTTCATTGACATGTATTTTTTTTTTTTTTACAATTAATTCAACCAGAGTGAAATCAAAAGCACCGGACAACCATCAGTTATTACATACGATATTGATATCGTTACGGTATTTATATCGTTGACCCGCGTTACATAAATTGGCACTGCGTGATTCTAAGTCATCCTTGCCCACAAATGAAAATTTTACACTGGGGTAGCAACGCCATACATTTTTAAAGAATAGGTTGAGAAAAGAGACTGTTTGACTTTGGTAAAGTTATATGTAATATCAAAGAAGGAAAAGTATTAAACGCTGCGCGATCGTTTTACATGCGAAACCATCTCCGGCCGACGTGACGTTAAATGACGTAGGGATGCTGCTCCGGGTCAATAGACATATGCATGTTTATCATCTCACCGAAACTTATCTTATTATCATAGGAATTAGAAATTTTGCATAATTGTTTAATTCGTTCTTTATAAAATGTTGATGAATTTTCGTGAAATTATCTCCGTCCCTTATGGAGTAAATGTAATTGTCTCAATAATTTCCGAACAACCCTCGTACATATATTTGCATTGGCGTCGGAAGCTTGTACCTTCAAAAAAACCTGACAAGCAAAAAAAAAGGGAAATGTCTATTTCCCAAACACGAAAATCCTATGTCGTGCGGGGGGGGGGGGGGGGGTAGGTTCTTTCCCCATTGTTAACCTTTATTTGGAAAAAAAAGTGTGGGGGGGGGGTGGCTAAGCCCTCCTTGCCCCCCCCCCCCCCCCCCGGTTCCGACGCCTATGTATTTGAGTGTACTTAGGGTGGACTTAGGCACACAAATGATTTTATATAGATATGCATAATATAGGCATTGAAAATTGGGGTTTACTTGGGGGGGGGGGGGGTCCTCTTTCAATTTGCTACCGACAGCTATGTACAATTCATGTATAAGGGGAAAAAAAGAGTTGGGCTGAGAGATCGACCTTCTACTCGTCTTCTCTTTGTTCTTTGTGAGGTTAAATGAGTACATGTAAATTAAAAGTTTTTCGAAAGATATAATTATTACAAATTGATTCTCTTAATTACGTAAAACTAAGTACAGAAGTTTTTGTTTTATACATATTTTTTTCAAACTGCGTTAAATGTCCTCGTGGTAAAAATGTTTATGTACACTCTTAACGCACTCTGAAAAAAATTTTCAAAGTGCGTTGATTTTGTCCCAACTTTAACGGACTGTGATTTTTTTATTTCAAAGTGCGTTGTCACAATGCTCTAAGTATGTACAATTTCTAAAACTAGGTAAATCATTGACAAATAAGTTAATGAAACAAGAATATCAGCAGACTTCATTCCGTAAGTTCTGTGGTAGATACTATGACATTGTCAGCAAATACAGTTTATCACTGAGTCAAATGCTGACTGACGTTTTTCATTCTAATTGCTAGTCCTAATTGTTAGTCCATTACTTACATACTAAATTGACGACGGCTTTTTCCTGTTCATGACAAGGAGCAAACGACGGATGTGACCGGTTGGCAGAGGATGCGAATTCGTCCCTTGCACCTGATCTCGCCTCTAGTGTTTTGGAGGTCTGTGTTTGATCCGCTCCTTTCTTTGTATTGTTTTATGGACTTCTCAGCTTGAATACTGTTCGTTATCTTCATATTTCAGGAAAGAAAACTCTTGCACAGTACTATCAACAAAATATATTCAAGAAAAATATGTTGGAAAATTTATTTCAAATAGATTAACAACCAGACAACTTGTACCCAGACAGGAAAGTGTAATTTTCATGAATGAGTTTGGAAGTTTTGGTGATGGTTTGAACCCAGAATTGATTTCCTTTTTTCAGTTTTATGACAAGGTGCCCTGATGTATTTTGCCATTCACTTGCCTGATTAGCATTGGATATGTATGCTCGAGTGGTTCCATCTACAATACCAGCTATATACGTAGTGGATCCTATGTCTGTACAGTATGTCCAGGAAAACGAATAGACGCCATCCTCAGGTGCAGTAAATTTACCTGTTGTTGGGTTGTATCCCCCTCCTTCATTGGTCAGTACGTTTCCAAACTTGATGACTGTATTTATTGGGATGCTGTTAAGTGTTTTAGATAGAATAGCATGAAAGGCCACAATCTTTCCACGACAACCTGAAATTTTAAAAATGTATTTACTATATTTTTCCCATGTTTAACCCTTTATCCTGTTGATATAGCTTATGTGATATTGTTTTCGTATCACACAGTTGTGACGCCACAATAGATTTTGCGTTAGAGTGATGAAGTAAAATGAAGTGGAGTCCTTTATAAAAAAAAGGTGCTAAACATTGTTTGTGGTGTAAAAAACATGGGATGAAAAGAATCTCACATGATTTGTAGTTAGATATGATTTTTATCCAACTCGTTGTGTGTTTTTATCCCCTCGCCCACGGGTACTGGAAGTTAATGTAAATATATAGTATGTGTATATGTATAAAAATGTGCGTTAATTTAGTCCAAAATTTAATGCATTTTGATTTTTTTTTCAAAGTGCGTAGTTTTTCAAAGTGCGTTGTACCAGAGCATGCAGGTGTAAGTAAAATATCCAAATATTGAACGGATGTGTCAGATTCTATGGTAGCTTTTATATAAAGCTCACGGGGATTTATAGTACCGACATAAGAATAGAAATAACCATACAGTGTATATAACGATTCTATTTTACATTGTAGGAACGGTAGAGGAGGAAGGGCAAGGTCTAATGGCATCCAAAAGCAGGTTTTGGTAGATTGATTGATTGTATATTGTTTAACGTCCCTCTCAAGATTTTTCACTCATATGGAGACATCACCGTATGCCGGTGAAGGGCTTCAAATTTTGACCTATACTCGGTACTCAGGGCCATTGAGCAGTGAGTGATCTTTATCGTGCCAGCGCCTACCGTGACACGGGACCTACGTTTTTAAGGTCATATCCGAAAGACCCGTGACTTTCACTTCTTGTGCCGAGCACTTGGCGAAGGAACAGTCACTACCTTTGTTTACGTCTTAGGTATGACGCGGCGCCGCGAACGAGAATCGAACCCGGGCCTCCCGATCACGAAGCGAACGCTCTACCACCAGGTTACCGTGACCGGTAAAAGGAAAGACGTATCATGGTGCAGAAAGAGATCCGAGCCAAAGAGGAAGAAAACCGACAAGCTAAGGCGGTGGAGATGGGAGTCCAGGGTGCTTAGACAAGGTGGAAATAGACCAATGGACACTATCCTGGGAAATACTAAAAACAACAGCCAATTTCCGCAGACATGGGATCTCTTAGAAACACCAAAGTGCTTATTCTATCCTCCTTCAAGGTGGCATTATCGGAGGGAAGATACAAACATGACGTTATGATGAGGTTATAAAAGAAATGACAGGCACAATAGTGGAAGAGTGGAAGAATAAAAGCAAACAGACAACAGTGGAACATATACAAATTATATGCTTAGAAAGAAGATAGGTGAAACGGCGAAGAAGAGAGAAGACCTAAGGAATACTTAAAAAGGCAGACGATTGGAAGCTGGCTGTATGTCTAGGTCAGAAACTGACATTCCCAGAGATAATTCCAACTAATCTCAGGCCTGATATGGTTCTGGGGTCATCAAATAGAAATAAGATAATTGTCATAGAGCTGACAGTTTCATAGGAAGAAAAGCCCATGAAAGGAAGAAGGCAAAATATTACTCATTGCTTGTAGAATGTAAGGAGAAATTAATGATGGTAGACCTGGAGCTATCTAGTAGAGGTTGGATATAAAGGTTTCCCGGCACAGTCAGCTTGGAGGGTGTTTTCTGGTCTAGGGGTGACGGGGAGAAGCAGCAGTCCAAAAATGATCAGAAAGATCATCAAGCTGGGTTTGGGTTAAAAGAGAGAAACAGAGACTAGAAGCTGGATACCCACTACCAACGTGCAGTGATTGTTATCATCACGGTGGAATCCCTCTCCCCATCCTGAGAGTTTATCGAGCTAGGGGGTCACAACACACATTATTACCTAACCTACTAAATAAATTATAATTAGGCATTTTGAACTGTTTCACGGTTTACTTTATGTTTTGGCGTGATCATGAAACAGTGAACTGTTGACCGGGCCACAGAATGAACTGTTGCCTGATTAAAGCGTCATCGTGATATTAAAGCGTTTTGATGATCGCGACATTACTTGCTCTATAATTAATCAAATTAAATAAAACACACAAACAATCAATTTATTAAGTACTACTTTAAATTAAAAATATAAATTTAATCTTTATATTATGTGTTTAGCTAATTAAAAGTATGTGAATAAACAGTTATGAAAACTTTTATCGATTGTTTGTGTGTTATTATTCCAATTTAATTAATTATATAGTAGGTTAGGTAATAAAACACTTATTCAATGACTACTCGGTGAAACAGTCGAACTGTTGTCCCTCTGTAGTGGGGGAGACCTGAGAAACTGTTGCCCGAGGCCTTCGGCCTCGGGCAACAGTTTCCCAGGTCTCCCCCACTACCTCGGGACAACAATTTGACTGTTTACCTCGTAGTCATTAAATAAGTGTATAATGAGGGATGGCCTCGGCTGAGGACGTCGTGGGTACAGCAGCAGTATCATCTCAGCTGTATGTAAGTAACATTTTAAAAATAAACATATACCATAGGTAATTCAGTTTTGTAATTCTACTTACTACTTACGAATATTATACCAAATATGATTTTATCAGCAGTGCAAACAAGATACACGTTTGTAAATATATAACATTCATTTATGCGAAATATTTTTATGTACTGTACACAATAAAATGCAGCAGAGACATATATATAGAATATTTTCTTTTCTTATATGTCTCTGAATACAGCAATAAAGAAAAAAAATTAATACACATATTTAGGGCATCTTTTTGTTCCTAACGGTCCAAGCCATTCAAATTAGATGTAAAAAATATTTTCAAGAAAGTAAAAACCCAGAGAAGCTGTTTCCACTAAACTGAATATCAACTATTTGGTCATTTTTGGGATGTGACTTAATGCACACCCGGTCATTTTTCTGCAATGAGAGAGTCACCATGTTGCTTCCGGTGTCGAAGTGTTCGACGTTTAGTCCCGCCAGGGCTTCAACCGCTTTATCATCATTGACGTACAAATAGATACTCAGTCTTTTATTAGGTCGGACTTGTACAGAGAAGTAAAAGGCATAGTTTCCAGCCACTGGTGCCGTGAATATTCCTGTTTCAGAATTATATCCGCCCCCTTCGTTGTTTAGTACCTTCTTTAAAATGATTATCTCCCTTTCTTTTGTGATTGTTTGACGAATACTGCTGTCTGCAGTTGCAGAAAAAGCTACAACTTTCCCATTCACTGGAACATGATAAATAAAAAGTTCTTCATTTTTTTTACTTTAATCTTCAAATAAATTTTAACACTGTCATATCAGAACATCAAGAAATTTAGCCATTCATGACCATTAGGCAAGATTCAGAAGCATATTTTATTTTTAGCATTAATTGCATGCTCAAAATATACCCACTTTGATTTTCCTGACGTAATCGAATCATTTCTTCCTTCATTTTCATCATTTGCTTTTGTAAGTCCCAGTTTTCTTTATTTGAATCATACAACATTTGACATTTAGTTGTCGGTAGAAACATTAAAAATATTTGTATCCAGACAATATAAATCACAGATAGTGACCACTGCATGTTCCTATTATAAGAAAACAATGGACGTATAATGGTGGCAGTGAAGTTCATACGAACAGTATCATGAGTGCAATAAACCAGTTAGTATACAATAAGTGTTAGAAAGAGGCCCTCGACAATTTTTAAGAGCAACAACTTTACATATTTGATAATTATCTCGTAAGTGTTTCTTTTTACTTCTTTCTATGGTTGTGATGGCACACTTAATGTATGTACTAGTAATTTCGAAATCAACATTTGATATACTTGTACATTCATTGTTAAAACAAAAATTCTCGTTTTTACACTTTAGTTTATAAATACAACCACTCACATGTATTAAAGGCCAGACATTTTGAAATCATTTTTTTTTAAATTTTCAACTACAACCGAACTTGGGATAATATATCCTAAGATATTCCCGGCTAATCCTAACCTATGGTGCCAGGGGCCCATTGGATCGGATAAATTATATCATAGATATGTATATGTATTATATGTAAATATATATATATAAATATAAAGACATAGAGATATATAGATTAAACATCAATATGAATCGGAATGATGCATTACCTTATAAATATAAAAATATGCAAATATTTGTTTTTGCAAGAAAAGATAATAAATAAATAAATAGATAATTAAGCCTCGCTGCCATGGGGTACATCTTCCACCTCACAGAATCCATAATAATTACAATTTTGTAATCATATTAATGTACCATCATATACCTGTATTTCCAAATTTCCGGATTTACCTAATACGCCTACTTTCAATCCATATCGGTTTGCAAAATCATATTTAAAATACATTTTGATTTTACACATTTTACACACAGCTTTGAATTTGATATTGCAAAATGTTGGAGTTTCTGATTGACATTTGGAGATCAGATCTACTTCATTCATATGTAGATTCGATATATCGGAATTAATATGAATTTAAAAAAAATACAAGTCTACAGCTTCTGTATCATAATTGAATACTTTGCTAGAAAAGACGTTAATGATAGCCTAATAGTAATACTTTGTGATAAAATTGTTGACTTAAACTGTTCTATCAACAATTTTCCACACATACATTGTATGTAGGAAAAAGCAATTTCACTTGCAAATGGAATTTAAATATCCTAGTTGATTCGAAATGCAAAGGTACGTATGAACACTTTCAAACAAGTTGATGGAACAGTTTCGTTTGTAGTAATCATTTTGCAATTTGATGGTTGATACAAATTTCTTATCAACAAATTTATCTACCATTAGTCGCCCGCTTGGCGCAGTGGTTAGAATCTGTTCTAAAGTCGCTAAGTAAGGAGTTGATCCTTACGTAACGGGTTCGAATCCACTGTGGGACATGGAGACCGGTCCCTCGGATGAGACCGTGAAAACTGAGGTCCCCTGTCGCAGTCGATGTTGGCAAGGTTTCCCACTGTTCAATTGCGCCTGCTACCCCTCGGCAGGTGATGTCAACTTTTCCATTTTGCCTGTTCCCAACTCTGATGTTTTTTTT